>NC_053458.1:30372248-30672248 GCF_015227805.2 Hirundo rustica | reverse complement strand
TTCCCTACACCCACAGCCCTGGAAACGAGGGTGACACCCTACACTTCAAACCTGGGGAAGATCTCCCTGATCCCTGAGCTTTGGGATACCATTATGAGCTCTTGGAGACCCTCTGAGTGAATACCTTCTTTTCACTGCCTGGGAACACCCAGAACGGCCTCTGGCTCCTGGAGACGCTTCTTACACTGGGGTTACCTTGCACTACCAGTTCCACAATCCAGGTATGCAGCCTAAGGGAAGGTGAGATGCTGCTTACTGGAGATAACCGGTGTGTCATATCAGGAAAAAGGACATGGAAAAAGTCTCCCAGTTCTAAAGTTCACTGCAGCTGGAGCAGTGATTTGTCAGTTATCTTCTAGTCCGTGTTAACATAAGATGAGCTCTAAGAATTTGTTTGACTTAGTCTACGTATCAACAACACAGTGATTGCTCTCAGTGGCCAGGGTACAAGGGTGAAACAGCACAGATCAGCTGTGAGAAGTTTCTCTGTCTCCTCCAGTCAGCAGTGTGCCTTTGCACTGCCTGCAGGCCAGAATCCTGCATTGAAGCATGACCCATGATGGGCTCAGGACAGAGGGCAAAATCTTGGTGTGGGGACACCTGCACCCTCGTGTAGTACACTCTTCATAGGTTCTGCTTCCAGAGGATTCCCTGTGCTTCCTCACTTAGTCTTAATTGAGATATGTTTGTCTGCCTTCAAAGGCATCTGGGTCAAGCGTGGAAAGCAAACATCACCCATTCCTGAGTGGCCTGAAACTTAGACTGCAAACAAATGAGTTTCTTTGGGATAAGCTGTCTCCAGCTGTAGTCCTTAGTGGTTATTTTACACAAAGAAACTGGTATTTCTGACAGATGTACATTTTGTAAGACTGACTGGAGGAACCTGCTCTTACTTTTCTGTATTTTTTAGCCTCTGAAGCCAGTCACTGACAACATCCCAGCAAAGTATCAGTTCTGATCCTGTGCAAAGAGACAGGACACGCTACCCACGGCATTAAAGGAAGGAGAAGCCAAGTACTGTCTACAGATGAATGAACTTTAATAGCAGTGTGATATTCTGCTCTTTTGGGTACATAAACCCTACCTAATACAACCCCCGAGTTTGTGCCGTTTGCAGCTGCAGCTCCATTTACCTATGCAACAAGCAGCTGCACTGGTGCCCAGTGGCAGCACAGCCACGGAAATCATTAAGGATACCTGCATGGATCATCTTGCAGGGAGACTGAGACTTCTTCCACACAGGGTGATCCATGGGCTGCGTGTCTGGGGGAAGTGACAGTCACCTCCCAGGCTCCAGGCTCCATTCCGGACTGTTGATGACTCATTAGCAAAATTGCTTCTGCTTCCGTTTCTGAGCCTGCTGCTGCCACCTAATTTCCACTGGGTCCGTTAGTCCATTCAGGAGCTCAGCAAACCCTGCTAGGAGCTGCCACCCTGGCTCGGGAATTGCTGCTCCAGAGGTTATTGGGGAACTTTATTAATAATCATTGCATTAAACTCTCAGCTACTCGGTGGTAGAAATGCCATTTCTCCCATTTTATAGCTGAGAAAAATGAAGCGTAGACAGATTCATCACCTGGTTACAGAGTCAATGGGAATTCTTAATGCTCCATAAATCTGAAAATTAGGCTGTCAGCAAGTTGTGGAGTGAACCTGCAGCAGAGCCATTCAGGAGACCTAGTTCCTGCCCATCAGGTACCTCCTTCCCCAGTTTACTGGGAGAAGCCAGGACACATCTCTGAATTTCAATTCCTGCAGTCAGGCACAGAGATGTGGGGAGCTGGAGGAACACAGCTCCGTGCTCCCTGCCCACAGCAGACATCTCCACAGTGAAGAGCCTTGAGGAGGGGGCATGATGCACTTAGTGAGCATGCTTTGATACAGGGATAGGAACTAATCATATAGAAACTCAGGTATGTGTCTGGTACTACCTGAAGCTGGACTCTGAAAGATTATGTTGTTGAAATATACAGGTTAGGTTAACCCGGGCTGCTTGGGATATGAGAAGAGCAGGAACTGTGGGGGACTGAGCTGGTTGGTTATTTTTTAAATTTCTTTTCTAGTTCATTAGTGCAAGAGCAAGTAATGCCAGGAGGGAGGATGCTTAGAGACATCTACTCTATTTAACATTATACTGAGTTCTTAAAATAAGGATTTTTTAAATGCTTTATTACAACATCTTTGCTACTTGCAAGATGAAATTTGATGCCTCAGTCTTAGGCAAGGCTAACAGGGATGTTAGCCTCCAAGCTGACATAGGGATTTTAAGCAAAAATGGTTTAACCCCTTTCAGAAACTAAGAATCAGCAAAAATAAAATATTTAAATTTATTGCTGTGTTTAAAAATGTCAGATCTTTTAAGGGAAAAAAAAGAAAAAAAAGGCAAGAGGTAGGAGTGTCATCTTTGCACTGCAAACAATTCCATCATTCTGGTCTTCTGATGAGAAATTTTCGCTTGATTGAACTAAAATGAGGTTAAAATAATTTGGTGATTCTTCTGCAATACTGAAATACTGTCTTCAAAGTTTCCAGGCTCTACAGAGACCTGAAGAGAAATGTCCATGGAACTGCAGTTTTAATGTGTGTGTGCTGAAGCAAAGCTGCAGAGGGGCCTGACCTACAGCAGCAGAAATACCTGATTCACTGCTCAAAATGATGAAATTCCCTTTACATGGGAAAAAATGATGATCCCATCTTATTGTTAGACACCAGACTGTAACAGATGTGTCTGGGGGTAGAGTGAAGGTTCCCTCACAGCACGTCCTTTTGCTCCAAGAGTGTTTGACCTCGCATTAGGAGTAGGTTTTCTAGGCAAATATTAACTAAACTCTCTGCTCGGTATAAGCATGGATAGAGATGGTTCCTCACACACACAGGCTTGACCCAGAGTCAGCTTGTGCAACCCCAGGTCTGTCCTGAGATGCTGAAGCTCTGCCAGGCTCTCTGGTTCTCATGCAGCGCAGCACGGGCAGGGCTCAGCTGTTCCTACCTGCTGCCATTGACACCCCCCCAAACCCGGCCAAACTCAGCCCCTCTTGTCACTCCTACTCAGATAACACACCATGTCTAAATACTGCCACAACCTAATTAACTTCTTGTCTAACTGTAATAATAATTTTAATAAAGACGATTTAGTATCTATCTCTGTCTAGGCTGATTTCTCTCCCACCAAATATGATGGCACTGCTGTAGTTATGTGCCCTTATAGTCTGAAATGTCTATTTAAGTGTCTATTTAATGTCTACTGCATTTAGGCCTTTGAACATGACCACGTGCTGCTGTCTCTGAAAGCTCCCTCCTTTATTATTATGGAAGACAAAAGTCATGGAAGCACAGAATGGTTTGTGTTGGAAGGGACTCTAATGAGCATCCAGTCCCCCTTTCCGTGGGCAGGGACACCTTCCACTAGAGCAGGTTGCTCCCAGCTCCATCCAATCTGGCCTTGGACACTCCCAGGCTTGGGACAACCGCAGCTTCTCTCTTTCAGCAAGTAGAAGAGAGGCAGCATCGTGCCAGGTGTCAGGACCTTGCAGGCACAAAAAGCATTTTGCTTGCCTTGAGCAGCCTCATCTGGGAGCTCCACGCACACATCCTCTGGCAGTTGGCCCAGGAATTATATTTAAGGTAACCCCAGGACTTCCCTGCTCCTCAGGATGTAGGGTGATGATGCCTAACCCTCTCAATGGGTGGGACCTGGTGCCTCTGCTGTTGGTAGCTGGTTTCCAGTCCTGCCTCATCTGCTGCTGCCTCTGGATGGGCCTAGGACCTGACTGCTCTGCTGCGTCTGAGAGCTGGTGGAGCCTGATACCAGGGTCCAGCCCTCCCTGCCGTGCTCAGGCTGGAGCCTTTCTGATGAGTGCCCTGCTGCGCTGGGGTTACCCCGCGCTCCTGGCTTGGCCCCTGCGTGGGGCAGCGCTCAGCTCCTGGGCTGCTTCCCCTGCCTGCTGTCTCTCTGCTGGGCTGGGTGGATGGCAGGTCACAGGGGTTAACGCTGCAAGAACCCCCCAAAAGGGTTGCTTTGGGGTAAGCTGTAGATGTCTGGTAGAAAGTCATAGAATCTTAGAATGGTTTGGGCTGAAGGGGACCTTAAAGATTACCTAGTTCTAACCCCCTGCCACAGGCAGGGGCAACCTTCATTAGACCAGGTTATTGGACTTCCAAGCCTCGTCCAACCAGGCCTTGAACACTTCCAGGGGTGGGGCAACCACAGCTTTTCTGGACAATCTGTTTCAGTGTGTCACCATCCTCATAGGGAAGAATTTCTTCTTAATATCCCATTTAAACTTGTTCTCTGCCAGTGTGAAGCCATTCTCCCTTGTCCTGCCACTCCAGGCTCTTTTCCGAAGTCCCTCTCCAGTTCTCCTGGAGCCCCTTTAGACTGTGGAAGGGGCTCTGGGGTCTTTCTGAAGTCTTTTCTTCAGGCTAAACTCTCCCAGTTCTCCCAGCCTGTCTTCATAGGAGTTCATTTTCCTTTGTTTCTCTGTTTCTTTTTTTAAACGAATCCATTAAAAGTCTTTCTGTGGCCCCATTACCCTCTTTGAGCCGCTGTAGCACCCCTGCACTGCCTCAGTTGGCCTCTGCCCGCCCTGTCTCCCCCAGCCCTGCGTAAGGCAGGGCACAATCTGGGCTGTCATGGCCAAGGAGAAGCTGTCTCCCACCGGGAAAAACTTCAGCCCGGGAGCTGAGGATGCTTTCATGGCAGCAGCGCTCTAACATGCTGCTTTAGCATGAGGACGAGTACCTGGAGTAGGGAAAACATGGTTTTGGGAGCCGCTTCTTCTCAGTACCCGCGCTTGCCATCAGAGGGCAAACTCAGCCCGGGTGAAGCCGCTCCGTACGCGGTTATTGCCGCCCGCTGCTTCCCAGGCTCATCTCTGCGAGGGAATGACAAAGGCAAGAGGCCATTTACCGTCCTTCTCACAGAGGACACACGCAGCTTCCCATCTCTGCCTGCTGCCGGGAAGGGCTCTGCCCCCCGGTTCCCTCGAGAGCAAACCTTGCTTTGCAGGAGCATCCCAGCCAGCAGCCAGAGGCAAGGATGCTGCTGTGAGCTTCGAGTCAGAGCAGTGTAACAGAGAAGGGATTCCCAGAAAGCAGCGGGTCTGGGCTTTAACATCCCAAATAGAGTATAGCCTTGCCACCCCAGCAGAATTTGTATTTATGGCTGAATATAGACTTTGAGCAGCACTCAAAAACTGTTCCGGTTGGTGCTTGCTTTCTATCCAGCTTCTTGCTGCTCTCCAGAGCCACAGGTGAGCATGGCTCTACGGCCCCAGCAAACCAGTGGCATTAAAGTAACCTTTATGGGAGTGGTGCATCCTAGAGGAGCAAAGTGTTCCATGCTGCTGCAGCTCGGACCTCTCCCAGGAGCCCCATCTGCTGGCATGTGGGCCCGGCTGCCAGCCCAAAGCGCTCCGTGATTCCCGAGGCATTTGGGGAGGATTTAAATCTTGCCAGCTCTCCCCTTTGCCTCTTCTAATGAATCTCAGTCTTAATCCACACCCCCCTCATAGCCAGAGACTTCCTTTTAAAAGCTGGAGGGCTTTTCAGAGGGGAATAATGAACCAGACGCTTTCCCGGTGTCTCTCTTTGTTTTTACAGCCGTGGGTCTCCCCTGAGGACAGAGAGTCCTTTGTGCTGCATGGGGTCTCCTTACAAAAAGGGGCTTGTGAACAGAGCATCCTCCCATTGGGTACCACACCGCATGGATTTATTTATATTTTTTTTTCCACCTGTCCTCCTGGGCGTAGCCAGTGTCAAATCCCTTTCTGTGTGTAAGGGACCGAGCCAAAAGCTTTAACCTTGGAGATGCGTGGTGGGCATATGCCAGATTGCTCAGTGCCATCCTGCTGGAAGGTAAACAAAGGGTTAACCTGGTTGTCATCATCTCTCCTGCCCAGCTGATATTTGGAGTGAAGCCACATTCCAGTTTAAAGACAGTTGATAATTGAATAAACTCTGCATCTTGAGTGAATTTAAAACCAAGGCAGGAGCTCTCCCCAGCAGAAGTCAATACGTTTCCTCCCTCTCGCGGGCATTTTTGTCCAGAGTTAATGCCGCAGCTGCCGCTTCCAGGGGATGAGTGCATGCTTGGGAGCAGTCAGTCTTTGCCTTCCTTAAGGCTTTAAATTTAGGTCTCTATGTGCATACAGGAGATTCCTATTTCTATTTCCTGCTAAAGGTGAAATCTAGGGCTACAACCTCAAATGCCCTTAAAACCATTAAAGCTTTAAGTAACTTACTGCTGGTGTGGTATAGCCCGGCATCTTTGTGCAGGTAACAAGGAAAGAAAGGCAGAGGGCTGCAAATATAGCTCAGATGCCTTGTTATGTTTAGATCACGGTGTGAATGGAGGAAACCAATGTGATGTAGCTAATTGACATCATGCTAATTAAATATTGGATACTCTGCACGTACCCTTGCAATAAATCACTCCTAGTTTCAGGTGGGAAATTTTCTCATTGTCAACATACAGATACGCTATGGACCTGGAGGAAGCTGCTTCCTGTGAAGTTGAGGCTGGTGATTTATTGAGCTCTCTAAATTATATTTGCTTGGGTCCTTCTTTGCATTCACTGTTCAATGATATTCAAACAAATGCCTTTGAGCCTGGGAACCAGCAGCTTTTTGGCACGTGTTCCTATTGCAAATGGGGGCATTCACACCAGAAATGCGGTTCTATGATTTCATAGCCACGTGGTGGGTAGGCAGGGATGTGCCATGCAATCTGTGCCCCATCAGAAATACCTGGCACTGCTTCTGTTTCAAACTCCACTAAGCAAAATAATTGCGTGGAGCTGTTTACTGTCAATCTGCTGCCTGCATGTTATTAATAGGAGAGATGGAGTGAATAATTAGGAGTAATGATTAGAGAAAGTTGTCATCTGTTCATGAATAATTTGAAGGGAGGCAGTGTTCAACAATTAAATTTATTGGCAAAAAAATGTTTTACTCTGTTTTGGAAATGTGTTTTATATTATGCCAATATATAAGCACCCACACACTGGGCCAATGTTCAGCCTTCAGCTTCCCCCAGCCCTGTTTTTGGCACTCACACTGGTGTGATGTGATTTCCAGAGATGCTGGGGATCCCCTGCCCCACTGAACTTCCCTACCAGGCTTTGGAGTTGTGTGTCTTTAGGAAAGCAGGGACACCCTTTCTAAAGTCCATATCATGGTCTCAGGATCACAGAATGGTTTAGGTTGGAAGGGAACTTAAAGATCATATTGTTCCAAACCCTTGCCATAGGCAGGGACACCTTAGACTGGGTTGCTCCAAGCCCTGTCCAGCCTGGCCCTGAACACTTCCAGGGATGGGGAATTAAATTCATGGCTTCTCTGGGCAGCCTGTGTCAGGGCCTCATCATTCTCATAGTTAAGAATTTCTTCCTAATATCTAATCAGACCTGCCCTCTGTCAGTTGGAAGCCATTCCCCTGTGTCAAATTGTGACATGGTCTGCTAAAAAGTCTCCATTTTCTTTTAAGTCTCCTTTAGATATTGAAAAGCAGCAATAAGGTCTCCCTGGAGTTTGTCAGGCTGAGCAGCCCCAATTGTCTCAGCCTTCCTGGAAGAGGAGGCTGTGAGTGCACATCACCCACTGCTGTCCCCAAGTCCTTCTCTGCAAGGCTGCTCTCCATCTCACTTTGGGCTCTTCTGCTGGGTGCTAACAATCAGCTTGTGGAGATGGATGAATCTTGGTTTTCAGTGGCCTCACAAATACTGGAAACTTGCTGTGTGAGTGTGGAAAAACTAGACAGCATGGGAGGACCAGGGAGCTGGGGCAGCTTACCAAGAGCAGAGAACACTGAGGAGTGGGTGTAGAAACAGGTTCCAAATATATCCAAAACCACCCCAAAAGGAAAAAAAACCCCTCTCTCTTGAGAGAAAGGCGAGAAGCGGTTGGTTTAAACTACAGTAAAAGAGTTATGAAAAATGGAGGAAACAGCTTTCTGCCAGTAGAATTAGTGAAGCACAAGGAGATATCGTGGGAAGTTCCTGTTCCTGGCAGGAGGATCCTCTGTGGGAAAGGCCAAATAAGGTGTGCCCTGTCAGCGGGGGTGCCCCGCCTGTTCCGCTCCCACCGCTGGCTGTGACGGCGCAGCCTTCCTCATGCACCAGCTGTGGGGGATAATGCGTGGAAGTGGACCTTGGAGAATGGGATGCTCAGACAGTGGGAGAGATCTGCAGAGGCACAGCTGGGCACCAAGGGGTAGGAATTGTTTTATCTGGCTTCAGCCATCCAAAAGCTAGTTATTGCAGCAAAAGCTATTGTCCAGTATCCCTCAATGACCAAAAGACTGAATGAGCAGCTATGTGAGAGTTATCCCTCCCATCTGTGCCAGTTGTCCCAAGTACCTGGGATAAATCAGCTCCTGGATTGAACTAGAGCTTGTCTTTTCACTCACCAGAGAGGGAGCCTGGATGATTTTCTGCCTTTACACCACAAAGCAAACCAACCGATCTTACAGATATGTGAGGTGTGTTCAACTTGAGCATCACAGGGATTTTCCATCAAACCACTCAGGTGAGGTCAGGGCTCTGCTGAACCTGTAAAAGCCCTCTCTAGACTGCATCAGGCTGACTGATGTAAATACCCCAGCCCTACCCACCGCTGCTTCTCCTCAACCACTCTCTGCCCACCAACGTTTTTTTGTTGAGTCTGGCTCTCACCAAGTCTGAGGCCTGCTGAAAAAGATCATCCCACAAAAGTTCAAATGTTTAAATCCATTTGCTTCCAGACAGAAACCATACATGGGGTGCTCACTATCCCAAAAGCTGTAGAGCCAACAAATTTTGTGGTGGGAAAGCCTGCCAGCATGTTGAAGGCTGAGGGAATTCTGTGGAACACGTTCAGAAAGCAAATGATTGATTCATCATCAGCGGTGGAGAACTGATTCCAGGAATTATGCGTGTGCCAAGCTGAAGCCTGTCGAAGCCAGGGAAAAGGCATCCTTGAATTCAGGTCATCAGTCAGGGCTGGGAAATGCATGGAGGCCCTGGTACAGGAAAGCTTAACTTCCAGTGCGTGCTCAAGCCTAACTAACCTCCGTTAACGTCAACGGTGATAAAATTAAACATGAGGTCAAGATTTTGGATAAGAACGGTTTATGGCCTGGAGGCTTACATGGATGAGAAGGTCAGGCCAGAGAGCCAGGGCGTTTGATATTGATCAGTCTAATCAAGGAACTCCTGCGTAAGCTGCCGCGTGATTCAGGGAATAATTCGGGATAACAGACACATCTGAGTAATTCGTGACCTACTGGCAGATGATTCACGCAGACAGGCAACATCCATCAGATGCATTATGCCTTGCAAAGGTCTTCTTGGAAGGCTTATGGGTCTGTGGGTGGCCCCACCTCCTCAGGGAGCTCCTCAGGGGAGAAGCTGGGAGCAGGTGGGATTGTGAGGATACCCCAGCAGCCATTGCCACACGGGGCAGAGCTTGTCCTTCACCCATCAGCAGCCCAAGAGCTTTGAGCAAAGAAGGATCTTCAGGATTTTCAAGCTATTCTCTGCTTTCTGTTCCCAGTGTAGTCCATGAGATCCATCAACTGTATCCTGGTGTTCACCAAGAGTCATCGTGAAACAATACCACATATACTGGAAAAAGCCTGGTTTGGACCTCTGAAACTGGGGGCTAAAACCTGGAGAAAACCAAGCATTGTAATCTCTGGTCACCACAAATCAACTAGTTTTCAAACACATTTTGGACACATTACCATGGAATAAAACACCTGCCTCACCTCTCCAGCCTAGACACACAACAAAGCTGTGGCATTACAGCTGTATCTGTGTTAGGGTTGTGGTTTTCCATGCAGAATCTGAGATTCTACATCAGACAGGGCAGAGTTTGAGCCTGACACTATCGTATTCCTGTCTGGCAGTGAATCGGCAGTGCTTTCTGGGAGCTCCCTTTGGGTGCGCCGTACCTCTGCTCCTCTTCGCGGACCAGGTGATGCCAGGTACTGCCAAGTGTTCCAGAAGCAGGAAGTTCCTCTTCCCCTCAGGAGGTGTAGTCCAGCTCTTTCACCTGACTTGAAGTCACAAAGGGGAGAGGGTGGCCCCAAGGCATTGGCAGATGAGGCAGGAAGAGTTATGGAGTTGCTGGGCTTGGATGCAGCTGGAGAGCCAGCAAAGAGCCAAGGGACAAAGCTTCCTGAGATCCCATCAGGAGACCTGAACTGGCTCCAAATGTCCAAGGAAATGGGCTCCAAAGCAATAATCTGTGGGGCTGGTTCTTGGCCAGAAAGTCTTAAAATAATTGCAAGTGTGGCTGCAACCAGAATCTATAAAAGACCAGTAAGGAGGTAGAGTGTCTGCAATGTGTTTGCACGATCACCATCAGGCCTGGAGATGCCAGAACGAGGGAAAGAGAAAGAAATCTCTTTTCTGCCATGGAAAACACAGTAAGGGGAGAGAGCATGTCAGGTTCCTGATGGAGTTTGGCTGGGGCCTCACTAGTGCCAGGCTCTTGAAGAAGGTGCGGAAGGACTTGCAGGCATCCTGCTCACGCTCTCCTTCTGTGGGATGCCCTAACACAGGGCCCAGACCAGGGTGATGGTTACCAGCAGGATAAGCACCTTTCTTTTCCCCAGAGGGCTCCTGCTCTGCCTTGGAGATGGGAAGCAGCTGAGAGAGGTATGGAACTCTCCATCCTCACCCCAGCACATGAGCATGGACCTGACTTTTGTTCATTTCTCACAGTTTTTGTGAATTGTTTGTACCATCATTGGTGCTCTGGAGCCTCCTGCATGGGGACTGTACCCTGTCCCTGCTCTCTGGCCTCTGTCTGCACGCTCCAGCACGGCAGGTAACCTTCTAGTGGCTCCCACTTAGCTTTAAGAGTGGCTATAAAAAGAGCTTGACAAGATCAAATGCTAATAGAAAGGGCTTCTGAAGGTTGAAACTGATCTGCTCGAGGGCATTCGTGACTGGGAGATGCCAGAAGAAACCAAATAACCAGTTCATTGTGGAGTAAATAATTGGATTTTAAATACTCTCCGGGAAAGCATTCTGGGCAGGGTGGGGAGTGCAGGGAATACTGTGCTAAGTGCTTGGAAAGCTGTTGCTCTTCTAAATCTTCACTTTGCTGCAACACGTATAGAGCATTGTCATTCAAAGCTACGGATGACAAATGGGGAACTTTCTTCCCTGAATTTGTCTGAGGTATGTGAAGCTTCAGCACCTACAGCATCCAGCACCCGTGGGTGGTGTGGAAAGTTATGTCCCACTGCTCATATCCTTCGTTGACCCTATTTTTGTATTTGGAGGGGCAGCAAGCAATTCCCTCAATAGACCCTCGATGTCTGGAGGTGCTTTGGTCACAACCCTCAGTATTGTCCCTCCCCATGCTGGAAGAAAGGTCCTACCAGCAGAGCTACAGCTCCCTCCCACCCGGCTGCAGCATGAAACAGTGCCCATCTCCTGGCCTGGAGTAGCTGTATGCCAGTGTTGACTTCTGGAGGTCAACTCAGTGCAATTCCACCCAAAACATCACCTCTGCTTCCTTCTGAAATGGGGAGGAGGGTATCAGGATCGCTCTTCCAGGTCAGGGATCGAGAGCTGTAGCTCTCACCCAAATGGCTCGTTCAAGCCCTCAATCCACATCCTCACCCTGACTGATGTTGACTGTCCATGTGAACAGCTGCCACGTCACTGGGTCTTCAGAACTTTATTCCTGTGAGCACCTGGGCCCAGCTATCCCAATTTTCAGTCCATGCTGCTGGACAAAGGCTCCTTCTTCAGTGACTTCTTTTTACAGAATAGATGCTGAACGAATAATGGTCTCAGCCCTGCTGACATCCACTGCACGTGAGGCAGGCATCCTGTTTTGCACGGAGTCTGTCTGTGGGAGCACAGGACCACACAACCACGGTCACACAGCTCCTGCACCAGAGCTGCCTCCTAACCAGCCGTGCCTGAGCACAAGGGCAGGCCCTGCCCCAAAGCAGCCATGCAGACTGCTTTTGGGAGGAGCTGGCTCAGATCCTGCAGCCGAGCATCCTCAGGCCGCCTGCGGACCGGAAATCCCCAGCTGTCCTCTGTGTGATCCCCGCATCTGTGCTCCCACTCCTTCTCCCCACATTCCTCCTCTCCACCAATCTCTCTCCACTAATGCATCCAGCATATAAAGCTGAGGTTTCCAAAAGGTCTCTGAACCCAAGGAGACACCGAGGAGATGGAAAGAGAGGGGAAGAAAAAGAAGCTTTTTTAATATTGAATTAAGGCTGTCTCCAGTATTATTGGATTCCCATAAGGAGGCAGCCAGGGAGCCCACTGCTTTAGTGTCCTATGAATATTTCATTGCTTGCCTTAAGCTCGGTGAAGGGTGTTTCTTTGCACAAAACCACCTTTTTGGCTTGTGGGTTTGTCTCCAACTCTTACAGCGGCTGTGAAATCAACCTGGCTTGTGGACAGAGTCATCTGACACTACAGCAAGCTAAATTTGTCAAACCTGGGTGATGTTTTGGCACAATCTACCCAGGGATTTCCAGAAGACAGCTAGACATGGCTCAAAACATCTTGGTGGCTCTCTGGGTCAGACTGCACGAGTGCAGCAGCAGTGCTGCTCAGCGGCTGTGCCCCATCCAACCGTGGTGACCTCGAAGAAGGTGCATGGTCAGGGGGGTCATTTCACCCCACTTCAACCGACCAAGCTGGCTGCAGAAGTGGGGAAACAGGGGTTGTGCTGCCTGATACCCAGCTGTAGGCGCTGGCCTTGAGGAGTCTGGGTCTGCCTTAGTTCCCCAAATTTTATGTGCTTCCCTAGAGCTTCTCTAGACATTCCAAACCACGGATTCCTCAGGCTGGAAATCTTTCCAAAATGAGCGCTTTCACAAGAATTTGTGGGTGTCCTGCTTTCAGGAAGGCTGCAAACCACATTCACCAGTTCAATGGAGAATCCCAACATGAGCTTTGCCTGCCCACTCTGCACAGAGGGAAATGGTCTCAAATACTGTGAAAACACCTGACTTTTGCTCTCCAGGACTGTCTTTTTGGGGAGTGCTGCTGCCCTACTCCTGCCACCCCTTGCTTGGAACTTCCTCTTGTATTACCCAACTGTTCAAGGCCCTGCTCAGAGACGGCAGTGGCAGGAACCTTTCCTTTGTTTATTAGATGAGCTCAGAGGTCTCCCTCCACAGCCTTTAACACCTTTCCTTGCTCTGCCAGGTGCTCTCACAGATCTGCAGTGATTCAAGCCTGGAGGTGGTTGGCTGATTCCATTGCTTTCTTCTCTTTTTTAATGTCTTCTCTCTCTCCCCTTCCCCCCCCACCCCCCCACCCGCCCCCCCCCCCAAGAAATCCTCTTCAAAGGCAAAAAGGGTAAATTAATGATAATTAATTGATAATTAATTGTTTTATTGTAGACAGGGCAGATAACACTGCTTGTTACTGAGATTGCCCAATACTTCCCATTATGGGGCTTTGTTTCCCGTTACTTAGGACAATGCCAAAACACAGACATTTAGGCAGGAATAGTCTCCCAGGGATTTGCCGCAACCTGAATTTCTGTGAAAGATACCAGCCAAACTGGGTCAGATTTTCCAAGAGAGAAGACATGGGAAAGCCATTTGGTTTGCCTGTGGCCAAACGCTCTTTCTGAATTTCCTTGGGAAAACCCTTTCAGCCTGTTCTTCACCTGAGCAGATAAAATTTGGTGAGAGAGGGCCCTCTTGATGGGGAGCTGCAAGCCCTTCCTGGTTTCCTTAGAGGAACACTGCCTTGTGCAGCTTATTTAAGCTGCTAGAATCATTTTTCTTAGTTTATAGTTTCAGCGGTGGTCCCACGAGCCACCGACCAAGAGGTGCCCACCACAGAGTGTGCAGCCCCAGTGCCAGCCCCCCTGAGCCATGTCTTTTGCAGGGCAGAGACTCCGTGTCTCCTGCATGACTGAGTCTCAGCACTCTCCAGTCCATGGCTGTGGGGTTAAACAGTCCTCACAGAACCCGGGGTGGCAGCAGACGGTGGGGCAGAGAGCACAAAACCCATTTCTCCTTGCTGGGCACCTGCCTGCTGCATACAAGGAGCTTCAGCTTGTCACAGCTGTTTGTCCCTGAGGAAAGATGAGAAGGGAGGTGACAACTCATGACCAAATTTCTGATGACCGTAGGTCATAGAATCGCAGACTGGTTTGGTTCTGAAGGGGCCTTTAAAGACCATCCTGTTACAACACCCCTGCCATGGGCAGGGACACTTTCCTCTAGACACAGTTGCTCCATGCCTCTTCCAACCTGGCCTTCAACACTTCCAGGGTTGTAACATCCTCGTGGTGCTACACCTTCTACAAGGTGTGGAACCTCTCCTCCCCATGAGGCAGGAGGGCAGCACCCTGCTATTACCTGAGACACCTGCTGAGCCCCTCTGCAACAGCCCAGGTGGGACGGTGGGGAGCCAGGCTGCAGCTGCCACTGTTGGGTACCCATGTGGCACAGGAGCAGTGGGATCTTTACAGCACTAATGAGGAGATGATGCCCCAGGACCACACCACCGGTCCCCTTCTTCAATTTAATCAGGAGAATCTAGAAGTTCTCAGGGTTAACCGGGCTCCTTGCACACTGAAGGCACCGGGTCCACGCGCTCCATGGCAAGCCTGGCGACACATCCGGTCCTGATGACAACTGCAAATCCTTTCAGCGCCCACCTTGGCTCTGCCCATCCGAGGCTTTAATTCCCTAGGAGGGTGGCAGCAGGTGGCTCGGGCTGACGCCAGTGGAATTGCGTTAGCGCTGCTGAAGCGCGGGCCCGCGTCGTCCGCGGCAGCAGAGCCCTCCTGGAGCGCGGCAGCGCGCCCAGCCTCTGGCATGCGTTAGGGGGGGTGAGATGGATGGCTCGGCTCCTAAGCAGGACAGATAGATAAGGGTAATGGATGGATGCCCGAAGAGCAACCACGCTTTAGGCAGATGAATAAATCACTTTGACTGTTCATATATAAACGGGAGGTACCAGGAGGACTCGGCTTTCAGAGTCCAATTAAAGCCTTATGATTGTGTTTAAGGATCTAAAACCCATTCAAAATGGACTTTGTTGATAGAGGGAACCCCATGTATACTGCTTCTGTGACAGAGCCGTTGTCACTCAGGGCTTGGCTGAGAGCCCCAGTCCCTCTGGTCCTTTGGGAACCTCCATCCTGAGATATCCTGTCCCTCTGACTCCTTCCAGCCTGCGCAGGGAAGAGGAGGTGCCCAGGAGAGGGAGAGGGGCAGTGCCCTCCTGCTGGGAGAGGCTGACTGCAAGGCCTGCCTTCCAGCTGCCTGCCTGTCTGCACCAACCCCAGCTATCCTGGGAAAAGGAGGGGTCTTCAAGAGGCTTTGCAGCCCATGAAGTGCCCTCAATTCCAAAGGATGCTCAGCTCTGGCTCCTCCAGCATCTCGGAATGGGGTGGTGGGGTGATATGGGTCAGTATGAGGGACATATCTCCAGCACCTGGAGATGGGGCAGTGGGGTGTTACAGGGCCACTACCAGGGCCACTCCGTCTCCAGCCTGGCCTCTTCATGCTGCTGAGCCCTGCATTTACAGCAGCCCACATGCTCAGTGGGATGGCAAGCACCAGGCTCTCAGGCTGTGACATGGAGACATCTTTCCCACCAGAGCAGCGGACAGCTTGTGCCTGGTTTCAGTATTTTTGGTACAGGAGCTGTGTGGGTGTCTGATCATGTTGGGATCCATGAGAACTTGTGGAAATGCTACAGTGGCTGCAGATCGGATAGGAGGAGACCTCCAGCCTGTGCAGGGATGGGGCAAGCTCTCAGGGCCCATCCAGGGCCAGGGCCTGCTGTAAGAGGAGCACCTGGTGTGTTGCCACTGCAAGGGCTGTGCCCACACTGAGAAGCTGGCCTGTGTCCCTGCAAATATCCTCGCATGTCCTGCACTAGGTTGGGAAAATCTTTTGGTGTCCATTGACACCCCACACGTGTGTCCTCTTTGCATATGCCCAAGTGAGTATGGCTTCACTGGGAACTCCCTCTGAGCCTCCACCCCCAAATAACTGAGCTGTGGGTCTGATTCATGGGGCTGGGCTGCCCTGGCTGCACCCCCAGGCCAAACCACAAGGGCCAGCGATTGGACTCATCTCAGTTGCGCTTCACTCGCAGCACCAGCTGCCAGCTCGTCCTCGGCACCCAGCTCCAGAGATGCTTCTCACCTCCCTCTGAGGCCTGAAGCAAGCCCTGAGAGACTCCAGGAGCCAACCAGAGGTGTCTGTCTTTTGATCCATCATTCTCACCATCTCTTTTATTTGCTCTCAGCAATGGAGCAAGCCAGGATGATGCTTCAGCCATTCCTTCCCAGAGCAGTTGGGGTCCTGGATGCAATTCTGCTCCTCTACCAGAAGCGGATTCAATTCCTTCCCACCAGGCAACCCCTCTTTCTCGGTCTGCTTGTTGCCTTAATATCCCTCTGATCAATCTCAGAAGGATCCAGTAACATGGAATGGCAGATGGGGAACAGAGCATGAATATT
This sequence comes from Hirundo rustica, assembly GCF_015227805.2. Taxonomy (NCBI): domain Eukaryota; kingdom Metazoa; phylum Chordata; class Aves; order Passeriformes; family Hirundinidae; genus Hirundo; species Hirundo rustica. Next base: position 30,655,787 of record NC_053458.1, on the reverse strand, counting down.
AATTAACAACGAATTCCAAGCAGAGGACTTTAATTACATTAAGAGCGCAGGCTCAGAGGCAGTGACTTACTTCCTGCTGTAAATCTGTTGACAGGTCATTTGCCACAGGGGTGTCAGTGCTCCTTAATGAATGAATATGTACATTTCAAGTGCTGGTGCATTGGAGAAATAGGGTATTGTTTCCAAAAGCGGCAACACGAGCCTGCACACCAGCGAGAGGGCTTTGCTCGTCGGGAGGATTCCGGGAAATAACCATCAGTATAATTACCTGGCGATCATACACCAGGAGCTCTGCTAGCGGGGCTGGAACCTCCCAGCGTGAGCCAGACCCGCTGCTTTGTCATGTGTGTTCTGGTCACTGGGGGGAGACCAAGAACCGCAGCGCCTCCGCCGGGTCCCGCTGGGTGCCGGGTCCCGCTCGGTGCCGGGTCCCGCTGGGTGCGGGGTCCGCTGGGTGCCGGGTCCGCTGGGTGCCGGGTCCCGCTGGGTGCCGGGTCCCGCTCGGTGCCGGGTCCCGCTCGATGCCGGGTCCCGTTCGGTGCCGGGTCCCGCTCGATGCCGGGTCCCGCTCGGTGTCGGGTCCCGCTGGGTGCGGGGTCCGCTCGCTGCCGGGTCCCGCTCGCTGCCGGGTCCCGCTCGGTGCCGGGTCCCGCTCAATGCCGGGTCCCGCTGGGTGCGGGGTCCGCTCGCTGCCGGGTCCCGCTCGCTGCCGGGTCCCGCTCGGTGCCGGGTCCCGCTCGGTGCCGGGTCCCGCTCGGTGCCGGGTCCCGCTCAATGCCGGGTCCCGCTCGCTGCCGGGTCCCGCTCGGTGTCGGGTCCCGCTCGCTGCCGGCTCCCGCTCGGTGCCGGGTCCCGCTGGGTGCCGGGTCCCGCTCGGTGCCGGGTCCCGCTGAGTACCGGGTCCCGCTCGGTGCCGGGTCCCGCTCGGTGCCGGGTCCCGCTCGGTGCCGGGTCCCGCTCGCTGCCGGGTCCCGCTCGGTGCCGGGTCCCGCTGGGTGCCGGGTCCCGCTCAATGCCGGGTCCCGTTCGGTGCCGGGTCTCGCTCGGTGCCGGGTCCCGCTCGGTGCCGGGTCCCGCTCGGTGCCGGGTCCCGCTGTGCTCGGTGCGGGCCTCGCCTCGCTTCCCTCCGGGAGCCCTTCCACGGGCTCCCGCGGGGCTCAGGGGCTCAGCCTCCCATGCCGGTGGTGCTTTGACAGGCTGCCAAGAGAAATCAGTCCCGTGAGGACAGGGGTTTAGCCGGAAGGCCCAGATAACTGGGATCCCCTCTCAGCCCAGGGGCAGCGGCAGGTTGGAAAAGCACGTTTTCCCCAGCACGGTTCAGTCCCAGGAAAAATACAGCCAACGCTGAAGATCTTCTGTACCAGCAAAAGGATCTTTTTGTTTTAATCCCTCAAACTAGCTTGGAACAGCAAGGCTGCCAAGCAGGCTCTTACGGGAACGACCCTTTCTGTACTCAGGGATTTTGCTGGATGGGTTTGGTCTGAGGTTTACTGCACAGAAAACCAGCTTGAGCTGAGATGGTCGCATGGGTGCCGTCGTGCCAATGTGCCAGCAAAACGAAGCTTTGGCTTTATCCCTTCTCAGCTGCCCTCAGAGTGTGGAGCGGCCCGTTCCCCCCCCAGCCGCCGGTGGCAGGGCCGCAGAGCTCCGGGCAGCACGCAGGCACGGACCCCGATGGGCAGGGGGTGATGCCCAGGGGGCTGCGGCATCCTCGGGGCTCCTCCTGCTGGGCTTAGTGCCCCCAGGTCTAGTCGGGAAGCAGTGTGGGACATGGCGTGCTTCCACAGCCTCCGGGGCCCTAGGGAGGGCCAGGAGGGGAAGGATCGCTGCGGGTGATGGTGGCAGAGCTGCAGCCCTGGGCACGGTGCCGTGGGCTGCAAGGAGGAGATAAGGAGGGATCTTGGCTGCATGGCCACACTGAGCTGCAGGGGAGTCTCCAGCAGCAGACTCAGGAGCTGGAGGCTTGCACAGGGAGGGCACGGCACAAACAGCCTCTCCTCTTCATCTTTAACTGGAATGGCCCTGCCCAGCAGGTTTGCATCCACAGTGACAGATTACTGATTTTGCTGGCTCTCCCCGGACTGGGATTCCTGCATTTTTCCTGTGCTCCTTGCCAGCACGGTGAGGCTGGCAGAAGCTGGAAGTGCTGCTGGCCAGCTCTGCCAGTGGCATGGAAGGGAGGCCGGAGATGGCTTTGAGTGACCCTTCTCAACCAGGAATCACTCAGCTGCATCTACAGCTCCAAAAGAAGTCACAGAAATGGTTGAGGGGAAGACCTGACCTAGGGATAAAGATAAGACAGCTAATTAGCGCTGACTGAGCTGAGATGAAGACTATGAGAGCAGGCTACAAAGATTCAATGGGTTTTATCACCAAGGAAGGTTCTGATTCGGAAGGGGTAGCCCTTGCTAGCCTGACCAAGGCTTTCACACCCATGCTTTGCCCTCTTCTGCTCAACAGCTGTGGTGAGCACTCTGCATTGAGAGGGTTTTAAGGTGGCACCAGGGTTAAGAATGGGTAAAAAATGCCACAAATATCTCGGGAGCGAAGCACCCTTAGAAGGTGTCTCTGTGCTTGAGGTGGGCCACAGAGGTGGACCATCATCACAATACCATTGATAGAGACACTCAAGAGCACAGGAGCACGAAACCAAAGATTCAAGGGCTTCAGCTAACAGGCACAGGAGGCACAAGGTGGCAGGACACATCCCAATGCAAATCCTATGGGAAATGGAGGTACCCACTCTGGTTGGAAAGGCTGGAGGGAGCCAGTGTTCTTGGCGCCTCCAGCTCCTGCTTTGTGTGTGGTCACACAGGTAGCAGGATGCCTCTGGCCTGGGGGTGCACGCCTGGGGCTGTTGCCACTTCCTACAGTGCAGGTGCAAAACCACACTGTGGGCAACATCCAACAAACAAACTAAAAAGCAGCTAAAAACTTGCTGGATAATGGCTGGTGCCAGAATTCATCTCTTGGTCTTTTTCCTTGTCCAGTGAAAACCAGTAGGTGTCATATCCCCAGCCTGGGATAACCACTTTTTTCTCTTGCTTGAGAAGGATTTGTTTGTGTATGTGCCCATCTTTTCTTCCACATTTTAGCCAGGGTTCCAGCCTGCCCCGAGGTGGGACTTGAATGACCTGGGCAGTGCAGGTCCACAGCACAGCTGTGAGCTGGAGGCTGTGAACTTCCCTGGCAGCTGGCACGTGGCTCCATCCCCATCTCTCCCCTGTCTGCGGCTCTTCTGAAAATTCTATGTTTATTTGTCTCTTCTAAAAATGAATGGGGAAGGCAGAGGTGTTTGCTTGTTGTGATGAACTTGTCCAAACCCCAAATACTTAAAACCCTGCTGGCCAGCTTTTGAGAGCTGAGCCTGACCCTTTCGTGCTTCTTTTCATTGCTCACTGACAAATGACAAAGCAGGTTCTCTGCAGGACAGAGGATGTCCCAATGACATCCCAGTGAGTTTTGGATCAGCGATAAGGTGGCACCTCTAACTCACAGTTCCGAAAATCCTGCTTTACCTTGAGGTAAAAGTTAAAGGCAGCCCCTTTGCCTCCACCCCAGCCACTGTGCTCGTTTACTTCTGCTCCTCTTCTTCTTGCTGCAGCTGTTCCCCGGCTTGGGTCAGATGAGAGATCTCAAAATGTGAATTTCGAGGATCCGCTGAGCTTTGCATCTGCGCTGGGGTGGCACAAGCCATTCCTCCCTTTCCCTCGTCCTCCAGACACCAGTGCCAGATTAAGTGCTCACTTCATGTCTTATCAACTGCCTCTAGCAAATGGCTTTTCTGTCTGGGTGACGCACGGAAAGCGTCTGAAAATGCAGGAGCAGGGTGAAGGCTGTGGGAGATGGTGGAGCTCTGTACAGGTAATTGCTCTGACCCTCCTGCAAGGGAAGTCGTGCTCGATTAAGGAAGTGGTGCTATCGTGAGAGCAGCATTTCCAACAGGGATTTGCAAGCAGATGTTGGTGTGGGCACATGCACGATGAAAATGCAGCAAGGTGGTGTTGTTATTCCACCTGGCCACCAGAGCTGCCGTGAGCGTAGTGGTGCTCTCCTGGAGCTCCTCCCAGCAGACTCGGCTTTGCTGGGGTGGGATTTTGGAAGCCTGAGCCGGTCCCTGCTGTGTTTGTACCAACATGCCCCCCCCCTTCCGTGCCTGCACAGCTCCTCTGGGACCCTGCCTCTGCTGCAGGCACGGGAGCTGCGTGGCGTCCCTTGGCCAGCGCTTCCCACTGAGCTGGGATGGAGCTGTGCTTGGACTATCCTGACTTAATGGGGCTGAAACTCCCCAACGGCAGTCGCAGAGAGGAGAGTGAGGAGCTGGATTCCATATCCACCCTGCTTTTTCATGTATGCTTTTCCTCCTTGGCTGCCAGATGAGCTGCATCACATAAAGGCAGATAAGTCCCTGCCTTTTGTCAGGAGCTGGAATATTTTTCAGTATCTGAGACACCCTGTCTGGCAAAGGTCATGCCCCGTTCTCTAGCAGGTCTTAATTTAGCACCTGCAAGTTCTTGGTGAAGCGTAAAACTTTGGCATGCAGGAAGATCCTTGGAGGGTGTTGTAGAGATGTGAGTGAACTGCTGAGCATCTTTACTATCCTCACCTCCCAACTGGAAGCAAATGTTTTTGTTACTGGAAGCTTGCCAGAGCCATCCAAAGCACGGCTCTGCTGCAGCTCGGGGCTCCAGCGTGATGTCCATGGCTGCTCTGAAATAGCTGCATCTGATGGCGATGCAGCAAACCAGCTTCCAAGCACCTCAGTTGGTGCCCCAATGTCTGCCTGGCTTCCTCCATGGACTCCTGCATTCCTGCTCCCCTGGGCTATCTACAGGCTGCACGGCTCGGGGCAGAGAGGAGGAGGCAGGTGTGAGGTGTGAGGATGATGCAGCAGACACATCCTTTGCTGTTATTTAAAATCGTTCCTGGGCTCCATTGCCAAAGGAGTTGAGGTTGTGTATGTGGCTTGTTAAAATCTCGAGGCAGGTACAGCTGAATTCAGCAGAGAAATTGTTGTGACCAAACCCATGGGACTGAAGAGCACAGGGAATCCTTACTGGGTGTTGCAGGGTGAGGGGAACCCAGCCTCCCAGGCCGTGAAAAATCCAGGGGAGTGCCTGTGGGAGGTCTCCGTGATTGTCTCTTATCCCTTACAAGATGTGTCCATTTGCAAGGCACAAACACACGGGGCAAAGGACTTTTGACAAGGGCATATGGTGATAGGACAAGGGGAGACGACTTTTTAGTGAAAGAGAGTAGCTTTGGATTTAGGTATTAGGAAGGAATTGTTCCCTGTGAGGGCGCTGAGGCCCTGGGACAGGGTGCCCAGAGAAGCCGTGGCTGCCCCAGGATCCCTGGAAGTGTCCAAACCCAGGTCGGACGGGGTTTGGAGCACCCTGGGACGGTGGGAGGTGTCCCTGCCCGTGGCAAGAGGGTGGAACGAAATTACCTTTACAGTCTCTTCCAACCCAAACCATTCTGTGATCCTTTGATTCTCTGGCTCTGGAGCTTTTGCTGCTGGATTTTCGGTGTGCGACTGTGGACTCCTACCGGCTCTGGCACCAGCCGGCGGCTGCACACCAGGGCTTATCTCCAGACCTACCAGGAGCAGGAAACTCTGCGAGTTCCCAAACAAACCTCTGGTGCGGGAGGCCAGCGTCTCTGACCTCCGGGGGTCCTGAGTGTTTGAACAGGCTCCTAATCTGCTTGGGAAAAGCAGGAGAGCCGGGGAGGGAGAGGAGGGAGGGCTGGGGCTGTGCCCTGAGCGGGGTCGGCTGCTGCTCGTGGCTTTGATTGCTGAGGCTTGCTGTCTCGGGCTTGCGGGATTTGGCTGCCTGGCCGTGAACAAAAAAGCTGGATTCTCCCAGAGCCTTTATTCCCATGTCAAGATCACTGGTGGTTTCCCGAGGAGGAGTGGAGGGAGAGGAAGGCTTTTCTTGATGGTTTTTGACAGGCGTGGGGAAAAGCAAGGCTCGGCCTCTGATCCAGCTAAATCCTAGAACTGTAGAATAGTTTGGGCTGGAAGGGTCCTTTAAGGGTCACGTTGTCCATTCGCCCTGTAGCGCACCCCAGAGCTGCTCCTCACCTTCCCCCAGCCCTGGGTTCCTCACTCTGCGTTGGCACCATCCCAGAGCCCTCGCCCAGCATCCCACTTTGATGGGGCTCCCCCCTTCCCTGCCTCCTCCCAGAGGCTGCTGCCCCCTGCTCCCTTCCAGCATCGGCAGCCTGTCCCACCTAATCCCCACCCCAAATAACCCTGACCGCAGAGACTGGCAGCAGGAGGATCCAAAGAGCAGGGGCACGCCAGGAAGGACAACGAGCGGGGAAGGGTGGAGGAATAACGCGTCAAACTGACCCTCTGACACCACTCTGCCCTCCTCCCTCCTCCCTCCCAGCGTCCTTGTACTGCTCCTGAACATCATTAGCGGGCCTGAACTGCAGTGGCACCCTGCCTGCGAGGATCATCTCCATGGATGATCCCAGGGCTGTTGCATTCCTCAGCCAAGATGGCCTGGCTCTGAGCTGGGATCTCTAACAGATGCCCACTGAGAGACAGATCTAACAGATGCTTCGCTGAGAGACAGAAAACATGCTGAGGGCACATTGCCACTAGTCAGTCACCCTGGACTCCCCCCCTTATCCACGGGAGCAGTCTTCTCTTCACAGGTTTACAGGCAGAGAAACCATCTCAGTGGTCGGAGAAAACAGTTTGTTTTCCGGTTTTATGTTTTTGTGGGATTTTTAAAAATAGCTTTTTGTTGGTTTTTGTTGGTTTGCTTGTTTTTGGAAAGCAAAGAAAAATTACCCAAATGACAGGGATTTACTCTGTAGCCCACAGTGGTGCTGGGACGGGAACAGCATCCCAGCATGTTGAGCCAGCCCAGTGACGTGCCCCCACTGTCCTGCCATCCTCATCCTCACCAGCCCCACCTTGGCAGGGATTGCCAGGGGAACCTGCCTGGGTGGAGAATGCTCAGGAACCAACACGGGATAATGATTCATCGTCTCAGCTTCCTGCTCCGGTGGCTCCCAAATCTGGACAGACTCAGGCTTGGACAGGCAGAGCAGGGGAAGACAGGAGCTTGGCATGGCAGGGAGCCTTCCTGTGCAGGAAGCGGGCTCCTTGGGGGGCTTTGCAGCTCCTGCTGCGTCCCGGCCCCGCAGACAGCAGAGCCATGTGTTTGCGGGTGTCATTCTGTCAAGGGAGCGCCTTAGCCCAGGCCAGAGAATATATACACACTCCCTGCCTGGGTGCACTTCGGGAGGGTTTCGTTGCTTTGATGCTGGATTCATCCCAGCCAGGCGCTCCCCGAGGAGGCAGCGCTGCCGAACCTCTTGATGCGTTGCTGAGGGTCTTGCTTCTTCGCATTACCTGGGGAAGAATGTGTGGCAAGATGATAAACAGCCTCTTAATAAAATCACCACCATTCAAAATTAGCCATCCCGTGGGATCCTCTCTTATCAGGCCCTGGTAGCCAGAGCTATCAGGAGCCCGGTTCATTCCTGAACGAGTACGCACTGCGAGCAGCTCTTGCTGGCGTTGGCCCCAGGACAACACTTGCTGGGCCACATCCCCAGTGCCAAGCCCCGAGTTGGGTTCTTTCCGTGCCCCCACTGCCAGTGGATGGGCACTGGGGCACTCGGTGCAGGCAGGCAGGAGAGCTGCAGACCTCTTCCCACCACCTCCCCACAAGCAAGGGGTGTTGGTGTTGTGCTTGGACGCGGTTCACACCACAAATGTCCTCGGGGGTTGCTCCAACAACTCTGCGTGAGCCGTCCTTGCTCTGCCCGGCCTTGTTCGCTCCCCTGTGTCCTCCCTTCCTCTTCGCACCCCGCCAGCCCAGCCCTCACCTCTCTGTGTGCTCACAGCCACCCTCCTCCTTCCCGGGCAGCAGGAGATGCACTGTGCTCACCCCTCCTAACCCTCAAATTTTCCGGCATTGCATTTTTCTACCTCTCCCTGACTAAAGGCACCAGTCCCCCACCCTTGCTCCCGTCACCCTCCCACCCTCAGAAGACAAAAAACCCACCCAACCCCAACCCTACCCAGCCAGCTCCTGCCGTTTATTCTTAAATCCCTTCCCTCCTGCCTTGCTGGTTTGAAAGCCTGTACCCTGGAATGGGCCTCCCAGCTTTCGCTGGCAACCCTGCTTCAGACTGACCGCCACAGATAGTGTTTGGGAGTGAAAAAAGATTATGTATAGAAAATAATAATAATAATGAAAAGGAAGCATAAAAAGGCTTCTCATCTCACCGAATCTCCTTGCTGAAGTTTTCCTAGTCTCCTATGCCATGTGCTGCCGCGAGGGAGTCTTGGGAACCGAGAGGAAACTTTGGGGCTTTGTTTTCTCACCTGTATGCTTTCAGAAACTCTCCCTGGCGGCGCTGGTGCTGTACCCTCTGGCAGAGGGTGGATGCGCTGCTTCTCACACTGCTGCCAACTCCCTTGGTGCATTCATAGGGGTTTTTTTTTGCTTTTGGATGTGGTTTGCTCAGATAAGGCACCACCACCCCACCTTTCCGCACGTGTCATTGTTTGGGGAAAAAAAAAAAAATAAAAGCGAGAAAAAGCAGAAAAATCTCTTGCCGAGGATAGACCGTGAGTCCAAGACAACCTCTCCCCTCGCCTGGGGCAGGGCTGAGGGAGGGCGTCCCCTCCTTTCAGCTTCTTTTCCTCCCCTCTATAGGTGATGGAGACGGAGGATGGAGGCGAGGTGGGAGCTACAACAAGAGGAAACAGGGGCAGGGACGGGGCAGGTGCCGTCCCAAAACCCCGAGGGCGGGAAGGGGGTGCGGAGGGGACCCGGCGCCCGGAGGCTTGCGTCTCCTCCGCATCCCCTCCCCGCCAGCATCCTGGGCAGCGCCCGGGAGGGCGGAGGGAAGGGAGGGCGATGCTCCGCTCGGGGTTTATTAGATTGGACATAATCATCTTTAAATAAGGGCAGCCCCCCCCTCCACACCCCTCCTTGAGGTGCGGGGGGGGGGGGGGGGGGGAGCGGAGCGCCTCGGGGCTTTCTAGATAAGGGCGACTAACGCAGCCCCCGCTCCCGCAGGCAGAGCCGGGCAGCGCCGAGAGCCGCGCAGGGTCCGCCGTGCCCCGGGAACCCCGGCTGCGGGCAGAAGGGGGGTCCCCGCCGCGGTGCTCTCGCCTTCCTTCTCCTCCTCCTCTTCCTCCTCCTCCTCCCGCAGGAGCAGAAGGGAGGAGAGCGGTGCCGGGGAAAAGTTGGGGGCAGCGGCTGCGGCGGGGGGGCGGGGGACCGCGCCCCGGCGCTGCCGCCCCCCGATCACCCCGCTTCCCCCGCGGGCGCCGGCCCCCCGCCTCCGGCCCCCAAACTTCGTTCCCAGGGAGGATGCTGCGCGGCGGAGCGCCCCTGGCCGCGCTGCTGCTGGCGGCGCTCGGCCTGGCCCGCGGGCAGCCCCCGCCGGCCCCGGGCTGCGGGACGGAGGCTCCGAGCCGGCGCGCCGCGGCCGCGCAGCGCCCGTACGGGCTGTACCCGCAGGGTCCCGCCGCGCACGGGCCGCTCGGAGCCGCGTCCCCGCGGGGCCGGAGACCGCGGGGAGCCGCGGCGGGAGGAGAAGAGCCGGAGGGCGAGGCGGACGGCCGGGGCCGGGGCCGGAGCCGGGGGGAGAGGCGGCGGGGCCGAGAGCCGCAGGTGCCGGACCCCCCCCCGGGAGCGGCCGCTGCCCGCCCTGTACTTCTCGGGCGGCCGGGAGCAGCTGGCGGCGCGGGCGGAGGCGCTGCCCGCGGTGCCGCGGGAGCGGTTCACCCTGGAGCTGTGGGTGAAGGCGGAGGGCGGACAGAACAACCCGGCCGTCATCGCAGGTAAACCCCGGCAGGGAGGGGTGGGGACCCGGCACCCCGCCACCCTCGCCCGCGCGGGGGGCTCCCCGACTTCGCCGCTCGGGCAGGTGACGCCCCGCGCCCACACCCGCCTTCTCAGCACCGCGGGCGCGGAATATTCCTCCTTCCCCTGAGACCAAACCCTAAACCATCCCCTCCCCTCTGTTCCCACCCGCCCCGTCCTCCCAGCCCGCCTCCCCCCCCCCATCCCGCCCCGGCTCCGTCCGGTTTTTCCGTCTTCCCTCGCCGGGAGCTGGAAGGTCTCTCTGGGCGACACGCTCCCCTCGGTGCCCTCCCCTCCCCTGCCCACCGTGCCCCTGCCCGGGCTCGGGGCGCAGAGCACCGCGGCTGCCGCGGCTCCCGGCCGCTGCCCGGGGCGGTGGCCGCAGGGTGGCAGCCGCGCCGCGCTCACGGCCCCGCTCCCAGCCCGGGCCCGGCCCCGAGGGCTCCGAGCAGCGGCTGCGGGCAGGGGGCGGCCCCAGGGGCTTGTCCTACCCGCAGCTGCCCCCTCAAGAACCCGCTGAGAACCAGGCGGAGGGATGAGCGAGTCCCATGAGGAGCGGCCGAGGGAGCTGGGGGGCTCGGCCTGGAGAAAAGGAGGCTCGGGGAGGGTCTTCTTACTGCCCACAACTACCTGGAAGGAGGGTGTAGTGCTTGTCTGTCTCTTCTCCTGAGCTACAAGTGATGGGACAAGAGGAAATGACCTCAAATCGGGCCAAGAGACGTTTATATTGGATACTAAGAAAAATTTCTTCTCTGGAAGAGCTGTCACGCGCTGGAACAGGCTGCCCAGGGATGTGGTGGAATCACCATCCCTGGAAGTGTTAAAAAATGCATAGATGTGGTGCTTAGGGACGTGGTTTACTTGTGAGCTTGGCAGTGCTGGGTTAGCTGTTGGACATGACCTTACAGGTTTTTTTTCCCAGCCTTAATGATCCTGTGATGGAGAAGCTGAGGAGGCAGGCAGAGGAGACTGGCACACAGGCACAGAGCGGGGCAGATGTCACCTCCTGCAGAGGTGCCTCACTCAGCTGTGCCAGGATGGGTGTCTGTGTGTGGGTACAAGCTCGGCAGGGCAGCACAGGGATGCTAGGAAGGGCTGGGAACAGATGGCAGTGGATGTCTGGGATCTCCACAGTGGGGGCTCCTGTGTTTCTGTGCTGCCCCAGCCAAGCTGATTGGGGAATTCCTCTTTCTATCCTAATGCTCCCTTGGCTTGTGATCGTTCCACTGAACCTCCCTCCGCTTTGCCTGGCCCCTTCCACTGATTTTTCTCCTCGGTTATAGGGCAGCAACCACACCTGTGCTGTGGAAGAGGCAGAGGAATGGGCTGGGGCAGCCCGCTCTTCCCGTGGCAGAGGGGAAAAACAGCCCTGTACAAGGAAATTACCGAACTCCCTCGCATCCACCTACTGTCAGCCTTCCTGCCATCATCCTCGGTGCCTCCCTGCACCTTGGGTTGCAGGGAGCACAATTCCCAGTCATTGCATCAGCAGCACAGCTGTTTGCATCCGGAGGTCTGGCCTGCAGGTGCTGGGTTTGGAGTTTCCCAGCTAGCCAGCAGAGGGTTTTTTTATTATTATTATTTATTCTTTATTTTTTCATTTCCTTCTGGAGGGTGGGACAGTTGTCAGTGCTGAAAGCACCACCCCTGAGTGCTGGCATTCACTCGAGCAGTCTCCCCCAGCTTCCCTGCTCCAGGGTTTGAGTCAGCCCCAGGAACCTCCGGCTGTCTGAGTCACTGTTCACCTCCCCGTGTCACCTGCAGTGGGGACCAAGGGGCCGGGGTTGGGTGGCCAAAGGGGCCCAGCCCAGTGCTGCTGCTGGCATTTTGTGTGAGCAGGGGACAGAAGCAGCCGCCAGCCCGCCGCCGGTGCCGAGTCTGCTGCTGATCTGGTGCTCCTGCTCTGTCGAAGGAGAGGAGACTGAGCAGGAGGTCATCCAAAGGTGTGGAGGAGCTGGAAATGCTCCAAGTGTCCCTGTGTGAGGGGAGGCAGGAGGAAAGCAGGGCAGAGCTGAGCTCCCCCAGCATCAGTGCCTGGGAAGTAAGGGCAGGCTGAGCAGCTCTGATGGTGGAAAGCAAGCTGTCCCATCAGCTGCTGTGGCTGCTGCTTGGATTGGAGGCTCAGGAGTCACTGTTTTTGTCCCCTAGATGCCACATTTTGCCTCAGGGCCACCCTGGATGGGGTGTTCATCTTTTTTAGTCACTCCTTCATGGGGGGCTTTCTGCTGGGGTATAACCTGCCACAGCCACTGTTAGGGAAGGAAACTGGTCCTTCTTCCTTGTCCTACTCATTTTGGGCAGCAGATGAGAGTATTTTCATGTGATGTTTCCTTTTCCACCTTTTTTGTCTCCCTTCTATCTATGCCTGCTCTGTTTCTGGTGAACCCCAAGGAATTTCCCTTTGTGCCAGGCTGAGGTTTGTTTTTACTCCAATTGTAGGTGATTTTGTTGGGTCAGATCCTTCATCAGAGACCATCCAAAACATCTGCTGTGTTTAAATCCAGTTGTCCTCCTTGGGTCTCCCTGAGCTGGGTCCCACTGCATGCCCTGAGGGGTGACCGTGAATCCAGGCTCCTGGCCTTTGTCAGACCCTCTGGAGCTTTAGCAGCCTATTTCCCCCAGCACCTGGATCTCAAAGCACGACTGAAAGCTATTCCTTGTGCTGCAAAACTCCTGGCCCCAGTGGGAGAGGCTGCTTGCAGCGGGGTCCCTACAAAAGGGCACACTTGATCTCTTTGTGGGCTTTTTCCCCATGACCTTCCCTGGCAGGTGCCTTCCTCTTCAAACTCTTTTGCACTGTTACCAGCAACTGTTGTTTCAGCCCCCGGAGGCATTCCCCTAAGGCACAGGTGAACAGCAGGAACCAGGCCAGAGCTCCCCTTTCCTGCCTGAGGGATCAGAGGCACAGTTGTACTTAGGGCTGCTGAGGAGATACCTCACACTCCTTCTACAAACAGCTTTCCCTTCTGGTGGGCTGCCTCAGGACAAAGCACCGAGCTCCTTGGCAAACTCTGGGGTCTTGAAACTGCTCCCCTGATGATTTCTCATGAAGGCCCTTGAGAGATGTCAGGAGCTAGTGCTAGACCTTTTTTGTTACACTCTTCTGCAGTGGCTGCTGGCTGTGGGACATGAGGCTCTGCCTGCAGAACCCTCACTGCTGCTGATGTGGAGGTGTCATCCCTGGCTGTCTCAAGGCTGCACCAGCTGCTGATTTACTCATTTTCCTTCCCTGTTGTAGAGCTGGCCTTGGCCTTACTTACATCCTTTTGAGGACTTTGGTGAAGCCCTTGTACCTGGTTCTGGGCTCATTTCAATTTCTTATGGCCAGTGTTGAACTCATCAGGCACTGCCAGGCATGGCTTGGCTCCAGCATGGGTTTGTGAGAACGATAGCTTACGCTCACCCCAGGGGCTGTTCCACCCCTGATGCTGTTTTTTCCCATTTTTATCTTGGGGTTTAATCAAATTTGGGGCACTCTGAATCATTTCAAGGTGAACTGCACCAGTTTTCCCAAGAGGGAAGGCACCAGGCCGTATTTCCTCAGCTCCAGTGAGGACCAAAAGATGGCTTTCGAGTGTGCAGGTCTCAGCACGTTTCAGCCAGCACCCAGCCCAAAAATACCAACTCCAGCTTTGCCTTCTCACATCTGCCAGGCTCCTTCGCTCACCTCCTGCTTTTTGGCTTCTCCCTGTCTCGGCTTCCCCTGGTCTTCCTACTTTTCTTTCACAATCCACCAGAAAACAAGAGTTGGCCAGAGCCCATCCGCCCACGGAGGCTTTGTGCGTGGCTGCCTTTGTAGTGAGCAGTGACAGGGATCCATGCCCAGGGTGGTTACGACTGTGGGATGGTTTAGAGGCCACCACCCGTCTCGCCCTTGGTGAAAGTGATGGATGGAGGGAGAGAGGGAGGGATGCTGCTTCCTTGGGTGCAGCAGGGCTTGCTGTGACCTTTGCCAGCCGCGTTTATAAGCGGGAAACGTGGGGTCATGGTAACCTGGCTTCAGACACATGCCCTGGATGAGAGCCAGGAGATCCTGCTCCTCCCAGAGCTCCTTCTGTTCTGCACCTCTGCTTCTCTCTGCTGGCCTCTTTGTAATTCTGGCAGCAGGTGGGGTATCCCCAGGGACAGGCGGGACAGTGGCACAGGCAGGGGTGCTTTGTTTTGGACCACGAGGTCCTGATGCCATGAAGATGGGCAGGTAATGTATGTTAGTGCATGTGATGGGAATGGCACAGCGAGGGGCAGGAGAATCCACGCAGCAGGAAAAGCAGGATGGAGAATTAGAAGTACCGCAGGAGGAACATAAAGAGAGTCTCTGGGCATGGCAGCAGGTTTTGTCAGCACTGGGACACTGTTTGTTGGGGTGACGAATGGCAGAGCAGGGTGCCCCCAGAAGACACCACTGAGTGTCAAAGAGTGACTTCAAACTCGTTCACCTCAGCCAGTGACCTGCATGAACGTCCTGGCCGTGGTGGTTTAGGAGCCCAGGGGCATTTATTTCAAGCAGCAGGTCCCTGTGCCCTTGCCAGCGTTTAAGCGCCTTGTGGCCGCTGATTCCCGAGGGCGTTTCGTGCCTGCAAGCCTCTGGTTCTTTGCCGTGGGCACTCAGCAGTCTGGGGGAAAGTCAGCACAGCTCCAGGTCTTGCCCAGCCTAAAACAGGTTTGCAACGTGCTTGGGCGCCGAGGGAGAGGCTGTTCCTGGGGATGGGTTTATGTTCAGGTGACCTTAGGGGCTGAGGAGTGCACTCGCCAGGCTGGAGGCAGCACAGCCCTCTCCGACCCTCTCCCGCCAGCACTGGATGCTTGACTGGGAGGGAAACTGGAGCATAAACGAGAGCTGTAAATCTGCCTGGAAAGCTGTTGGGGAAGCAGTCCCTGGAGGAGCCTGTATTGCTTTGGGTTGCTGTGCTCTAATTCTTAAAAGCTTTGGCTCGCAGATAAAAAGCTTAGCCTCTAATCCCATCCCGCCGGAGCACTCCTACAGAGAGCAACTCAGAAACACCTCGCTCTTCAGCCTCTCCTCCCATCCACGCTCTTCCTCCCCTCTCCATCCCGCCTCTCTGGCTCTGCCATTCTTCCTGGCTGCTCCACCTACTCCTCCAAATGATTTTGAAGGGGGGCTGGGGTGTCGCCCCCGGTGGAGCACCCACTGCCCAGCCTCCGACCCCCTTCGTTTACCCGCTGCCGAGGACCCCGCTCGTGCTCCAGGGAGGAGTGGTGATGCTCTCTGGTCCTTACCAGCTCTCCCCTCTCTCTCCATCCCCGTCCCCGACCTGCTGCAGGTGTCTTCAACAACTGCTCGCACTCGGCCAGCGACAAGGGCTGGGCGCTGGGCATCCGCGCCCTGCAGCTCAGCGGCAAGAAGGACGCCCGCTTCTTCTTCTCCCTCCGCACGGACCGGGCAGCCGCAGCCACCGAGGTGACCTCCCACCGCCGCTACCGCCCCGGGGCGTGGACGCACCTGGCCGCCAGCTACGACGGGCGGTGGATGGCCCTCTACGTGGATGGGGTGCGGGTGGGCCGCTCCGGCGGGCAGGAGGGGCCCCTGCACAGCGCCTTCATGTCCTCCTGTCGCACGCTGCTGCTGGGGGGCGACGCCTGGGGGACCGGCCGCGCCTTCCGGGGACACCTGGCCGGGCTGGCCCTGTGGCGCGGCGCCCTGTCCCAGTCCCGCCTCCGGCGTTCCTCTCTGCAGGAGGCGGCCGAGGAGGCGGCGGGGCTGGCTCTGGCCGCCGGCTTCGCCACCCCGGAGGAATTCTGGACGCCTTTTCGGGAGGGTGCCTTCCCCCAGCAGTGGGTGCTGCTGTCCCCGGCAGCCCCCATCCTGCGGCCGCTGGGCCCCCCCGCCTGCGGGCAGACCGCCTGCGATAACGTGGAGCTGGTCTCGCACTACAACCAGCACTGGCCGCTGCGCAGCTGGAAGGCGGTGCGCTACCGCGTGGTGAACCTGGCCGAGGACGACGGCGGGCGCCCCACGGTCAGCTGGGAGCAGATCTGGCGGCAGCACCGGGCTCTGAGCGAAGCCTTCCGGCCCTACAACATCTCCTGGCAGCTCAGCTTGCTGGAGGTCCGCAACTCCTCCCTGCGCCGCCGCGCCGTCCTCCTGGGCTGCGAGCCCAGCAAGGTGGGCAACGAGCGCTGCGACCCCGAGTGCGAGCATCCCCTCACCGGCTACGACGGCGGGGACTGCCGGAGGCCCGGCCGCTGCTTCTCCTGGAAGCGCCGCGACGGCGTCTGCCACATGGAGTGCAACAACATGCTGGACGACTTCGACGACGGCGACTGCTGCGATCCGCGGGCCACCGACGTGGCTAGGACCTGCTTCGACCCTGACTCGCCCCAGCGGTAGGCGCGGGACTTGTGGGGGGTGCCGTGTCAGGGGATGGGATGCGCCCTCTCCCCAGCACCTGCTCTGCCCCTGGGTATTGCTTCCGACCGGTGGCTTCCCAGGGTGGGAAGGCAGAGGCTCATTTTCCCACGGGATTGGGTGTGTTTGCCATCTAAAGTAAATCCTACGGTGTGAAGTGGCACCGCTCTGTGAAGCCCTGCCAGTTTTTTCCCTCAGGAGCACTCCTCCCCCCTGCCCCCCAACCCCAGGAGGATTCCCAGTGCAGAGCTGCCAGCCTCTGGTTACGTGCCGGTGGGAACGTGGGCATCCCTGGGGTGGGCAGAGCAGCCCGTTCAAAGGATATTGCTCACCGTGATCCCCTGCGTGGCAGGTAGTTGGGGAATTGCTACCCTTTCACACCTTCCCTGGATGGGTCTAAAGGCTGATTTCTTAATTTGTGTTCAAAGCGCCTTTTCTTGAGTGCTGCAGCGGGGAGGAGGAGGCAGCCCAGCAGTGCTAGATGTGAGGCGCAGGATTTGCAAAGGTGCGGGTGTGTTCCTGAATCTTGCCCCAGGGAGTGATGCCCACAAGGAGATTCCCTTGGCTGGAGGAGGATGTGTACCTTTACTGTGTGCTGCAGATGCAAAATACCTTGAAAATCCACATGGACTAAAACCCATGGAGCATCAACATGCTGTGCCAGGGGACTCTTGCTCTCCCCAGGGGGCTTTGGAGTCAGCAGCAAGGGTGGGGATGGAGATCCATGCACAGGATGGGGGAGCCCAGGCTGTTGGGAACAGTGTCCTCGGTGTGGCTGGTGGCTTGCACCGACTTGCCCTCCTTGCTGGAGCCTCTGAAGTGCCCACAGCCCTGTTGATGGCTTCCAGCACTCAGGGCTCTGCTAAATGTACTTTCTGTATGGAGATGGGGAAAAAAAAAGCCATGGCTTTTTTTTGTTTTGTTTTGTCTTTGTTTTTTGTTTTAATTTAAAGCAGTTTCTGTCTCAGTATCAGAGAAAACTCATTCCCTGCTGTTGGCTCCCGGTGACAGGCAGAGGTGCCCACTGGAGCGGGAGTGGTGCAGCACCGATGGCAGCATCTGTCGAGAAAAGTTGCAAGGGAGGGGTTTAGGGACGCACCTGCTCTTAGATCTTCTTTCCTTCTTTCCTCCTTTGCTTCTCTTTCCCTGTGCTGTGGGAGCAGATAGGCTGTAACCATAAACCCCTTTTTCCCGAGTCGGCTTCTCTCTGCTCCTTCCCAGGCAGGACATGGAGGGAGGAGGGAAGCTGGCGTCTGTGTTTGGGCAGTGGTGGTAGAGCGGAGCAGCACTTTCCCTCCTTCCTTCCCGAGCCTTTCTCACCCACCCTTAAGCTGCCTGAGAAAACACAGGGGGAGGATGGGGAACTTTTCTTCCAGTGCACCCCAGTGACACAGAGAGGCATCGCACCGTGTCCCTGCCCAAGCAACCCTCCCGAGATGTTTTCCCACCTCTGGAAGTGCCTTTGGTGACAGCCACCATTGCTGCCCTGTGTCCACCTGTGCCTTGTTTCCCACGCTGTGAGCCAGCATGGCCGTGCTTTCCTGATGGTGAAGCAGATGAAAAGCCTGCACATCAAATGCACAGCAACTCTCCGCTTGTGGTGGACATCAGCGCCCAACACCACTTGGCCTCGGCTTTGGCAGGGCGAAGGCTCTGTCCTTGCCTCTGTGCGCAGTTAGAGAAATGTTTTTATCCTCAGACAAGAAGGGCTCCACCTTAAATTGAAAAAGGCCAAATTTTTGCTGGTATGAATCAGGGCTTCCATTTGTCAGGATTTTCCCCTGAAAGTTGGGAAACAAAACAAAACAAAACAAAAAAACACCCCCTTGCTTCTGTGGGAAAGGAATGGGAAAATGGGAACACTAGGGAAATAACAAATCTTTTGCAATTTTCTTTCCGCAGACCTCATTGGTCTGCACGGAGGACAAGAATCATTGATTGCAGGCTAAACTCAGAAAAATGAAATCCAGTGTGCCTGGCACTTGGGAAATGAGGGGGCATGGGTTGAATCCTGCTGCCACTGAAGTCTACTGCGCCGCTTCTGGCTGGCTTCTTCAGAGATCACAGAAAAAAGGAGTCACCGAATGGTTTAGGTGGGAAGGACCTTTAAGTGCATCCAGTTGCACCCCTCCTGCCGTGGCCAGGGACTCTTTCACTAGAGCAGATTGCTCAAAGCCCCGTCCAGCACGGTGATTCTGGTGGTCATCCACCCTCCCTGTGCTCATCCCTGCTGAGGATGGTTTCTGGGGAAGGATATATGTGTTTAGGGGAAATCCGCCGGGAAACTAGCAGTGTGTGTTTGGGAGAAACCGAGGTGACCTTGCGCTTGCTGAAGAGCGTGGCCAGGTTTGTGGCGTTCCCCCAGGACTGGTGGGTGAACCCCAAGACACAGAAGCAGGGGAAGCCCCTCAGCCTGCGGGGTTCTGTTCAGGCAGAGCTCCCGCCGAGTGCCGCTGCGTTTGCTGGAAGGTATTGTACTTAAATGAGCAGAGCAGCTGGAGAACTTACAGAAGGATTTTTAGGGTGGAAGCCAAAACGGGAGAACTAACGTGAAATAAAATTTAACAAACTGCGGAAAGGCGGCACAATAGGAGCCAGGTGCTTTGATGGGAGCAACAGCTTTGGGCCTGTAGCTGAAGGAGAGCAGGCTGGCTGCTGCTCTCCGAGGCGTCTCTGCTTCCTCACAGCTGCGCCAGAGCCCAGGAGGGAGCTGTGGCTTGGGGGCAGTCAGGAGAGAGGGAACCCCCACTGCAGGTGATCTCTGCTTCTCCTTTCGGATCGAGAGGGCAAGACCAAAAACCTTAGGATCTTCTTCACAGATTAAGTCATCTGTACTTCATTTCAAGGCTTTCACAAAGACTTGTTTGGATGTGAATGTTTCTTGCTATGGTCAAAAATAATTGAATTGAGAAAGCCAGAGCAAGATGCCAGGCAATTTCTTACCAGCATTGTAGACAGATTCAGTATACTTTGGTGAAGGGTCTCAACTCTGTGTCTCGTTCTTCACAATTGTAAACACTCAAGCACAAGCCTTTTCCATCTTAACACATTCCTGATTTAAAATTCCCTCTTGGGCTGCAGCTTAGAGAGAGGTAAATTAGAGGAAAGAGCTGAGGAACAGCGGTGGCTTCAGTGCTTCTTAGCTGGTGAACATCTCATTATACTTCCAGGGCTACAGCTGGTGCCTGCTTATGCCCTCACCCAGGGGAGGGAAATGAGATTTGGAAAGAAGGATTATTAATTTTTTTTTTTTTTTACAAGGGTATGTAGTGACAGGACAAGGGGGGATGGGTTTAAGCTGAAGGAGGTCAGGTTTAGATTAGATATTAGGAAGAAATTCTTCCCTGAGGGTGCTGCGGCTCTGGCACAGGTTGCCCAGAGAAACTGTGTGTCTGATCCATCCCTGGAAGTGTCCAAGGCCAGGCTGGACAGGGCTGGGAGCAACCTGGGATAGTGGAAGGTCTCCCTGCCTTCGGAAGGGTGTTGAAAGGAGTTGATCTTTAAGGTCCTTTGCAGCCCACACCATGCCAGGGTTCTGTGAAAACTCTGGTGGGGACGGAGCCAGCTGTGGCCGAGGCAGGAGCTGGGATAAGGGTTGATGCTGAAATGATATCGGTGGGCACTGGAACATGTTGCTGAGTCCCTCCTGCACCTCCTGAGGCAGCACATGGAGCAAGACAAGTCCTGCTGTGCTTGAGCCAGCTGGGCCTCCCCCCACGGGTGAGCCCCACCAGTGGCACTGCGCGTGTGTGGCTGGAGGGGACTTGAGCAGGAGCTGGGGTGGAGGGAGAGCTGTGCGTAGACATCCCTGCAAGGCACCCAGCAGGAGACACGGGAGGCAAGTCGCGGTCTTCTCATTGGCCTCTGGTCCACCTTATGAGGAGCAAGGGGACAGGCAACAGCAGGAGAGTTACTGACTAACATCCTTCACCCAGTTTGATCCTGACTTCGGGCATTTTCCAGGAGTTGCTGGCAGCCCGGTGTCAGGGTATGGAGTAAAATTTGCCTTAATTTTCTGCAGGTTCCCATCTTCTTGCGGCACTTGAGTGCTGCCATAATTGGTGCTCTTGGAAGGAAAGCAGCAACAGCTCATTAGCAGCAATTAACACTCAGCGAGGGTCCCCCTCGGGCACTTAGTCAACGAGAATCTGGTGTGTGACACAGTTAATGTGAAAAGAAAAACCAGAGGGGAATCTGGAGAGCAAAGTGGGTAAGGGCAGAGCTGCCGGGCCTTTCATCTTGCTGCCCAAAGTAATGGCAGAAATAAGCAAGGTGACAAAAGGAAGTGGAAAATGACGAGGCGTTTCCAGGCTTGGTGGCCTCCGCTGGGATGGTGCAAGCTGCGATGTTAAAATGTACCTGATTAACTGGACACTTGATGGGCTTTAACGCGGGCTCAGCTGCCTCCCTCCTAAGGGACTGGCGCTTCATTGGGTTAAGGCTGCTTGGGAGCCTCCTGCAGTTTAAGCCTCGTCTTCAAAAGCCGATCCAGATTAACCTCACTAAAGTCTCTGGTGGACAACCACGAGGAAGAAGGAATCACTCTGTGCGGCCCCTTGTCGGGAGATATTCAGCTGAATGTGGTCGGACCCGAGAGCAGAAAGGGTGTCAGATTGAGAGCAGGTGAGGCAATGAGGTGTCTTGGGGCCAGAGCTGACCTGCCTAGGCCTTGATCCCAGCCGGATGGTAAAACAGCATTCAGATCGGCTGCTCCCTTCCCCTTCTTCTCCTCGTGCTACAGGAAACCCTGGCAGGTCTTTCTGACTGTGCGAGAGGGCAGGTATATGCAAAATTACTGCAAAAATAAAAGCTCTGTGTACAACCTCAGGTCACTGGTACTGTTGCAGAGAGCAGATTCAGCTGGAGATGGTAGGTGTCTGCTACTTGTGCTGGTTGGTTGCTTGAAGGGTGGATGGGAGAGGGCGTTTCCAGTGATTTTCACTGGCTGTGGGGTGGCAGGGACTATGTTGGTCCCATGAGGAATGCCTGGCTGGGAGGTTTTCTGCTCAGAACCTGAGCTCTGGCTGCTTTTGAGCTCCCTCTGGCACCTCTTGGAGAGCCAAGCCTCAAGTGCCGGGCTTGGGGCTTTCAAGTGGCGAGGAGGGGAGTGCTTTGGAGACACCAAAAGTGGCAGTGGTGGGTTCACTGCCCTCCGAACTTGCTGCTTCTAGTGTCTGTTACACCTGCTGGGACTGTGGGGGTGCAGTTGTGGAAGGGACATTTTGCTGGAGCCTGAGGGTTTGTTGGTGGATGCTTTAAAGTTTTGTGAGTGCTTGGGTTTGAGCTCATTGGAAAACTTCTCCTTTCCTTGTAGGTAAGTCCCTTCTCTCTGTGCCTTCCTATGGATCAACAGTTCTAAAACTTAGCAAAAACAGGTGGGAATGTTTTTGGTAGAGCCCGTTATCCCAGGTGGGCGGGGTGTCTCCCAGGTTGCTTGCTTCTGATGGGATTTGGAGGCTACACCCATGTGAACGTACCTCAGCTCACCCAGAGCCCTAGCTTGGGGGTGAGGACCCCGGATTTGCTTTTGATCTTCCCAAAGTGTTGGATAGTGTGGAGATGGATGTTCTCTGATTGGAGAGTGTTTGGCATGTTACCACTGCTTAGTTACAGGAGCCCAGCAGTGGGATTTTGCTCCCAAGAGGGAGGGCTTGGGATGGTGAGAGACTGCATTGCTGTGGCAGAGGAGGTGGTGGTGGGGGCTCTGGCATGGGGACTCCCGCTAAGGCACATGTGGCACAGCAGGGTCTGACTCAGCCCATCCAACAGCTGGAGGGCAGTGGGACTGTGGAAGTGACCTCTTTTCAGAGGGGAAATAACTAAGAATGAAGGTGCTGCCGTCCAAGGGCCCGTGCAGGCTCTTGGGAGCACCTTCCAGAGGCTGGAGTGGGCTTCATGTGATAGCTCCTTGTGGTGAGGCCAGAGCTCTGCTGGGTTACCCTGCGGGGCTGGAGGAGCAGCACGAGAGGGTAGAGGTGTCTGCCTCCAAGGGGTGGTTCCCAGGCCCATCCTGTGCACAAAGCTTCCCTGCTTTTTTTTTCCACGGGTGCTAAGTTAGGAAATAAAATCACAGCAATTCACTTCTTTTGCTGCCAAGGCAGAAGGCTCAGGGGTTCATTTCCAACAAACCTCAGGGGGAGGATGGGTCTCACTCACTCCCGTCAGCCTTCTCGTGGGCATGGAGCTGCCAGGCAGCGAGTTCCTGGAGGAACCTGCTCGGTTCCCCCCAGGGGCGACCACATCTCCGTGGGAGAGGGAGAACATGATCTGCGTGTGAGCGAGGGCACAGGACCCCTGCCCAGTGGCTGTAGGCAGCCCGGGTGCTTTTGGGGAAAACAGCTGTCCCAGATGTGAGCTATTGTTCTCGAAAACACCACCAACTCGGGGGCTCACTCGAGGGGGGCCGATTGTGTTGGGATGGCAATTGTGCAGGAACAGCGTGTGTCCGATGGCTGGGAGGGGTCACTCTTTGTTCGGCCTCCCCAGGGCTCCTCCTCATCCTACTGTACCCTCGCCTGTGGGTGCAGGACACCAGCCAGACCCTGGCCAGGCCCGTGAGACCCCAAGAACCGAGGTGGCAGGAGCTTGGCAGCCATCTGGAGGGACACCCCGTCGGCTGGCGCTGACGGGATCTCTGGGATGATTTAATCTGCCTCCAGTCGGCAGCCTGAGCTATGGCCGGGGGAGCCCTTAAGTGAACAAACCGCTTCTAGTTTTCCTTGGCCCAGCCACCGCTGTTATTTAGGAAATCAAATTGCCCCTTTCCGGAGGGAAGTGGGGTGAGAGGGAATGGGTCCAGCATCACCCAACCCCACTGAGATGGTGTGAAGGGGAGGACTCGCTTTGGAGGCTTTAAGAAGGATGAGGATGCTGAATGTTTGTGACTGTTGCCTCACAAGGGCTGTGCTGGAGATGAGAGGCAGCCATGGTTATTATTTTTTTGTTGTTGTTCTGGTAATGTATGATTGTTACACTACAGAATTTCCCCAATAAATTATTTCATGTCCTTTTTATATCTGTGAGGAAGGCATTCTTAGAATGCTGGCTTGTGCACTTTGTGCTCTGGCTGGGACACCCAGTTGCCTGGATCTAAAAATAAGTTGGAGGCTTGGGACTTGGTTTTACCCTAAAAAAAGAGTAAATATATGCATATAAAAAGCAGCTTGGAGATGTTTGGCTTGAACAGATTTCTTTTCCTCTGTTTTAATTCCTTTCCTGACCAATATCATGGTTGCAAGTTTTTGCCCTTCAGTGAGAAGATTAGGGTGAATGTAGCGAAGTTTTGGATCTTTTGGGAGGGCTGAACATTGCCATCATGGTGAAGAGTGCACCATGGAGGGTGCTTATTGACCACAGGCTGTGTGGTTCTTCTTGAGCAGTTAGCTCAATGCCCTGGGAGCATGATCCTTCCTCAGCAAATCGACGTACTGCTGTCAGGCCTGTGAAAGCATCTTTACCCTGCCAGTGCCCAGGAATCCGAACAGAAGTGGCAGGCCAGGGACTGGAAGGGTGGCACCCTGGTCTTCTGCCATCCTTTTATTGCTTATGCTGCCCTGCTGGTGGATGGGGATGCCCGTTGCAGCTGGCTGCAGGCTCGTCTGGCACCAGCAGAAATCCTTCCCCAGCCTTGCAGTGTCTGCTGTGCCTTTTCTGCTGCCCTGTTTGTCGGGGAGGCTGGATGAGAAGAGAGGCTGACTTTTATTTTTTTTTTCTTGTCACTTTGGCTGTTTCTGAGGATGGCCTCAAGCTCAGGGTTCTGCCTCTTACATCCATGCAGAAACCCAGTTTGTGCTCTGGCCCCTCTTTGCCAGCCATGCCTTCAGTCAGGAGGTGACCAGGCTGCCTCCTGATACACATCAGTCCGTGTTTCTCTCCAGCCTTGGCTGGTTCTACATGGCTCTCCACACTCTCTCTGCTGAGGGCTGGTGCTGAAGGTGGTGTGCACCAGTCCCAAAGCCTTTGGCTTCAGGCAGCGTGTGGCGGATCCTCACTGCCACATGTGCTGTCGGGTCACCTTCACCATCTCACCCAGTCCACTGCTCTCCCAGAAGCTGAGATCTGTCCTGTGGAGCAGGGTGCTGTGAGAGAGGAGGAGACGCTTGGGAAGGGCTGGGCACTTGCTTTGCCTTGGACAGCAGTGGGGTGTGAGTGCCTCACTTCTCTGAGCTCCCGTGAAAACCCTGCACAGCAGAGGTCACACCTTTGAAGATGCTTGCAAACACCTGCCTGTGCTGTGGGCAAAGGTAATCATCAGGCAGGGAAGCTGAGGCACAGAAGTCTTGGACATCTTTCCCACCTGTTGTGCAGCAATGAGGTGCTGCTGCTGTTAGTGCTGGAATCTGGCCTCTGGCCCTTCTGCCTCCCAGTTCCTGGGTAGGGAAGGGAGGTGTTTAATGAAAGGAGATGAAGCTGCCCTGTCCTTGCTAAATGCAAGGAGAAAAGTTGCACAGTTCCCCTCTGTCTGGAGGGCTTTAATGAGCCTCCTGGCGCTGAGGCACTGCTCAGCCATGTGCAGCCATGCAGGGGTGGGCCAGACCAGCAGAACAGCACCCACAGGTGTTATCCCCTCCCCTTGCCTTGGCAGATCCTGAATTGCACTATAAAAATTGACAGTGAAGTTTGGGTTTCTGGTGACCCTGAGCTGTGTCCAAAAACCATAAGGTCTTCCTAAGCCTGGAACATCGCTTTATGTGTTTGTTTCAGGCAAAAAATAAGATAACCGATTTAGGGGAATGTTCTTGTAGCTTAGGTGGGACAAGGCTGATCTGTGCAACCTTAGGCAAAAAAGACCTGTGAAACTTTGTCCTGGCCTGGGATGTTTTTTCCTTATTTTGCTTTGAAACAAACAAGCCAGACAGAAAGGGAACCATCCCTGACTTTGTTTAGCTTGGAACTGGCTCTAGAATAACTTGCCACTGTTGAGTTCTGCCTCCCAAAACCGCACAGGGCTGCAAATGTATTTCTCCATTTCCCCTGCTGCTTCTTGCTTGCCCTCTCTCCCACAGGCTGTGTAACTCCAGCCAGCACTGGCATTGCCAAAGGAAGGTGAGTGCTTTCCCAGTGTCGTGGATAGCAAGTCTCTCCCAAGCTGTTGGTGGGTGCTGGAGCTGGGATGCTGCTTAGGCTGGGCTTTGGAGGGCAAGGCTGGACTCCCGTCCTTCACTGCCTTTCTCCCAGGCAGAGCTCTTTTCATTCCTCTAAATGGCTCCAAACTGGAACTTTAACTCTTTCTTTTGAATTTTTTATTTTTTGACTAACTCTCCGTAAATACAGCTCTTCCCGTGTTTTCGGGGATGATGTCTCAGGGAAGTTGTGGCTGCCCCATCCCTTCAAGTGATGGGGTCCCTTTGAGTTAAGGGCCTGGTTGGACAGGGCTTGGAGCAACCTGGTCTAGTGGAAAGTGTCCCTGCCCATGGCAGAGGGATGGAATGAGATGGTTTTCAGGTCATTTCCGACCTAAACCAACCTGTGGTACTTGAACGTGAAGGTGCATTTCTGGGGTGGAAGCAGGTGGGGAGCTGCAGTGTTTGTGTCCTTTGCTTATTCCACTGGTGAGGACAAAAGGCAACAGTGTGTGGCTCTGAACTCTCTAATTGCTGCTTCACTGGGCTTTTGAAGGGGAAGGTTAGACGGATCAGGAGAACATATGTCCCTTTGAAACTTGGGAATTTTCAGGTCCTTGGGTCCTGCTGTACTGCACACGTGTCCTTGGATCTCCTCTTTGTAGTGGCTGAACCCACAGGCTGGTTTCAAACAGGTAAAAATCCTGGGCTTCTGTGTTCCTGCAGCCTCACAGAAAAAGGCAGCCAGAAAGGAGCTGCTCCAGTGATGGGAAAAATGGGGAATAACTGCAGCCTTGTGCTGGGCCTTGGAGGGCTTTTGGGGGTGATAACCATAAATACATGCCCTAGTTGGAACACTCAGTGCTCACAGGCTCTGTGGAATAAATATCGGAGTTTAGTCTTGCTTCCAAGATTACTTCTTAGCAATTGGTGCATTCCTTTGGAGTTCACTCCAGTTGATGTCTTTGGTATGTGTCAACCCCAGACAAACCAAACTTTCTGCCTGGGAATTTCCCTGAGGGATTGTCAGCTGGGAGCCTGTAGGTTGAGTTTAAACCCAAGAGTCTGAGGCACACATGTCTTTTCAGCTCCCAAGGAGCTGTCCTGTGAGCAATGGGTGCATCATCCATGATGGATGGGCCATGTGTGCTCTGCTCCCACCATGGAAGCATCTGGGAGCCCGGCTGCTCTGAGAGACCGGCTCTGCATCATTGCCTGGTCTAATGAAAGACATCCCTAGACCCTCACGGGGCTCAGATGGGCCGTGTGCTTCAGGATGATCTCAGCCGTGAGGAAATGGTGAGCCTCTCCGAGGAAGAGATGGCCATGATTCACTGGGATAGAAATAGAAAAGCCAAACAAGCAAATGGAAACTCCCTATTGACCAGGTTCCTGCAATTTAAATGGGTTTTTACTACCTATTCCAGTATTCATTTGAAAATCGCACGCATTTACTCACACACACTACAATCAGATGGGTTTTAAGCCATTAAGGCCCATTGGGTCAATAACCAGCATTTTCAAAAATCTATTAAATTCCCATTTCCGTGGAAATAGAGCTTTTACAATTGATCATGGCTACCGACTCCCATTAAAATAAACCCTAAATGCTATCAACTCCCCCAAGATGTAGAGCACTAAAAGACAGTTTGCCAGGCCAAATTTATCCCAGGGGAAAGTTGATGGCCCATTATGCTTAAGCAACATGAGAGTTGTCATATAAGTCAGGAAGTTGATGGGACTTGCATGGATTTGTCTTCCCTGAGGGGGTGAAAAGGAAGGTTCATGAGTTGAATCTCTAGTGCTAACACGAGCTCAAAGCTAGACTCCTGCAGGAGCTTTTTGGGAACATTTAGCTTGTTTTGTATGAAATTTTAAGTGTGTGTGGGTTTTGGTTGTTTGGCAGAAACAAATGATGCTTTAGGGCTGAAGTGCTGTAAGAAATGCTCAGTTTCTGGATCGGTTCCTGGTGGCACAGGGTTTCCTGTGTTGCCTAGGTCTGCACAGCAGAGGTGCTCCAGCCCTCTGATCACCTCTGCGGCCTCCCCTCCACTCTGACAGATCCACATTTTCCTTATGCTGGCGGCCCCAGTGCTGCAGCTCTGGACCACTGCAGGTAGCATCTCACAAGAGCAGAGCAGAGGGGAGGAATCCCTTCCCTTGTCCTGCTGGCCTCACCTCTTACCGTGAACGGGAGGCAAGACCAATGGGTGCCAATCCTAAACCTGGAGCGGAGCAAGCCTGTGTGTGTCCCTGCTGAGCACTGGGATGGAGGGTTACAGCTCTGGCAGGCCTGTCCCTGGAGGTGACCCAAAGGCCTGGCACTCATGGATGTGGCCATTGTCCCCTCTGAGAATGGGCAGTGGTTTTCAGGACGTGCACCAAGGTTGAGGGAAGAGCAGTGCAGAAGGAAGGGGTCCCAGCCCTGGCTCGCACATCTTGGCTTGGCAGAGAAACGTGGGGAGCTTTGTGACGCGGCTGTCCTTTCAGATTAGGGCTTTGCTGCTTGCTGTCTCTGCCAGGCAGCAGCGGCTCTCAGGACGCAGGCTCGCAGCCGGCGTCAGCCCAAAGCTGCCGTGCCCCTTGCACGGGAGGTCAGGTAGTCCCTGCCGAGCCAGAGGCCGTGCTTCCCTTGTTTGTCTCCCTTCATGCCTCCTTCAATCAGCTTCACTGCAGCCCTCTGCTCCCTCCCACAGCCCTGGATTTCTGTGCTGCGTGTGCCTGATCCAGTGCTCCTCTTCCTCCTGCTGTTGTCTCCCCAAGACCTCTCTTGCTGGGGATGATGTCTGTGCTATGGGGCCATGTCTAGATGCTTCCATGAGGCCACTCATGGAAAGGACACCGCTTCCCCCCCAATAACGTGGTGGTGTTGGATGGTATTTGTGACGGGAGTGGAGGAGGCAATGTAGGGAATCAGTCCTTTCCTCCCTAAGAGAGTTTAGTTTGAAGCAGGTGGAGAGGAGCGTGTGGGTTCCTGTTCCTGGATGGAGTGTAGACAGCTATCCCTAGAGCAAGTGCTGTGGGACTTCCTCTTACGATGGGTTCTGTGTCAGGCAGCAGGACCACTTGGGGTTACTGGTGCTTGGCCTTGGTGCTTTTTGCAGTGCAGGACTGACTCCTCCAGG
The DNA here is from genome assembly GCF_015227805.2 of Hirundo rustica. Taxonomy (NCBI): domain Eukaryota; kingdom Metazoa; phylum Chordata; class Aves; order Passeriformes; family Hirundinidae; genus Hirundo; species Hirundo rustica. The sequence goes on along the minus strand of NC_053458.1, from coordinate 30,627,388 downwards.
AGCTCAGGAGAGAATGGCTACAGGTCTGTCAAACAGCCACAGCCATCAGCTTTTTTTTTTTTTTTTTTTTTAAGCTGAATAGTTTGAACAAAATGCCGGTGTCTGAGTCCCAGTAAGCATTTCTCAAAAACCTTATTTCCTCCAAAGGTATGCTAGGGCTGGTGGTACCTCAGTTCTGTCTGGGAAGCCTCACAGGCACATGGAGATGTGCTGGGATTCCCAGCACAGCCATCCCAAGGGGCCTTTGGACAGGCTGTGGTGCCCATTATGTGCATGGCAGTGAGCCAGCCCTGCCCCCAGGGTGCAAATATCACAAACCCAGTGTTTTTCTGTGATCCAAGCATTTGATGCACATGTGCACCCCGTTGGCCCTGGTGTCCTGAGGGTGCCAACTGTGCTGTGAGAATACATCTGGGGGTAAACCTCTCCTGAGGCTTATTCTCATGTATTCAGCATGAGTGGGGGACCGTCCTCGGCTCAGCCCCCAAAACATGAGTGCCACGTGCAACCAGGCTTAAAACTGGTCTCTGCCCTCTTGCCCTGCACGTAAGCTGTCAACAGAGCTGTAACAAGAGCCAGAGAGGAAAGCAGAATGTGGCAGAACAGCGAACAGTCTCTGGGCAGGCTGATAGGGAGGAATTAACACAGCTTTCCTAAAGTCAGGTGTCCTGTTGTGATGCCAGAGGCAAAGGCAGCTCCTTGATGCCCAACTCTGGCTTTGCTCTGTGTTAGGGGGAGCCTTGATTGTATGGAAGCCAACTGTGATGATTGTGGAAGTCCTGTCAAATGCCTCTGAGTCAAGATCAGAGGGGCTGTCTCCAAGGGACATATTACAGTAGGGATCTGCTGTTGACCTCCACACCAAGGTGATAAGGACAGCAAAGCAACATTTCACTCCTAGAACCACAAAAACAGTTCATTCTCTTTAAAGATAGGAGAACCAGGTGGGAACAGGTCTTTAGAGAGAGGACATCCCAATCAGCCTGCTCATTGTGATCCTCGTTCACCCTCTCAGACATCTCTGCATGTACCATAGCAACTGTTTTCCAGTCATGTGTCCTGTGTTCAGTCCTCCTGAATCCAAGGTGGCATTTCCCCTGCAAATGTGTTAAATCCACTGAGTTTTGTTTATCTATGAATCTTTATATTTCTGCACTCTTTCCTTTTGCTTTTTGCCCCCTGCTCTATATTCCTGCATCCCTCACTTCTGGAGTTGTGACCTGCCACCTCCACAGTGATCTGTCTTCCACCCAGTCCCACTGACACTTCAGCCCCTATCCAATTGCTGCCACCTTTTTAAAATTTTTGTCTTTATCTTGAGTTCTGCTCCACTACCATGTGTTTAAACTTGGATAAAGGTGGGGACCATACTGTAATTTTATCCAGGTAAAATACCTGGATGAAATTATTTTGCATCTCAATTACACTGAGCTTCGGCTCCTCAGCAGATCTGCTTCTTCCTTCTTTTGCCCTTATTCTGAAAGGATATTCTACTTTTTGTTTTCACTGGAGTGAGCTTGGTTTCAGGGAATTCCATTTTCACCCCATGTTCTCTGACAGTTCTGAAGCAGCAGTGTCTGCTGGTCAGTCCTGGTTTTCAATTCTTCATTCAAGACCTGTGTTCATCCCTCCTTTTAAGTTGATCTGAATCAACTCATTATAGGTTCAGGCCAAGTTTTCTTTCTCTCATCTGCTCTTTCATAATTTCTGCGCTTCTTAGCAAAGCCGGGTCTAAAATAGCATTGCCTTTGGCTGATTCAGTGATGATTTAGTGAATAACTTTTTAGCCAACACTTCCAGGAATATCTGGGCCATGCCATTGTTAGCAGCACTTATTTTTCAGCCTATCTCAGGGCAAAATGCCCTGCAGGCTTTCTGGTCTAACACTAATGTTAATGTCCTTCTTTCCCAAATTTGACCTCGAGGAGTTGCGTACTACCCTCTGAGGTAACAGAGCTGTGTGCTGGCAATCTGCAGCCTTCTCTAGCTCCCTTTCCCCCGTAAATCTACGTAGAAGGGTCACAGCCTTGAACTACAGCGTGTCTTTTTGATCCCATCTGCAGCTTTTGCCAGTGCAGCTCTCTGACCCTTCAGCATCTGCTACTGTTTCAGTCCCATGCTCACGCGTGGAGATTGAGAGTTATCTCTGAATCCAGCAGGAATTGCTCACACATAAGGGAGCCTCCCGACCCTGAGGGATCCTGTTTTGCCCTCTCATCTTCTTTGACGTCTTGATACTCAGCCACCCATGCAAAACTTAAGTTGTCCTGCCAGTGGAGGCTGCTTCCTAGGCTGCTCTTCTGCTCGTGCTGCCAGTGCCTCAGAGGTGGATTTTTCCAAGCATGTCCAAGAACTGTGTAATGTCCTCATCCTTTGTCGACCCGAATGCTCTTTGGCTGGAGTCCAGCACCTAGTGAGGTTGATGAAAGACTCCTGAGCACTACAGAGGGTATTATTCCAGCAGTGTTGTGCTTCCTGTGATCCCAGGGGAATGTCTGGCTCTTTCTCAGCCTTCCCGTCCCATCTTGCATGTGTTTTGTATCTGGCTGTGTTACCAAAGCCTGTCCAGATGAGAGTCATTTGGATGTTGCTGCCTTGTCAAGTTGTCATGATGCTGGCAGAGAATGTTTGTGGCGTACCAGCAGAGTGCTGGACTGGAGTCAGAGCTCCCAGACGTGGTCACGGGGATGCAAATAGTCTTAGTAAGTACTGAAGGACTTAATAAAAACACAGCATCCCCCCAGCTGCATCAATGCCAGAAATTTTGGGGCAGGTAAACCCAGATTGTGAGGCAGCTGCAGTTGCAAGAATGACCATCAGCCTCGTCTGGAAGCAGACCAAGTAACTCATCTGGGCTCATCTGCTGTGCCGAGGTGGCACCGTGTTCCCGCTGTGGTGGTGGGCTTTGGCTGCCTGTGGTAAGGAGGCGAGGCTGAGATGTGATGAGAACAGGGATGAGGGTTCCCAAATGCTAGCAAGCAAGATTCATTTATGCAAGCAGAGAGCCCAGGTGTGGATGCCCGCCTATTTAGACCCCCTGCTGAAGACTCACCATGAAGAGGAGTCTCTTGGTGGGCCAAAATGGAAGATATCCACTTTGGCTCACCATCTGGAGGAGCATCTCCCTTCAGAGATAAATTTAGAGGGTCTGCTCTCCCAAAATATCTATGCCATTTGGATCAGCACCTCTCTTCATGGACTGAGCTGTGACTCAGAGACAAGGTTGCTGTGTTTGTCATTAACCCTTTGCAGCCTTGGAGAAATGTGTTACCCACACGCTAAAAATGTTGGCAGACTGGTGCTCATTTCTGGGAAGTCTGAGGGATTCCTCATTTGTCAGGCAGAGGTTTGGGGGAAAAGGGAGCCTCTCTGCTTGCAGGAAGTAGGAAGAGGAATTTCCTTGCAGTGGTTGAAAGACATGAAAGCAGAGCCAGGAATCCCCTGTGATTTCTTTAGGCTGTATGGTTAGCTGGAGCTGGCTGGGTCTCAAGTATTTTCCAGTTGTCCATGGAGGGCACTTGGACTGCTTCCACCCAACCCCACTCCCACATCCCCTCCGAAAGGTCTACAGGGAAAACTCCTATTTTTGAATTGCAGTGGAATTCCTGTGGCATTACATGCTGCACCCTTTGTGGTACCCAGAGAATTCAGTTTGATTTATGGTCCTGCTGGGGGTATGTGCTGGCCCTGCCTTTCATTTGAAGGTGCCATCTTTTGTGTCTTGCTGGCCATGGGCACTTTGAGCCCCCAAAGCTTCCTGTTATGGTGTAGCTGTCACTAAAAAGTGCCACTCTTGCTCTCTTCTTACACCTTCTCCCATGTCAGGCTTGTTTCTCAGCTTGACTGTGTTTTCTGCTGCCCCATGGATTAGCAGATCCTCTCCTCTCTCCCACCTGCACATGAGCAATGGTCCTGTTGTTGCTCCCAGAAATTTGGGCTGGAAAAGCCGCAACAGCTCTGAATCTCCGGGGTATAACAAGTCTTCTCCTTTGACCAAGCCAGCTCAGAGCCTGACTTGCAACCATGGTTGGGAAGGCACTCTCTCCCCCGTGGTCAGGACAAAACTTTTCAAGGAAGAGCATGAGAAAAGAATGTGAGTTCTCCAGGGAGGTCTGGGATCACAGGTGGAGTGTGGTTTTTCAACCACTCAGAAAGGAAGCTTTGGTTCTTTAGACTTTACTAAGGTAAGGTCTAGTGCAGTAGAGTTTAGCATGTAAGTCTACAGTCATTTGATGACTTTCCCCTTTGATATGATGGGGTGACACAGGGAAGATGGAGCAGGACTCCAAGGAGACAATTGTCAGGAGGCAATGGACACAATTGGGAATGTGAGAAATTTGGATTAGACATTAGGAATTATTTTTAACTTGAGGATGCTTAAACACTAGACTAAGTTGCCCAGGAAGGTTGGGAAATGTGGCTGTTCAGGCCCCAGCTGGACATGACCTTTAACAATGCAATCTAACTTGACTTGTTTTTGAGCACAGAATGGCGTGTGGAGATCCCTTCCGTCTGCAGCAGTGTCTCTGGTTCTGCTGTTCTGTGGTGACAGTCACTGAAGCTGCTCCGTTCTCTTTTCCTTCTTCCAGCAGCAAGAAGCACCACAGGATGACAGCGCCTCGTCATGTCCCATACAAGTAAAACAGGATGCAGTGTGGTGCCTTAGTGTCAGGTCATCAGACAGGGTCATTCAGCAGGACTTTGAGCCATACCACGTGTTGTAAGGGAGTCCATCATTTCTGGGCTCGTCCCTTCAAATACCATCATTTTGGATGTTGTTCACCCCCACACTCATGTCTAATAATGTCATTCCACAGCCCTCCCATCCCTAATCTCTCTCTACAGTTGCACATACTCTTTTTGCGAGCTCCACTCTTCCAGGGCTGCAAGTGTTCCCACTCCAGGTGGTATCACCACACAGCTGGTTGCTCTTGGATGCCCTTGGAAAAACATTGACTTTGAATCTGGCAAACCTGATGTCCCATCTCTATCTCTTCTGTACTCTACCCTGTTCTTTGGGGGTGGTTTGTGTTTTGCTCCTCGGCTGACAGCTGTACCTTCATGTTTCCTTCTGTTCTTCCTTTGTGCTTCCATGTTGGGTTGCAGTGCCCATCCTGCTGTAAATACCATCTAGTTGGGAATACTCCAGCCCTGTAGGCATTGGAAAACTGTTTGGGAAGCAGAGGGGAGTGCTGTCATTTAGGCTGTTTGTGGACAGGAAAGGTCTTTGCCTCAGTGAAAGTCACAGAAGCGCTGAGGAAGAGCCTAACCTCGGCAGGAAGGAAAAGGTTCAGGTGCCAGCTGGATGCTCCTTGTCTCACCTAAGGATGCCAGCAGGAAATGCAGTTTGAGGGGAATTGGAGTTGCCCATTCTAGAACTGTTGTGCTCGCCTCTTTGGGGACATTAGCGGGACATCGGTGCTTTCTGTGCCATAGGGGGTGAAATTAGGGGACTTTCTTCTTGTCTATCCTACCCATCTGAGCATCTCAGAGCTGGAACTGCTCCCCCTAACCCTTACACATCCCTGAACCATCCAGATCTCTCAATGGAGGAAATGACAGTTATTTATAATTAAGCTCTGACAAAAAATGTTGCTAGTGTCAAGGGAATGGCAGGCGACAGCCAGAAAAACAACATGTCTCCAGAAGAGGGGCTGCAGGAATATCCCTCTGAATAGGGCTGACGTCGGCTCTTGGAATTTGGACAGCCTGGAAGGCTTTGGGGCTATTTTTCCGAGATATCATAGGTCAGGAATTGATGCTATTTTTAAGTCTGTGTCCCCCGAGCAGCTCCGATGAGTGAAGGAGACTTTCTCTCCCCCCTCCCCCTCCTTGTGCTCTATTTCTATGAAATTTTTGCTTCTATTCCTTCCGAGTCATGCCACAAGTATGTCCTCCAGGTTTGTTTATTCTTCTCACTATCTATTCCTCCCGGCCTGCTCCCGTCTTGGTTGGGTTGAAGCGATGGCGTCAGCGTGGCGCGTGTCTGGGATGCTCAGGCGAGACATCACAGAGAAGGGATCGAGTTCTCCTAATTTGTCCTTTCCGGTTGGGAGAGTTTTCTCCCCACAAGCTGATGTGGCTGGGGAAAGTGTTCTGGGAATGCTGCTTTGTGGTGGGAGATCTCGGGGCCTGGTGAAGACAAGCTGGTCATCTCATCCCGCCACATAGTCCAGCCAAGATTTTTCTGAAGTAACTGAATCTTCAGAGCTCCTGGGAAGATGGGTGAGATGCCTCCAGCCTGGGATGGTCTTTTGGGACTGACTGGTAGGAGAGAGGCAGTCAGAAGACCCTGATTATCTGACACCTCCCAAGTCAGCAGTGGCTTTTGAAAGCCTCTGCTATTTCAGGTCCAGGGAAATAGCCCTTGGGTGTACCCAGCTCTGTTCCACATGCCAGCCTGCTCTAGTTTATTTCTGGAATCTGTTATTTTTTCCTTTTTTCCTCTTTCTCTTCAGTTTGCTGTAGCAACCTCTCTCTTTCTAAGCAAGCCTGTTGGTGTAACAGCTTGACTAGGGATCTTGCCATGTCAAACAGAGTATTTGCATATCTCACTGGTTTCCTCACTCACTTCACATCTCAGATGAGAATGTGCCTTTTTCCCCTTGGCCCATGCTCAGCTCCATCCTTGTGTCCATCATCCCATGTGGTGAGGAATGCACTAATGGGCATCACTGCTAATGGACACCACCAGAAGCACCTTGTCCAAACTGGGCTGGTGCTCCTTTATGGTGAGCCCAGTGTAAAGACATGATTGTGCTCCGTTCATAATCTGTCTGTGCAGCTCAAAGATGCCAATTGCTCCTGGAAGCATGGGAATAAGTGAAATGCTTTCTGCCACCTTAATGTTGCTGTTGGCCTCATGCTGCAGGTTTAGTCATTCTTATGACATATTTCCACAATGGTGTGTTTCCATCATCATTCCACAGTGATGTATTTAAAGCCTTTCCATGAGTTGTTTTTTGTTTTGGTTTTTTGGTTTTTTTTTTTTTTTTTTTTTTTTTTGTTGTTTTTTTTTTTTTGTTTTTTTGTTTTTTTTTTTTTTCTTGCTCAGAATCTCTTAAATGAATGGCTTCACAAGCTGTGGGTCAGGGTTTTCAAGTTTTGAAGGCTTAGAGGAAAGTAAGAAATGTGGAGACAATATCTGCTACCTGTCCTAATCCTGTCTCAGCCCATGGGGTTAATGGCACAGATGGTGGAAATAGTAGTACTTGATTTATAGAATAATAGAATATTCTGAGATGTAAGGGACCCGCAAGGATCACTGAAATCCATTTAAAAGGGTACTTGGCATTTGCAGCACAGTCCAAGGCCTTGTAATTCCATTGCTACTATTATTGGGATTATTATTGCTGATACTAGGTTAGGCTTCGATTGTTTTGCATAGCTGAGGACATGAAGTCCATAAAGACCAGTGCTGGGACTGTTGGTGAACTGCTGAATGTGATGCAGAAACACTCACACTCAGGTCTTTTGACCTGTGCAGAAACTCTCACACAGAGGCAAGGGGGAAACCTAAATTTCCTGACTGATGAATTTTTATTTTTAGTTTTCTTTTTTGGTTTTCAAGTGCTGAGATGTGCCACATTGTGAGGATCACTTCATGGGCACTCAGACATACCCACGGGTGTTACTGCTCTGCTGCAATGCCCAGTGCATACCCACCTCTGCTCGCACCTTACCTTCCTGTGGCTCGTAGAAATGGATGTCTTGGATATCCCATTCCAGTGTTTTTTCTGCTTCTGCAACTCTTTATTCCCAGCTCTGAAGATGGGAGGAGAGACAGCCAGCAGAGTTGTCAGGAGACTTTCCCCACTAAACTCACTAAACTTGCCCCTTGATGAATCTGGATCCAGAGATTAACCTCTCCTCATTAAGCTTATTTTGGGAGACCTTGTTTTTATCCCTCCTGGTTTCTGCAGACATCCCTGACCTTGTCTGAAAGATTCAGATCATGAGTAGAGGGGCAGAGTTTTCTCCAAGGTCCATTTTGAGCAGAGCTGCAATAATTTTTTTTTTTCTTCCCACCCCACCCCCCCCCTTTTTTTTTTTTTTTAAGGTGTGTTTGTTTGTTGTTTTGTTTTTGTTGGGGTTTGTTTGGGTCTTTGTTGAGCAAGTTCCAAGATATCTTTTGCTCATGCTCTTCCTTGTACAATACCCAGGATGTGTCTTGGTGAGAGATGTGCCTGTGCACTGCCAGGACACCCTTGCTTTTGCCACGTACTGCTGACATACTGGTTTTCTTGGGGAAAAGAATGGAATGGAAGTCCAGGTAGGCTAGAGAAGCTGGAGAGGAGACTTCTCAGCCCCAGCTGAGAAACCCTCTCTGCTCCAAACAGCAAGGATTGATGTCCATTCCTGTCCTTTCCCATATCAGGGGCAACCCCTGAAACCCCTTGTTAGAAGCAGTTGGAGTACTGGATTCATTCTTCTCTCCCTGCGCCTCAAATTCTCTTTTCCCTGGCAGGACCAACCTCTGCATTTCCTTCCTTCTCTCATATTTTCTTTTCCTGTCTTGTTCCCTATTAACCTATTTTGTGGGGGTCCTTTTGTTCCCAGGGTTGGAAAATCTTTTCTGAGAGTAGAACTCACCAACAAAGCTACTGTAATTAGCAAAACTTCTTCAGGGTTGCCTGAGTACTTTCCACACACGCCCAAACCCCTCACGAGCTGAACTTGCAGAGTTTGCAGTGCCATGGGACATCCTGTTGAAATGCCAAGTTTTTCCATGCTTTAAAACGCTCTTGGTTTCAGAGTTGAGGATGTCTCCAGGTCTGCTGCACCCTTTGCAGGATGTCTATGGATGGCTCCTGCTTTTCCTCCTCACTGTGTTGGAGTGTGTGCTGACTGTTTCCTCTCTTTTGTTCTTGCAGGGCGTACATGAGCGTGAAGGAGCTGAAGGAGGCTCTGCAGCTGAACAGCACCCATTTCCTCAATGTTTACTTCGCCAGTTCGGTCAGGGAAGAGTTGGCTGGTGCTGCCACTTGGCCCTGGGATAAAGAGGCCCTTAGTCACCTGGGTGAGTAACTTATCCCTTTCCCGGGGTCTCAGAATTATTGGTTTTCCTCTCTCTTCCTTGACTTGGCAAAAAGAGGCGGATGTGCTGCGCCTCGGCGTTGTGGATGTTGGATAAGAAGGTGACGATAACAGGGTTTGGATGCTCCAACAGGTGCTGCTGTGAGGAAAAGAGCTGCCTGTCCCCTGAATCCAAGTGGATAAGATGGTGAGGTTACACACTGACAGGGGACTTCAACACTGTTATGAGAAACTTTTGATGGTGAAGGAAGCGAGGCAGTGGGACGACAGGTTTACCATAAGTGCAGGCTCTGGAGAGGATTCTAGACTCACATTTAGTTTCTCCTGGACCTTCCAGGTCTATCTTTTAGGATTCTGGAGACAGTTAACTCCACTCTGCAGCATGTAATAGGAAACAGATACAAATCAGGAGTGTCAGTGTTTTCAGAGCTGAGATGGCAGACTGCAGCCACTCCAGGGCTGCCCGGGCAGCAGCCAGAACTGGCCACTTCTGAATCCAGCTGCAAGTGTGAGGGTAACTATCAAATTTTACCACGTTTTTATAACTTGGCCTACTACCTGCTGAAGGCAAGGTTCTCCTTGGCCTCAGAGGATTCAGGGCAGACCCTTAAGGTCATCAGTCCTCGCAGGCTGCAAAACAGCCGAAGTGGCAGCTGGTTCACTAGAATGTGATTGTTTTGTGCGTTTTCTGCTATTTCTGTTGTTTCTCTTTTTTCTGCCTCTCCTACCACCTCTTCAGTGTTGGAGTTTTCTGGCAGAGCCCTTTACACTTTGCAATCAAAATGTCCAAAGTGTTTCTCAGTAAGTAACTGGAAATAATTACTCCTGACACCTGCACAGCAGACTTAGACCTTCTGCTTTTACAAGTGCGTGATGTTCAACCCTTAAAAGTTTTACACTGCTATTAAAGACCTGTTTCAAAGTTCCTTTTTGCCAGTTTCCTTCCCTCAATGAGTTTCAGGGCTGTTTTTTCAATAGCATATTGCTGCAGCTGCTTATTGAGGAAGGCAAATCTCCATGAAATTTATTCTTTCAGCTTCCAGAAATCACTTCCAAGGCTCTGCTTGACAATCATCTGACTGCAGCAAGTGCTTCAGCCACACACGTTCCCCTCAGACCCCTCCCAATGGCTTGAAAGCTGTTGTACGGAGGGGTAATTGGGGTGACTGGTCTCATCCAAAGCTTGCATTTAGCTCCAGTCTCTGCGCTTGCGTCCAGCCAGGGACACGAGAAATGGCACCATCTGGAAATGTTGGATCAGGGTTTTAGCGTGGAGGTTCAGGGGAAAAGGGGTGTTGCCTTGACTCTGGTGCCAGAGCTGTGAAGTATGAAGCTGGATCCAAACTTCTTTGAGTCTCTGGCATGGACTGAGGACTTTGGTTCAAGACTGTCCTTGGTTTTAGATTTAATGAGCTTAGGAGGGCGGGTGGCAGGCTCTCCTCTCCGTAAACAGTGAGTTTCACCATATCATCATTTGCTTTGTACCATGCACAATGTATATTATTGTCCCACACAGAAGAAACTTAGGACTGAAGAGGCTGTGAATATGTGGCTTTTGACAAAAACTCTCACAAGAGGCTACTGGAGAATCTGAGTAGATGTGAAAGGAAAGCAGTGAGTGAAGAGAAAGAAAAACCTTGGGAGGAGTTAATGGCAGTTCGAGAAAAATTCCTGAGCTTAAGGACCTGGCCATGGCCAGGGGTAGAGACAGTTCTATACACAAGAGAGTGGTCTGTCTCCAAAAAGACAGATGCCTTTCCTTGTGCTAACTCTTGCTAATCTCCTGTCTATCCTGATCTTAAATATTAGGGTCAGCACACGAGACCTGCGCCCCTCACGCCACTGCCTGCTCCTACGGGGCAGAAAAGCCATGCTGATTTTTCCCTACACATGTACAGACCCTCCATGCTTCAGTTCTCTGCATGAATCACGTTGGTTCTGTGACTTCTCTGAGAAGCCAAACTGCCTCTTCTCTCCTGAGAGTCTTGGTCAGATTTTACTCTGTTTGTTTCTCTGGACTGGACTTAGATTTTTCAGGGGAAGCATCATGAGACTTTTTCTTCTCCAGCTGCCATCCTTCCTTCTATTTTAATACTTTGCCTCAGCTCAAAGATCACTAGGTTTATTGTTCTCCATCAGTTCTCTAGAAATCGTTTAATCTGCTATCTGGATTTTGGTTTCTTTATAAACCATTTTTTCCTGATCTTTGAGTGTGTTTTTCAAAAGGGTCTTCCTCACCTTCCTGTTGGTGTCATCACCTTCTGGAAGTCTTCAGTGAACTCTGTTTTTCATCTCCTTCTCTTCACAATGCCTCTTTGGGGCTACCAGAAGTTACATGACCATTCATATGCTGGCTGCCTACAGTTCTATTGCTCTCCTCCAGACTTTTTACCTGAGGAAATTTAATTTTCAGGCAGCCTTTCTGAAGGCTTGGGGATAGTTTACCAATAATAGAGCCAACAGCAACTACCTTCAATGAAGCATAAAAGACAATTACTCTCTTGGAGAGGCTGAAGTGGTCTAGGAAGTTTCTATAGACCGTGCTTCAGCTGCTGTGGAGCTCCCAGAGAAGGACAACTTGCTGCCAGCCAGCAGCAGAGGTAGAAGGTCTCAGGTCTGTTTGCACCACTCCCTGTGACTATACTGTCTGTCTCAGTCTTTCCACCATAATCACAGTGAGTTCCTTGCAAATTCAGATTTCTCGGAGTCTGGAATGAGTTTTCTGAGAACTTAGAAGTAAATCTTTTTAACTACAAAGTGGAAGGAGTCAAAGTACTTACTTAAAAAAAAAAAAAAAAAAAAAAAAGGCAACCCAAAACCTTAGCTTTCTGTGGTGGAAAGCCTTGTTCAAAAAACCCGGTAATGTAATAATGCAGATGCTTTAAACTTCATGTGTAGCTGCATGTGAACTGCAAAAACATGGTTGAAAGGCAAGGGAATTGTGAGCATTTGATGTTATAAATACTTTGTGCAGTTATATAAGCTGAGGCCAGCTCATATATCTGGCAGAGGTCGGTGGATCCTGAAGGAGGGCCAGCCCTTCCACCCGAGGTACCTTAGGCAATGGCCATCTTCCTGTCTGACTAACTGTCATGCGTTTGTTCCATTAATTGCTCTGACTCAGTGTTTGGGGAAGCCTGGCCCTGCAATGCAGGTTCAGCTTTGTGGTTCACTGTTTAAAGGTCCTGTGGTTACTTGGGAATGTCCTCTGGGACAGCCCTAACCTAGGAACAGGTTGGCTTCTTTGGGACTGGATGGGCGGTAGTCCTTCAGCATTGCCATTGATCTTGGCTAGTGCCAGAGAATGTCCTGGGAACAGGAGCTTCCAGGGCTCTGTGAGTAAAGGAGGAGCATGGTCCACAGCAGCACGAATCTGGTGAGCTGGACATCTCTTGTTGCTTGGTCAGAGTGGAGGCTTGGCTTTGGGAACGTTACCAGGTCTGCAGCTGGTAGGTCTGGCCTGGAGGGACAAGGTGTTGTGAAGCCAGACCTGAATCTTTTCCAGCTGCCTGGACCGGTCAGGTGAGCAAGTCAAAAGAAGCCTCTGGTTCACCTGCCTTGGAGTGCTGGACCCCCTTGATATCACAGGGATATGGAAGCTTTTAGCTTTGTGGTGTAAATGCTGACCTTGTGAGCCTCCTTGAGCCGGTTCCCAGGCACTGAAAGCCCAATTTAGCCCTTCACCCTGGGCAGGAGCTGGCAGAAGTGAGAAAGGAATGCCTGATCTGCAGTGGAGAGAGAGGGGAGGGTGGTCCTGTTGGGATGTTACGAACACTTCCACGTCTTGCCTTCACAGCCAGGATCCTGCAGAGGGGAAATAGAACTTCCTGGTCCAAAGCTGGGAGCACTCCCAACTCATCAGGGAGCAATGGGGACAGGGAATGAAGGGATAGGGATGTTCTGGAAGGCAGAGTTCTCAGGCTGTTTCTAATTCTGCCATTTAATTAGCTGTTAAAATGAGTACTAAAAATATGATTGTCCTTGTGGAGTGTGGGGGAGGGATGGGATAGGGGAAGCCAGCTGAGAGGAGGGGAGGGGACAGGGTACCCCGGCCTTGGCATCCCTCTCTTGTGAGTTTTCTGCCTCTCTGCACTGGAATCCCATTTATTCCACCACATGGGAAGAACATTGGATTTCTGCAGGGAGGAGGGCTGGGCTGCTTGGTCCCAGGGCGCCCTGTGACCCTGGTGCTCAGCCCCTTTCCCTGTGGTTACTGCTGCAGGGTGTGTGCTGCAGGGCTTTCACGTCTCACTTACTAGTTTACGAGCACTATTTTCTTTCTGTGTGCGCATTCCTCCGTTCAGACCTTTGGGTGGGCAGCCCCCCTGCCTTGCTCAGGCTTGGGTTTGGCTGTAGAGATGCCTTTTCTTTCTGTTCTCTCTTCTCTCATGCCCTGTTTTGATTGAAATGAGGAGCAGCTTTTCTTTTATGTGCCCACTGGGTTTCCCATCAATGGGATGCCCTTCACCATCTAAAGCAATTACTAGGGTGGTAATTGAGAGGGTGATGGCTTCCAGAAACCTGAGTTGACAGGACAGAACATGGAAGTCCCAAAAGGCATTTTCAACCTCTGTGCTTTCTTGTGACCCATCTCCAGGCAACTAAAGGGTCAAGAGCTGACTGATGGGATGCAAAGCCCTTTGCTCTCTTGTCACACAGCTAGGAAGAAAGGGAATGCAGCCACTTTATGACCTTTGCCTCAAGCCCTGGGCAGAAGATCCACGCTGTGGGAAGGAAGAGCAATAAACATGCATTTTGAGCTAAGAAGCGGTGCCACTTGACAGGTCAGTGGTGCCTCTCAGCCCTTCCATGGGCCACACACGCAGGATGTTCCTCGGAAGATGCCACCCTCATTTCTTCATTCCTTGTTGGAAGAGCTTGGGAGAATTGCTCGGGGCATCTCTGAAGGTCCCTTTCCAGCCCCCAGCTCAGTGTTCACCCAGCGTGGCTCCCCCACAGGAGTCACAGACCTGCTGGTGTCTTGCCGGGGACACTGTGATCTGAAGAGAACCCTCTCTTGGAAGGAATGCCCCATACTCGAGGACACGAGGTTGTCGGTAGTGTACGGAGCTGATCCAGGAGCAGATTTCAAGCAGTCTGTGTGGCTGGAGACAGGATCACACTGTGGCCACCTGCCAGCTCCAACTTTGCTGGCAGGGCAGTGATCATCAGCAGAGATGCAGTAGCAGAGGCTCTGCCGTGTGGTAGCTGGCACAGTAAATCCTCCAGGGCCCTGCAAAGGAGGGAGCAAGCTGTGCCGGAGCCAACTATTCACCACACTGCCATCCAAGCTGTCTGGGTTAAAAGTAGTTGTGTAAAAACAGCCTCCCGAGGCATGGAGGAGTTGCCTGGAGTCAGCCTGGGCACATGCTGGGGTCTGCTTTTAGCACTCCTGTCTTGTTGATACTTCCCAGCCCTTGCTCCTCCACTGTACGGCAGCACGGAAAAGTGGATGGAGCGTGAAAATGAGAAGAGAAAAAGGGGGGAAATGGCCATTGAGAAACCTCAAAACAGGGAGGAAAAAATGAAGGGATTCCAAAGAAATTTTTATCTGGACAAAATAAAGGAGGCAAATAAAAGGAGGCCAGTGAAGCAATTTTTTTGTTTGTTTGTTTGTTTTTTTTTGGTTTTTTTTTTTTTTTTTTTTTTTTTTTTTTTTTTTTTTGGTTTTTTTTTTTTGTTCTTGAGCATCTTCTGTGGACGGTTTCCTAGCAGATGTGGTACAGAGCTATCAGTACAGGGTGTGCATCCCGGGTCAGGAGCCAGAGATGCTGGCAGTGAGCAGAGGGAAGGCTCTGTTCCACCTGGCTTTTGTCAGTATCCTTGATCCTTGTTCTTCCCATCACAGAGGGGCTCACAGGAGGGGGAAAACCACTTGCCCTGCAGCCACAGGTCTTTAGGGCAGGATGATCATGGGTCCTGTCCAGCTCCATGCTGTTGCTCTCAGTATGAGGTGGCAGCTCTGGGTCAGTTTCTGGGGGTCTTGGTCTGTGCCTGTGCTCCAACACCTTTCACAGCTGAACCTGCTCCAAACTGGCATGGAGATGAACTGCCCCTCTGTGTCCCCTTGAGTCGGGGTTTGGAAGAGGTGTAGGCTTGTGATGGTTTGTGAGGATCTTGTTGGGTTCATTTGCACCTTGCTCACATGCGGACCCCTCTGAAGGGGGGAGGAAGAGCTCTTCAGAAGCCGTGTCTTGGGAAATTCCACTCTAAAATACACTGAATTTGGGTCAGGTTTGTGGTAGAGGCTTAGTGGATTTCAACAGCACCTCACGAGACGTTTAGTTTACCCCTCAGAATCTGGTTTGGAGGTTGAAGCTGTAGGTCACGGGTGATTTCTCAGCAGGGGCTGGAGGTTGTGCACTTGAATCTTCATGTAGATTTGTGCTGAAGCTGGCACAGCTGAGTGTGTCAGGACTTTGCTCAGCACCTCATTGTCCTCACCTGCCACGGGAGCTGGCCTGCCTTAGACACCTGTCTAGCCAGGACTTCTGTCCTCTGGTTCAAAAGATGATCCCTGTGAAGTCACAGCATGGCTCAGTTTGGTGCTCTGGCTCCAAGCCTCCTTTGGAGTTGTGTGATCCAGAACAGACGCTGAATTACAACTGTGCAAAAAGATGCAGATGGCAACAGTAGCTGGAAATGATTGAAGATGTTGAGGGGGGAATAAAGTGGTAGGAGGGGAAGAAAAACCACACACCCTGTTCCAGTCCAAGAGGGCGAAGGAGTCTCTTCCTATCCTCTAAGAGGCTGAATATGTCCATCTTTGCGTCTCCATCCAGCCCCTCGTCTGTGGCCTGGAAGCACAATGAGAGGAGTTTTACCTCTCACAGGTGAGTCATGACAGATGTCCACTGTCCCTTTCTTGGAATGATGCTCTCTGTACTTGCAATTCCAGGTGGAGTTGTCCTCAACCCTGCTTACTACGGCATGCAGGGCCACACCAACACCATGATCCACGAAGTGGGACACGTCCTGGGGCTGTACCATGTCTTTAAGGGAGTGAGCGAGCGGGAATCTTGTGACGATCCCTGCAGGGAGACCACTCCATCCATGGAGACAGGAGACCTCTGTGCTGACACTGCCCCCACCCCAAAGAGTAAACTCTGTCGGGATCCAGACCCTACCAATGACACCTGTGGCCAGACACATTTCACGGGGACGCCCTTCAACAACTACATGAGTTACACAGGTAACGAGTAATCGTTGTCGCAAGGGCTCGCCTTCCTTAAAACTTGGGTTTCCCTCCCTTCTGCCTGCATCAGTAGTGCGTCATCTCATTCCCTAACCAACGGGGTCCCTCCTGGTGCGTTGGGACGTGTCAGGCAGTGCTTGCAGTAGCCGTTTAATCACTTTATTCCCTCAGGCTATTATTTCTGTCCATCCCTCTCTTCCTGCCAGCGGGTCCCTGGATATATGCACCAAGGCTGCTCCCGTCTGTGCGCGCCTTTGCTCTCTGGTCCCGAAGCTATTATTATCGTTGTTGTTGTCGTTAATTGCTGACCTCCCGGACCCTTGTGCTTGGCTCCCGGAGGGAGGTCCGGAGCCGGAGCAGCAGTTCCGTGTCGCTGCTGCCGGGCCCCGCGGTGCCGTGTGGGCGCCGGCGCTGCCCAGGTGCCGGCGCTGGCGCTGGGCAGGTGCGGGGCCGCGGAGCTGCTCAGGCAGTGCCATCTTGTGGCTTTGGGGACACACGGCACCGGAGAGCCCGGCTCTCCTGTCCGCCTCCCGGCCCTCCCTAGAAGTCCCCGAGGAGGCTTGGCCGGGAGGAGGGAGGAGGAGGAGGGGTGCGCCTTGGCGCGGCCTAGCCCTCAGCCCGGCCTCTCTCGTCCCCCAGATGATGACTGCACCAACAGCTTCACCCCCAACCAGGTGGCCCGCATGCATTGCTACCTGGACCTGGTGTACCAGCGCTGGGGACACAGCAAGAAGCCGGCGCCCATCCCCATCCCTCCCATGGTCACCGGGCAGACGCAGGACTCCCTCAGCATCCACTGGCTGCCTCCCATCAGCGGCGTCATCCACGAGAGGTGAGGCAGCCGTGCTCGCCGCGGTCCTGGAGCCTGCTGGAAGGGACCAGGGGTCCCTGTGCGTGGACCCCCAATCCCCTTCCCAGCCCGGTGGTCTCCAGCAGAGCCCTCAGACACAAGCGCCAGGCTGCTGCCTTGGGCCCCTGGCAGATGGGCTCTCCTGCGAGCTTCCCGCTCTCGGGGTGCCGGGAGGAGAAGCCAAGGAGCATCAGGAGGCAAAGCCAGCTCTTAAACCCCAGAGTGCAATCAGGGGATGAAAAATGAGCTTCATTTAGCACTTATTGTATGAAGTAGCTATTTACCAGGAGGAAATGCAGCCTTGTGGTTAAGGCAGGGAGCTCGAACCACAGGAGCTGGGTTTCGTTCCCAGCGCTGTCATGGACTCGCAGAGCAGCTAACTGGGGGTAAGTCAGGAAACCTTAAAAGCCGGAGAAATGATGCCAAGAAGCCAGAGTTGTTTGGCTGGTGGGCAGTGCATGGCTGTGAGTGTTGGGTGGACGTCTGTCTTCTCGCCACTAAGGGAGCCACCAAGACCTGGACACACCACCAGTGTATCTATTCAGCAGCCCCTCTTACTAAAATATTTCAGTTTTCACCAGGTTTTCAGTGGTGAGACTTTATTTTTAGGTTTGTTTTTTGTTGTTGTTTGTTTGTTTGTTTTTTGCTTATGGGGTCATAAGCACATATATAAAGAGCTTTTGAACTTGTTTTGAAGCTGCTTCGTGAAGCTGTCTTTTGTAATTAAAACGAAAGTGCTGTTTGATAGCAGCTGGGGCACTCTTGGGTCAGTGTTTGCTGACTTTTCAAAGAAAGGGTGATCTCTACAGTGGGCCTTTTGCTCAGGAGTAACAAGAGCACATGCACGTAACCACACAGGCAGGAGGAGCTCTGAGTGCTGGGTAGCCTTGAGTCATCCAAATAAATTGCTTTGCTGGGGAATGAAGTGATTTGGGAGCAGGAAAACATGGGTCTAGAAGGGAGGCACTTTGGGACCATCCCAAGCTGTCACTCGTAACTGTCTCAGAAGATGATCCATTGTGGCAGTCCTGCATCCCCTGAGAAGAACTGGTCAAGGAAAGTGGCTGTGGCTGGCCCTTATTATAGAAAAGTGCCTTTATCTTTTCTGGAGAGCACAGGAATTGACATTATTGTCACTGGTTTGTGACAATTACAATAATGCTGAAAGCCAAAACCTGACTGTGGGTTTAGCAGAGGGCACCTTAATTGCTCCCACTCTTGTTCAGAGGCATTGCCCTGGGATGTGTGGGGTACATTAGCTCTGACTGGGGGGGACAGGACAGGTCGTTCATCCACGACTACCCAGAGAGCATGGAAGAGAGGAGAGATTAAATCCAGCCTGTCCCACGGGCACTCGTATTTCCCTGTCTTTGAAGATGCTTATTCTAAGCAGGATGATACACCCAGAGAGTTTCTGAGACCTCAGCTCTGCTTTTCCAACTTTCTGTCTGGTCCCACCTGGACAGATGTGGTTGGGGAGTTACCTGGTGCTCCTTAGACATGCCAGGTGTGTCCTCTGCCAGCAGGGAGCAGGACACGCTGTGTGACAGCTGTGCAGAGGATGGCACCTTCCGTCAGTACGTGCACGAGGCCTCCTCCCCTCGGGTCTGCGATTCCTCCGGCTACTGGACCCCAGAAGAAGCAGAAGGTAAATGTCTCCTCTCTTTTCCTGCCTGTGAGTCCCCAGACTAAGCAAAGTTTCTGCACCTGTGAGGCTACAGAGCAAGCTTCACATTCCTCAGCTATGTCTAGCCTGTCCCTAGATCTTGGCAGCTGCAGCGTGGATACCGCTGCTCCCATCTGAGAGTGCTGTGAGACACCAGGTGTGCTGAGCCTTGTGCATGTGTTCAAGTAACCCGGAGCTGGGAGACCAGTGGGGATTATTGCTTTCCAGGATGTTCGTGCAAGTCTAGGACGTGCCTGTAGTGGGTGCAAACCCACAAGGGTGTGCAGTCATAGCCTGGAGAGGCGTAAGCACCTGCAGGGAAGATCACCCCATGGGTCTCCTGTGAAGCCAGCTGTCCCTGGTTTTCACCAGCTTCCTCCTTGTCCCAGGTCCTCCAGATGTGGATCAGCCCTGTGAGCCCAGTCTGCAGGCCTGGAGTCCGGAGCTCCACTTGTACGACATGAACATGACTGTGCCGTGCCCCCAGCCGGACGGCTGCATCCTGGAGCTGCGCTTCCTGCACCCCATCTACCCTGATTCCCTCACCCTCTGGACCACGTACCTCTCCACAGGCTCTCCCAAGGCACTGTCTGACATTGAAATCCTGACAGAGCAGGGGGAGTCCATCCACCTGGGCCCCCTGGACACTTTCTGTGATATCCCCTTTACTGTGAAGCTCAATATCCCTAAAAAGATGTATGGAGTTAAAATCTACACCTTTGACGAGAGGATGGAGATAGACACGGCCCTGCTGACCTCCAGGCCCCACAGCTCCCTGTGCTCGGCCTGCAGACTGATCCAGTACCGGGTGCTCCGTGACCCCCCATTTGCAGACGGGTCCCCTGCCGCCCCCCTGCAGGCACATCGCCAGTTCATCGACACGTGAGTCATGGGGCTGCTCTCTCTTGGGCTGAAGGGGTGGCTGAGTCAGCTTTGATGACCTCCTTGAACCCCTGGATGGTTTTGCTCCTGTTTTGTTTTTCCTCCTGTCCCCCCGCTCTGGGAATTACTGCAGGCAGCGTGCAAGTGTGTGGCAGACCCACCATGCTACCACGACCCTTGTCCGTGAGCCCAGGTCAACTAGAAGGAGCTCATTAAACCCAGAAATGCTTCCCCCATCAACACGACCCATAAGGTTACATTTCTCTCATCAATACAATGAGTAAAATGATTGCTCAAGCTAATGCCACTTCTCCCCAGCTCAGACCCTTGGGAAATCAGCAGTGTGACCTAAACGGGACTCTCTTCCCATGGGCTCTGCCTCTGATGTGTCTGTGTCTTGTGAAGACATATCAGATTGTGATACTGCATGAATATACACATGTGATGTCTACAGGTATGGTGAGATAACCTCAGTGTTGCAGATGTTGCTGTTCCCTCAAGTTCTCTCTGTTCCTGCAGGGAAGTCACGCCTGGGCAGGTGTACCACTACCAGGTGCAGGTAGTCTCTGGGACAACCTCAGGAGAAGCCTCCCCACCGCTCGTCCATGTGCATGGAGCACCCTACTGTGGGGATGGGAAGGTGACCACGTAAGTTGAAAAACTCAAGCTCTCAGCTGAGGTTCTTTAGGCTATCAGGTCATCCTGCCCCAAAGGGAAGCAGCAGGTGGGTCCTCCATGCACAGGCACATGGCTGAAGATGCTGCACAAAATCCCTCCAGCAGACTGAGCTGTAGAGCTTATGTTTTGTAAGGTGCTGTGTCTCTAAAAGGAGATGGACATGGGCTTTTTGAGAGGCATGGTCTGCATGTGGGGTCCAAGCTGAACAACAACTGTTCTTGACTTTAGTGCTTGGATTCTGGCCCATCTCAGTGAGCTGTTGCAGAGTCCAGCCCAAAGGATCTGCCTTTGGAAGTGGGCAGTATAACCTTGCACAGGGCCCTGCAGGAGTGGGTTCTGCAGCAGGCACAGTCCCAGACGGTGCAGTGTCTTTAGAGAGCTGTCCAGTCTGTGCTCAGAGACCCCAGATAGTGAGGGATGCACCGGCTCTACACCATGAGAGCCCAATGCTTCACCTGCTCTGCCTAGGAGATAATTATTTCAGATTTCCATATTTGAGCTTTCTCAGACTTCAACTTCCAGGATACTCAGGATCACTTTCATTTGAAACCAGTTTCCATAGCTGGGTGGGGAAAGGGAGAGAAACCTTCTGTCTCTCCTTTTTCCTGCCTCCTTCTTCAGCTCCCACTGAAACCCCAGCCCCATTTCAGCATCTCCTGTCTTCTCCAATACTTGCTTTCTCCAGTGACAGGTCTTCTCTTCCTCATGCTTAGTTCTCTACTTCTTCCATTTCCCACAGTTCTGGCCTCAGGTCTTATAGCAAAATCACAGTACAATAATGTCTGCTCCCAAATGCTGTGACTTTAAACTCTTTATCCCCTGGCAAGGTGTTTTCTCTATCTAATTGTGTGGTTCTTCCTTTTGAACTGCTTCTGTGGAAATAGAACCACGATAAAGGGTCCTCACTGGGACTGGCCAGGAGCACAGGGGTGTTGAGTCAAAGGTGGTAATAATACATCTGGCTGTTGCCCTCTTAGGAGCCTGGAGGAGGAATGTGATGATGGGGACTTGCTGGATGGAGATGGTTGTTCCAGGAAGTGTAAAAAGGAAAAAGGCTTCAACTGTGTTGGTGAGTGCAACTGGGTTGAGACAGGTCCAAATGGATTGACTCCTTTTGAGGCAGGAGTCAAAACTGTACATTATTCACACTGCTCCTTAGAGCAGAGGGCCGTGCACCTCATCACAGCAGAACCTGGATTTGCAGCTGGAGTGATCCATGGGTCTTGTCAGGCCCTTGTGATGGGGAAAACCCCAAGCTAATGAGACAGCAAACCTCTTATAATGAGAGGAGGTGTGTGTGTGCCTGGAGCAGCTCATCTCTGTTCTCCCTGCAGGGGAGCCAAGCCTGTGCTACGTTCATGATGGGGATGGTGTGTGTGAGCCCTTCGAGAAGACAAGCAGCATGCTGGACTGTGGTCCACACACTCCTGAGGGATACGTGGATCTGTGGGCAGTGAAAGCCTACTCCTCCCAACAGGATGCAAAGTCCTGCCCTGCTTCCTTAGTCACTGGAGAGCCTGTGGTGAAGGTAAGTGAAAGTATGGGGGTGGGGGAAAAAAAGAAAAAAAAAGACATTTCTAGCGAAGTCTGTGCTGGGGAAAGCACAAACAAAATCAGCTCTGGAAGCATTCATCAGTTACTGCCTTTCCAACCAGGGACTGAGTGGAAGACCTGGGTATTTCTCACACTCCTCTTGCATCAGTCTCTGAGTTCAGGAACTGCAGTTCACAGAGAAGTGCTTCATCCTGGCACCTCCTCCAGCCATGCATTTCACCTGACAGCAACCACCCCATCCCACCAGCCAAATGCTCAACTTGGAGCATGTGACTTCTCCCACTGTTGGCTTAAAAAAAATCCTGTCAGTCTAACACCTTATAAGGTCAGGGCCTGAAAGGATGAAATCACGCACGCACCAGCATCTGTACTGCTCCCAAGCCCTCTGATCTGAAGCCAAGGAAAAATCAATTGGAGAATTCCCATCTTTCATATGGGCTTTGGAGCAGAGCCTGGAGGGGATTTTGTCTGATTGGTGTTAACGTGGTGTGTATGTTCTTTCCTAGCAAGCTGAAGAAAGGCAAGAAATACGTAAAGAGATCATATTTACCCCTTTTACGTGTGTGTTTCTACTGACTTGATATGAGGAATGATCTTCTTGAGACCTGCAGCATGGTCAAACTGCCCAGATATCCATGTCTAATGAGGTGCCTTGGGCTCAGGTGTCTGTTCCTTTACAATGACACCTGTACCTCCCAGGTTTTGTCTGTCAGAGCTGTGGGGATGTCTGGGATACCACAGGGTGTTGAATGGAACAGAAGAGTGTTATTCAGGCAAATGAATCATACCTTTGTATCTCATGAGCCCAGCCAAAATCAGGATGCTGTGGTCTCACCTACCAGCTCACAGCTTGGCTCGTTTGTTACTCAGCCCCACCGACACCATGAGATGCTTAAACAACACATTTACAGCACTCCAAAATGGCAAAGGTCTTCTGTGCACGTGTATGGGCTGTGAGATGCTGCTTAGGAAGCCATACCCTAACTTGTCATCATGCTAAGAGCGACCTTGGGGTCCTTCACAACGTTTGTTGAATCTTCCTTGAAGTTTTGCAGGTGCTGTTTTTCTCTCCTTTCCTTGCAACCTTATGGGTTGAAATAAATCTCTCTTTACAGATATGTAAATCCCACCTTCATGAGGTGCCAAAGGACCTTCTGCAGGCTGCCTGGTTTCCTTGTGCTCCCAGCCAAGAGAATCCTCAGGACCCAAATGAGAAGATGCTCTTGGGCGATGAGGGAGTTTGGCTCAAGGTAAGTGAGGGTGTGTGGTCGGGAACAAAGAATTTGTTTGTTTTTTACCCAGCTCTGGTGACAAAACCCTTCCTTTTCTGTTCTGTAGAAGCTACAACAACCTTTAAAACTACTCATGTAGTACTCCATATGCTACTGCACTCTTTGTAAATCCCCAGATACCTGTGTCTGGATCTTACAAAGTTGGCCCATTCCCACTGTGAGCAGCAAACCCATCCTGGGGCAGATTGCCAGGAGAAGGACTTGTGCATGAAACCAAAATACCACAGGAATGCCTCGAGGCTGAGGAACAACTCATTCCTGACTCTCCCCTGAAGTCAAGCTGTGCTTTAACACCCCTAAAGGCTAGGCACAGGCTGTGTTTAAAGTCCTAGTTGCCTTTATTCCCCATGGCTGGGAAGAGCAGCAGGGGGCAACTGCATATCCTCTGCCATCCTGAGGGGTCCTGTGCACCCCAGGATGCTGCTGAGCATTCCAGTTCCACAGCAACCAGCTGTGGCATACAGGTCCTTTTGATGACTCCAGACCAGAGGCAGCACTTCTGTGCCCCAGGACGCTGGTCCTGCAGCCCAAGAAGGGCTCGGGGGCTGCCCCTGGGAGGGTCAAACCCCTCGGCCCCAGCAGGTAGAGGAGGGGCTGAGGCTTAGGCCACTGGGATTTTCACAGCGTTGGGTTTCTGACCACAGGCACAGTTCAGAGGTTTTGTGGCTGCTGCCGGGTGTTGCTGGAAAGCCAGGCTCTGGTGTGCTGCTCCCTGTGCACTCTGAGGGGCAGCTTGCCCTGTTTTGTTCGAGGTTCTCTAGAGAAGGCCTCTTTCCCCAGATGCTCAGAGAACTGGGTGAATCACCAAACCTCAGTCAATAAACATGGGTACTGCTCTGAGGTCCTCTGTCTCTCCAAAACAACTTCCTTTAGCCTCCTCCTAATTTTCCCTCTCTTCCTTGTCTGTGTGCTCACAACCCACTTTGTGGCTTCAGTCTCTGGCCACGACAAACGTGCCTCCTTTTTCCTTTGCTAAAGGGAAAGCAGTAATCCTCCCCGTCGGCCTTACCTAGATGAAAGCTTGCTTTCCACTTCTCCGCAGGAGTTAAAACATGTTACAGTTTTATTGGAGCTTGTGGTCACTTCTCTTCCTCTATGGATGTTTATACTAAAGACTTTCATTACTGTTTCTCCGTGCTCTCTCTAGGAGTGCTATTATTTTCCGCCCATAAAATTATTTATGGACTAGTAATAAATACGCCTTTTTTAATTTTTTTTTTTTTAAGAGTTGGCCTGATTGGTAACATATTGGGTTAGGAAAGATGGCTTTTTGTTGACAATTTGCCTAGCACAGCTGCCTGCCCAGACAGGAATGGTGCTGTTGATGCACATATGTACCCATGCGCACGAGGTCTTTGGTGTCCACCAGCTCCCAGGGCTATTTTAAAGCTGTTGCACCTGTGTCTCCTGGGTTAGAGCTGCACCACAAAACTCATCAGATGATAGGAATCGCTTCCTACAGTGGTTCTGAAGAGGTGGCACCAATAGACAAGAGGAAATGGCTGAGTCAAAGGATCACTGAATGGTGAGGGTTGGAAAGGAGCTTAAATGCCCTCTAGTTCAAACCCCACTGTGCTGTGAGCAGAGACACCTTCCACTAGACCAGGCTGCTCAGAGCCCCAGCAGATCCTAAATGTTTCGAGGGATCCACAACGGCTCTGGAAAACCAGTGCCAGTGTTTTAACCTTGCTCACTGTTGTGCCATAATTGGGCTGGGGGCAAAGAGTTGTGTGTGTCTGTGCCACTGAACAGAGCATCAGCCATGCCCCTTGGGTCTGTCTGCACATGAGCATTGTTGCAATTTGCAGATCTCCAGCCGTGCTTTGTTCTCAGTTTTTAATGCACCTGATGAGGAAAGACGTCCAAATCACTTGTAAGTGAGTCAGGATGTGTAACGCAGGAAATGAAATAAGAAAGGGGGAGAGGGAGGGAGAAAAATTAAGAAGATAGCCTGCTGTGGGCAAGCACATAATATATATTGAAAATGGATTGGGATGTTAATCAAGGCAGCTGCTTAGGGCCAACGCCTTTCATCCTCACGAAGGTGCACTGTAGGAAGGGAAAGAGTGAAATCTCAAGATGTGTAGTCCAGGGAAAGCCTCACCTGACTTCTCCAACCTACCCCTCCTCCCCTGAGGAGCCACACTTGGAGGTTGAGTTAAAATCATCAAGGTCCTTGGGACTTCACAGCTGTAGCTCTGTCATGGGGGACTCCTTGTCTGTGAGCACTGCTGGCTCTTCTCTCATTCCTTTCCTCCCTTCTTGCTTTCCTGTTTCTTTTCCTTCTTCCCTCACTTATCTCACCAAGGGAGACAGTGGGGCTATACAAAAAAACCCCACATTTGAACCCTCTGGTCCACTCCTTGCAGCCAGGCAGCCCTGTAAGTGAGCAAGCCCAGGCTAAGGGAGCAAGGAGACAGCAGCGGGGCCTTGCTCATGGGGCTCTTGCTGATGAGCACCTCCCTGCAGGGTGGGACCCCTGGGCTGAAGCCCAAGGTTTTCTCCTGTTACCGTGTGTGAACAATGCCTGGCGTGGCAACCACCCTGAGGCTAGGCTGCCATCACAGATTGCATGGCTGTCCCCTCCGTTCCCACAGTCTGCTCCTTGGGCTGTGCCTGGCCAGCCAGGACTTGTCTTCTTTCCAAATACACCTTTGCCTCGAATTTCCGAGCTTCCACCACGCCAGCATTCCACAAAAACACTGTATCGGGCGGATCTTGATCAAAACACATCTCGGCACTGGGGGGAAGGGGGGGTACCAGGGTGGGGGAGAAAAACATTTCTGTCTTCTTGCTTCCAGAGAACATCTGCTCTGCCACGATTGATGCCATGAGTTCCCAGCTACTTCAGCTGCCTTCAGGGTTGTAGACAAGTAGCAAGTTGCTGGCTCTCCTAGCAGGCAGGGCTTCTTCCCACAAATCTTTCCACGTGTTGGCTGGTGGACAGTTTTCTGTCGCAGTGGGTACTGGGGACATTCTTTGAGCTTGTTTTGGTTTTTTTGTCATTTTTGAGGGCTTTTTTAATTGGAGATATTGGGGTGACAAGGCTGGAAGCTGTTTTCTCTGGGTGCCTTATTTGCCTGGCCGGCTCTGTGTGGGGTGGGAGTCCTGGTGAAGGGGGATCAGGAAAGAAGTAATCCAGGTCTTGCTCAATTTAAAGAGTTGCAAATATGGATGCTGTGAAGATGCCCTAAATTTATGTTAAGGTGGAACTTGAATATGTGTGGAGAAGGCTGGTGAAAGGAAGAAGGGAAATTCAGAGGGAAAGGACAGTTTTGACTGCCTTCCTTTCACCTCCCCACCTTTGCACCCACTTGCAAACCTGCAAGGTCTCTGACGCCTTAAGCCTGCTCCCTCTTTCTCTCTTGCCTATATGGGCTCTTAGAACCCATATTTGGTGTGTCTGCTCTCAGAGAGTCTCATTCTCTCTTTCCTAGGTTTGCTTTGAGAGGCCTGCAGTGCCCACCTCTCTCCTGCTCTTCCTGGCGTCCTCTGGCAGTGTCCCAGGCCAGCAGCACAGGCCGGTGGTTGCCGTCCAGCTGGCTGACACGGATGGACAGAACCGCTCTTTGGGTGAGCAACCTGGGACACCAGCATGGGTACCCGGGACCACCAACACGGCTCTGACCCCTCACTGCTGTCCCCTGCCCCCCTTGCAGCATCTTCTGCCTTCCAAGCTGCTCTGTTGGCTCTTGGGGGGAGCAGATGTGAGCCAAAGGCAAATCCCTGGAGCTGGACTAGCCGCTTCTTTCTTTGCCTTGTCTCTACAGGGATGCATGAGCTGTCGTGTCAGCACAACCCCCTCGTCATCAATGTGACCCACAGCCAGGAGGACCCGTCCACCCAGGTTGCTTCAGTGCTTCTCAACTTCTCCTCTCCACTTGTGGGCATCGCAGCCGTGGCCTTGCGGACCCTGGCTCAGCCTGGCCCCTCTGGCCTCCTCACCACCTGCCTCCTGCAGCATGAGGACGGATGCAGCCATCAGTGCTACAGGTATGCATGGTCTCCTCTGGGCCCATCCCAGTGGCCACCAGGGTTACTGCTCTCCTCTGGGAATTTGTGTTTTGAATTACAGGGTTTTTATCTTCTCGTTGAGTGCTTTGTGACTATCCTCAGGTGGCTTTTGAGGTATTTTTGGAAGATCTGATGTAATGAGTCTTGGTTTGCTTATCTTCCTGGAGGGAATGGGAAGGCAGAAACCATATTTTGTGCATGGCCTCTGCACCTATACAAAACTGTGCTAAAGGACTGATTCCTGGTGGGAAAACCACGGGAAGTTTGAAAATGTATGTGAGGTTGTCGCTGGGAGTTTTTGCTAAAGCTCAAGCATTGGCTTCTTCAGCATTTACTTTACAAGCTCCATCTCCATCCATTCCAGTCTTTCCCATGCTGAGGAAGGTGGGGATGAAGCTCTCCTCATCCCCTCTGTTCTCACTCCCAGTCTATCCAGGCCCCTCACTGAGTCTCGCACTGCCCTGTTGAACGTGGTGATAATGCCGACAGTGGGCTCAGAACTTTGTATCTGCCAGGTCTGGCGTTGCTTTTGGATCCCAGGCTCGCTGAAGTTAATGCCTGTGCTGATCCAGGGCTCCAGTTCAGCCAGCTACTCAAACCACACCGCTGGGAATACTGATTTTTGAGTTGAGCTTTGGGGTTCTTAATCACAGAAGGGCTTTGTCTAGGGTCATCTCATTGCAGTTCTTGTCGTGTTCCTTCTGTTGATGGCCTGGATGGGTGAACATCCCTGATAACAAATGAGTGTGTGCGTGTGTTTGTCTTAAAGCCTGTGGGATTGTGGTACAATTGATTTATGTAGAGTTCTGGAAGCCATGAATGTCCTGAAATTGCTTTCTACATTTTTTTTTTTTTTTTTAAGTGCATGTGTGATTTATAAAGAAACATAAATCTTAGTGAGTCAGTATATAAATATTATTCTCAACCTTACATTAAAAGATCAGTGTTCACCTGAAATGCAGCGTGTTTCCTCTTCGTAGCTGTTACAGCAATGTACCCACATGCTTCTAAGACTCTGGTCAACTGATGTGGTTTTTCAATTACATTTTCTCATCTCTTAAAATAATCTTGCATTCTCATTGCTTGAGAGCTTCCCCCTTCCCCTGAGAAGTGACTGCAAGGAGGAAAAGACTCACTGGACACAGCTGAGCATTGACTGGGGATGAGGAGATGCCCATATAGGGGCAAATAGAGAGGAAAATAGAAGTTTTCCTCATAAAAGTCTCATTATAGCTGAAGTACAAGCCAGTTCCCATGTTGCCAAGGCACACCAAGCTGTATGCCTTTTGCAGGGGCACAGCAGGATCCTCGTGTCCCCTCTTCCCCTTGTTGCCCTCCCGCGGGCTCTCCACGGCCTTGACTTTGCAGCAATATGCTGAATTGGAGGATATGTGTGTGCCCTTAGCAAATACGCAAAGTAAATCGGATTCCCAGAGTTTTCAGAGTAGAAAATTCCATTTAGAGTATCGATCTTCAGAACCGAAGTCTTGAATATTCGGGGCAGGGGGTAAGGCTTACAGCCTCGAGTAGCCACACTAATAATAAAGGATCTTCTTCTATTAAGTCAGGAAGCATTCTAATATGCCGCCTTTATTATATTTTAAAAATATGTTCTATCTCCAAAAGTAATACATGGCAGTATTTTTAAAGGTTTAAAATTTTTAAAACAATTTGTTTCATATAAGGTAGGTGGACTCTGGCGGTGGGCAGGGGGGGAAATCCCCTATAAAAATCCAGGAATAGAAGATCTTCAGAGGATGAGAGACATTTGGCTGTAAAAGATCACAGAACATCCATGTTCTTCCTGTAGAGACTTGAACTGACCGTTTGCACGCACCCAGCCTCATGTACACAGTACGTGCGTGCAAGGGCTTTCCTAAAATAACCTGAGAAAGGACAGTAACAAAAGCAGCAAAGAAATGAGCTTTCCTGCCTTCAGCCTAGAAATGCTCGCTGCCAAAATAATAAATATATGACAGGTTGGTATTTCTGTAGCATCTTTCATCTTGAAGGATCTCGCAGTGCTTTGCAGGCTGGAGAAAACATAGAGATCGTGTTTATGAAACATGATGAGCTGCTGCTGAAATGCAGCTTTCTCCAGGTCAGGATGCAACAAGTGTTTGACTCTAGAAAAGTATGTACTTGTTTTGAAGAAAGTGTCGCCTTTTGCTTTCAGGCCCACTCAAGGTGCTGAGGGGTGGCAGAGCACTTGCAGACCAAAGCAGTGCAGTGTCCCCACAGCCATCGCCAGGAGCCCCTCTCTGCTGTCTCTGCCAGTAGATCAGGGGTTGTCTGTGCATTCTGCTCCCAATCACAGCCTTATGAGGCGAGCAGAAATCAAGACTTTTAACACATTTCCACCCGGGAGACCCAAAGTCTCCCAGCTTTCATCCTTTTCTTTGCATTTTTAAACTGAGCCACAGTACCTCCTGTTTAACTTGGTACAGTCTATACACTGAACCAGGGGAACATTTTTCATTTCCTCTGTTATGTTTATTTTTAGCTTGCTATTATTTTTAGTGTGTTTTATTTTATGTTCACATATGCTGGGAAATGCCTGGGTGGGTTCACAGGAAAGGTGCCACAGAAGGCGATCTGCTTTGTGTTTGTATTCCCTGTGTGAAAGCCCTCCTCTGCTTCCCCAAAAGTGGGTGTAAGGCGCCAAGGGGAGTCTGGTTTGGATTCCTTTAGTATGGAAAATGGATGGGAGGGAGAGAAAATTAGATGGGGGAGGGAGTTATTTACATATTTTCAATTGATAAACTTTATTCAGCAAAGAGACCTGTTTCCCAAACAGGTTTTGTTTGGTTTGTTTTCTTTCTTCCAGGCATCAAATTTATGCAGGGTCAATTTATGAGCTGCGTGTGTGATGGCATGAAGATTTATGGGCACCCTGGGTAGACATGCTGGTGTCTTATTTCACAGAAATGTAGAATAGTTTGCGTTGGAAGGGACTGTAAAATACTGATTCTTTTACCTCTGGCTTAGGGTGCCTCATGGATGAAGTCCTCATCTCTGGAGAGATTTAAAACACATGTAAACATGGCACTTGGGGACATGGGTTAGTGCTGGCCCTGGCACTGATGGGTTAATGGTTGGACTTAATTTTACAGGGCTTCTCCAGCCTAAATGATTCCAGTGTTTCCAGGGTCCCAATGACCACCTTTCCTAGGGAACAGGCTCACTCTGCCTTCGAGACCTCTAGAGGTGCTTCTCCTCCAGCCTGTTGATCTCTGGCACTCCTCTTGTGGGTTCCTGACTGGCTGATGAGCAGCGGTGGCCAAGACTGCTGCAGAATTTGTCATTAGTTTAAATTTAATGTCCAGCTGGAAGGTGTCACAGGTAACCCTTGGAAGGCCAGACACCATTTCATGGACTGCCCCATCCCATTTGCTCTCGGCAGCCTCATAAGCTTCTTGGGAGTAGTGCTCTGTATTATGGGCTTTTCTGGGGATGCTCAGGATGTCTTCTTCCTTACCCTGAGACTAGCCAGTATTGCCTAGGGAAAAAAATATCTCCCAGCACAAGTTTTCCACCAATTCGGTGAAAATTGAGTCAAACATAGTAACTGAACAGCTTTCAAACAGGGTGCTTGGTGTTACCTCCTGTAAAGAGCCACCCACTCTGGTGCACTTGTTCCAGGCAGAGCTGACCCCTGATACATTGAGGGAATGTGAGCTACAACACAGATCAGTTGTGAGAGTTCCTGTGTCCAGTGAAGAGGGAGAGAGCCCTGGGAGACCCCAGGTTTGCCAGCAGAGCCCTTGGTTTTCTGCTACAGCCAGTCTCTCCCCCATTCTTTCCTGCCCTTCCTGATGTCATACACAGGCACAGGGATTTCTCACAGGGACTGGATTAAATGCATCCTTCAGAAGGTTCTCTTATCTCTTGTCACAAGCTGCAGGAGGTGATGAGTCCACCATCTCCCCTGCTGAGTTATTCTCGTATCCAATAACCCTCTCTGCTGAGAGGGTGCTGCTGACTTCAAGATGAAAGTTGGTTTTGCTCCCTCTTTGTCAGAAAGGTCTGAATGCTTCCTGCCAGCAGGCAACTTTTCTGTGTCTGTAGAGAGCTGTCAGATCCTCTCGCTGTCTCTTCTCTGTCATGATAAATATTTTTTCCTCTTTAAATCTTACAGCATAAGTCTTGCAGCCCAGCTATGGCTTCTGCTTGCAGCTCCCTTTTGAAATCCCTCTGCTATTTTTATGTCTTTCATGGTGATGGATGTGGCTCAGAAATTAATTCCTCTGGACAAGATGAGAAAACGGGGTAGAGTGTGTTCCTGTGGAGATCAGATATGGATAAAGATGTTCTTTGGGTACGGTCTGTCCTGGCTTAGGTTGGGAAGGTGACTAGACCAAACCTGACATCACATTCAGCCTCATTTTCTGTGCCTCTATACAACTATTTTGGTGTAGCAAACAACAACAAGACATGGAAAGGAGCTGTCTGGGAATACATTATCTACTCTTGCTTCTTTTTTCCCCTTTGCCACTATGGCTGTGGAGGTGCCAGCAGGTCACTTGATGTCTTACCGGTGCCTTTCCTCTGTCTCTGAGGTGGATGACAACGGATGACTCACAGGGATGGTATTTTTTGCCAAGTTTCTTTCGGAGTCACGTACTGAAGCAAACACCTTTTCTTGAGATGGCAACCTCAGTGCAGATTGTAATCAAGAAGCATCACCACCGTTGGGTCTGTACACGCAGCCTGCTCCCACAAGGATGGTTGCCATCAGATTTACTGGAAAAGTGAGACCTTTCACCTTTGCGGGAAACATGCCTGAAGGGAGACATTCCCAAGTATTTCCAAAACACCTTTTCTCATTTCCTAGCTATTCTCTTTTGCTAGACCACATTGGGGTAAACACCTTTTATCTCACTGATGTTGAATGTTACAATCCAGACTCCACCAGAGAATGTGCAGTGATGACTTTTAACTTCAGGAGATTTGGCCGAAGCCTTTGCTTTTCTGTCAACATCTCCTATACCCCCCTCTCCCAAAAATTCGCACCATGAGAAGAACTCATAAGTTTCCGCTGTTAAGAGCTGGAGCTTGATGATAAGGGATGTTACAGCAGCAATCTTGGGGTTGAAAGCTCAAGTAGACACTACAGCAATGTATAAATGATTTATTATACTTTAGGCAGCTGCACCGCATTTGACTTGGCTTAGTTTGATGTGGGTGTATCCATCAATATTTTCTGCGTTGCATTAAGTAATTGCTGTAAAACATGAGATTTCAGCTTTTCAGAGTTTGGGATTTGTCACAGCAAAGTAGCGTTACCATACTAGGTTCGTCACCACTGGCTTAATGTGCTCTATTGCTGGTAGTGGCTGCCTGCTTTTATTCTAGAAGGATGAAGGATCCCAAAGGAAAAGTTTTGCTCTAGTTTACAGAATTGTTCCCATTTCAGAACAAAGCTCTTACCGTTCTGGAGCAGTTAGGGCCATCACTAGGCAGAATTTCTCAGATTTCCAGACCTGAAACTTTCTTTGATGTATAAGTTATGGGACTTGGTGAGCCCAGAGCATCGTGCAGGCTTGTGCTGACATGAAATAAGTTAGGAGAAAAACCTTGGTATTTTGTAAAAATGTTGTTGACAAATCATTAGTTTGAGCTTCAAAAGATGCTGGGATTGAAGTGGAAATTTTTTTTGGTGTCTTGGGCAGAAAAAAAAAAGTAAAAAAATATTGGCTTGTTCCACATCTTATATGGCCTGAATCAGAAATGGGCAGGAGTCAGGAGTTTGCAGCTGTGATACAGGAATTTCATTTATCATCAAAAGCAGAAAGAGCTCCTTCATGCTGAGATCAGAACTGGGCTAACTGCACCATTTCCTTGTCCAGCCTTTGTTAGGGTGTTCCAGGGTCTGGGAACTGTGATTTATTCCATCACTTTACCCGAGCCCTGGCATAGCATGTGGATCATGATGGGGCCAGGTCACAGGGCTTTCTTCTCTTTTGACCTGCACTTGTTCACCATCAGGCTCAAAATTGTCCTGGCCCCGAGCACAGCAGTGATGGCAGTGATGATGCTGATAGAACAAGCAATCAAGGCAGTGTTTATTGGTGGGCTTGATATATATTTTTTAAGATTATTGATGTATTTGAGGAAATCTGACAGCTTTCAGTGATGTGAGCTCCTCTTCAGGTCTGGAATATCAGTGCCAGACTTCAAAGCAAGGTGTAGGATGAGCACAGCTTCTCAGAACTTGAGCTGATCGGTCTCAGATAATTTCCAAAATAAACTAGTGGGTATTTGTAGGATTAGGGGTGTTGTTAATCACAGAGAAAACAGTGCTAAGTTAGTCATCTTCGGGGACAAAGAGAAAGGTAATTATTCTAACCCAAACTTTTTTATTATTTCTAAAATACATCTACGTGCATATACAGAACATGTACATGAGTATTTATATGTGATGTACATAAAGATATTTTGTTGTTATGACCTGTAGTTATCAATCCCTTACGCATAACTACCCTATGTAACATTTTGTATTTATAATACATAAGAAACTTCATGATAACCTTGATCTACTTTCTACCACATTGCTGGTTATGTTTCTGAGCTGGTGGAAAACCAAAATGGTAGCGCTCAAAAGGATTAGCGCCTAATTTAATTGTTATTTAATAACAGCATTGTCCCAGCTGCCAAGGCTGCCCCGGACAGCGTACCCATGGCTGGTGAGGAAGGGGATGGAATGGAGAAGCAAGGCTGGAAGGAGGGACGTGTGTGTCCGGAGGCAAACACACAAGGAAGTTTAGGACAGTGGCTCCATCACTGGGCATGGAACTGGGGACAGGAGCAAGTGTGAGCCAGGGGCGCAGGCAGGGAGCAGAGCAACTGCCCAGAGAAGGTGACTGCAGGAGGGAGGGGAGGGAGGGGAGGGGGGAGAGGGCTACAATTGGTAACAGATGCCCTCAGAAGCTAATGACCTGACAAATGCTGCACTCATAAAACAAATTCTTTAAAAAGGAAGCAAATGGAAATATAAGCTAGTGAAAGAATTTGCAGCAGCTGCCCTGAAACCATTTCTCACTTCATAAACAGGTCTGCATTGAAAAAACAGCCCCTTTCTTCTTGTTCTCCTTTGTGGTCCCCTCCTGTGCCCACCGGCTCTTTCAGGGCTGTGGCCTGCAGGCTTCCACCATGTCTTTGGCTCGGTGGACTTGTCCAGAGTCAACAGCACATTGCGTTCCCTTAACATCTGCGTCGGCACCGATTTGGGGGTTTTGGGGGGTTTGTTGTGTTTCTTTTTGTTGTTTTTTGTTGGGTTTTTCTGTGTGTGTCTTTTGTGGTATTTCTAGCCCTGTGCATCCTTGGCTGGAAACACTGAGTAAAGGCAGGAGGCAGAGGCCTCTGCCTCGCTGGGAGAAAGGCAGTGCCTGAAAACAGCCAGCAGCCCTGTGCCAAGTAGGGAGCGGGGGAGAGCGAGGCCTTCAGGTACAGCTCCTGCCCTTCTCCTTTTGCCCTGGGTCGCCAAAAACTGGTGCCTTGGGAAGGCTGACCTGAAACAGAGACTGGACAGAGCTAGAGAATAAAGTAGGTATTTATTGAAAAGCCTTTAGGATCCACCTTGGGCAGGACGAGAGTCTGACCAGGGCTACACCCAAGGTGGACTTAAAATGGATAGCGGGTCATGAGGTCTTCCATTTTCATAAGTTTTGGTCCATTTGCATATTGGAGTTTAATTGTCCAATTACGGCTTCAGGTTGTGAGGTCTCATCCTTCTTGTTCCTCCCTTCAGTCCACCGTTGTTTATGGTTTGGGGCCTGGAAGTTTTCCTTGGTCTTCAGCAGGAAAAGGATTTGTTTTGTCTACGTACTCTGTGAAGAGAGCTTACCAGCACTTAATATGAGGCTCAGAACTGTACCCCTAGGCAGCACAGAATCCAAAAAACATAAAAGCTAAAAAGGCATCATTCCCAGTTATTGTCTGAAGCTGCAGCACCTCTGTCCCTGACTGAGCAGGGCTGAGATCAGGTGTTGCATCTATATCACTTGGTAACAGATAAAGCCAGACTGATGGATAACCAGGGCGTGGGAGCTGTTGATTGCCCTATGTCTTGTCCCATTTCCATCCCAGGTAATTAACTGACTGGCTGCATTTCACTGATGGGGACCATACTCCTTTTACCAGCACTGTTTCTCATTATGGAGTTGTGATGCTTAAATAATCAGTCCCTGATGACTGCTCCTCAGTGGGAAGCTGCTGCAGTGAGGAGGAGGTCTGGGTGATGCATTGCAAACTGTCCTGAGACCTCTTGTAACTTGCAGTGGTACCGAGGGGAAGGTTATTCCTCCCTTTAGCTACATCTCACCTTGGTGGCCACAGATGAGGCTGTAGAGCTGGACAGGTGTGTGTTGGGATGGTCTTGATCCCAAAGAGCCTGGCATCAACATGAGCAGGCTTGGAGTGCTGTGTTGGCCTGTGGGAAGAGCAGAGGTGCTGGAGACCACCAGGGCAGAGGGGGAAGGTGACAGAAGTGGGGTTGAGGAGCCAGTTGTATATCCAGCTTCTCCCTTCCACCACACTCTGTGGTGTAGCTGATCCATATCGTATGGATATGAAGAGTGACTGCACAGGGTCTGAAGTACATCTCATGAATGATTCCCTAATATTTGCAGAGGTTTCCTCTTAGCTGAACCTTTCCTTGCAGTTGGCGGATCATCTGTGGATTCTCCAGTGTCCTATACAGAATTTGACATGTCTGATTCAAAAGTTATGCAAAGATATACCTTCAGCCTCCCCTCTCCTTGTCACCTCCCTCCTTTTGTTCTCTTGGTCTACCTGCAATGAGCCCCTTTGGTGCCGGGCTGTGGGCACACTCTGGGCCTGTGTGCAAGCAGCATGAATTTTGGAATGTTGTTGAGCCGTGCCTCCTGTCATCAGCTTGAAAGGACATGGTGGTGGTTGGTGGGAAGGTGTGGGGTCGGGATGAAGTCCAACCAAGACAGGGCTGGGATAATGTACTTTCCTGGCATCACTTTCAGGAGGCTTCAAGCCTGGAAGGAGCTGGAGGGTGTACATCTCTAGGCATCTGTGACTTGCTGAGCATTCATTCCACACACAAGTGCCACCTGGAGAGAGCCCTTCCTTGCTGAAGTAGTCCTGGGACCCACTGGTTGATCCCCTCTCTGTTCTCCTCCACAGCTGTGCCCACGGTGCCTGTGTGGGATCAGGAACCTGCACGCGGCCGCTGCTTGCTCATGCTGCCACTCTCAACTGTAGCTCCGACAGCCCAACGCACATGACGTGTGCTGTTTCCTGTGAAAAGGGCTTCGTCCTCCACTCCACTGGTGGGAAGAGGCTGGGTTCCATGGAGGTGAGAGGGCCGCAAGATGGCCCATGGGACCAAGACCTAGATAAAAAACATGTAACCACCCTGAGGTGGTTGGAGCGAGCACAGACTACTTCGTTCCTCCAGCCCCAACCTTCTTGCTGCTTTCCCAACACATCCCATGTGGGAAGCTCCTGTGCTGGACCCCTGTGCTCCTGGCTGGTGTTTCTGCTCTGGAGATCTCTCTCTTTCCCTTGCTGCAGTCCTGGTTCTCCCAGTCCAGTGTTGTCTGCAGAGCACAGCTCTGCCAGGCTGAAGGCTGCTGCAGGGCATGTCCCAAGTCAAGGTGATGCCCTCCAGCAGAGGGAGAGGTAGATATTTCTGCTCTCCAGATGGGCATTGCTTGGAGGGTTAAACATCCCTGGGATGTTTTCTCTCTTAAAGCTGAAGTTAGTGGCTCAGGAAAAAGTGAAGTCATTGCAGAGCAGCTATATTTAGAGGGAGCTGAGAGCATGGAGAGCTTTTCTTCCTTTGTGTTGTGTTGCAATAATGGCACAGAGGTCACCGTGAAAGAGTTTGTCCCACTTTCCGGAGAGTTGGGGGTTACCTCATAAAAGCCAGGAGCCAGCACAGCTCATAGCTATTGACTGAGGAGACCTGGGATGATGAGTCCTTGGGAACTGAACTGCCTGGTCCAGGCAGTCACCTTGGCAGGGTGTAGGCACACATTGTCCTGTCCTTAGGCTGTTTCTAGAGCGGGGAACGGGAGTCCCTGGAGCTGAGCTGCTCTACATGCCGGACTGAGTGAGGGCATGAACTTGCTTGGGGGCAGACAGAGGAAAGTGAGCTGGGCCATGTCAGCAGGGTGACATTTCCTCTCTTTGGGGACCTGCTTGGGACACCTGGCAGGCAGGTTTCCCGTGCCGCAGTGTTGGCTGGAGGAGAGGCGGGCACCGGGAAGTGCGATAGGGCAGCTGGAGATGCACTGCTGATCCCTGGGAGGTTGTTAATTACCCGGCCACTGGCTCTGTGGGCCAAGGAATGCCCAGGGAAAACAAAATGTTCCCGTTCTCTGAAATGAAACCACACAAAATAAAGTCTGCCTCGGGTGACAGTTTTCCTGTGTTTGGCAGTGAGATGAGGAACTTCTGAACAGAGCTTTACCCAGTGGCTGTCAAAGCAGAGGGCAGCTTGCAACTGCCTTGCCCTGAGCTCTACAGTGATATTACAGTGATGTTTGGCTTGTAACCCTATTCAAGAAAATGCACACGGCTCTTCTCCTGAGCATCCTTTCCACCTAGTTCAGCTGCAGTATGATCCTGCTACACACTTGGGAGTGCCAGACTCAAATTTAGCGATGTCCTTCAGAGCCACCACATCCAGGTTCAATCAAAACGTGCCAGTTGGGAGGACAGGTCACATGTTCAGCTGGACCAGCAGCATGACTGTCCTCAGCCAGTGAAGGGACATCAGGAATATTGGTCTGCAGCCCCTGGCTGAGGGCTGCTGGGCTGGGGTGTTAGCAGTTTGGGAATGGCAATCATAAAACAATTGGGGTTGGAAGGGACCTCTAAAAGATCACTTAGTCCAACCCCCCCCATTGTGGCTAGGAACACCTTCCACTAAGCCAGGTTTCTTATAGCAAACTGTCACCCACCACTCGATTTTGGTGGAGTCTGTAGCATATGATGACCATACTTAGTGGTGGGACCATGATGGTTTTTGATCTCAGGCAGTTCCCCAGCTGAGTAAGAGGGGCTGTATTATTAGGATTTGTACATGACGTTATTCAATTTCAGTGGGGTCGGTGGGCTGAGGCATGAGGCAATTGGTACATTTAGGGAAAAGCAATCAACAGAAGAGATTTCTGACTACAGCTCAAGTAAAACTTGATTTTAGGGGTAGGAAATTGCAGCACATAGAGCTGGGAACAGCTTACCTCAAGAAGCTTCAGTGTATCTTGAAGGGATTTTCCTTTTTTCCTTAATGTGGACTGGCACCACCCAGACAATGTTACATGCAGAGTAGCTGAATTTTTAACCCAAGGCACATTTGCTGCTCTCATACCCTACACATCTCCCTGTGAACAAGTCAGGGCTTTGTGATTTGTTGTCCAGAGCTGGGAGAAAGGGCACGCTGGGGGAGGAAAATTTTTGGGAGAGCTCTCCTCATCCTTAAACTTGGGTCAGACCTTTCTGCTGTGGTGGCCCACCTGTAAATCCAAGCTCCCTTCAGGGGTCTGACGGAGCTTTGCTTTTTCTGCAGCAGGAGGTGGTGCTGACGTGCAGTTCAGGACAGTGGGACAGATCTGTGACCTGTGACCCTGTTGACTGCCGTGTTCCTGACCAGTCCCACGTGTACTATGCCGAGTTCTCCTGCCCTGTGGGGACCACCTACCTGCAGAGATGCTCCTTCTCATGCATCCCCCCAGCCAAGCTTCAAGGTATGGTCTGGAGTGTCAAAACATTTAACCACCCTTTTTGATGCCACCTTTCTGTGCTTGTCACAAGCAGTTCAAACAGAGCATTGGTACTTGGAATTTCTCACTTATCCTGGATTTGCCAGCTGGATGGGCTGTTGAGATACTTCCCGAAATGATGTGTCATCCCTCCCCCTAGAGCGGAGACATCCTAGTGTGGGGATAATTCCCTCTGACTCCCATCCCCTGGCAGACAGCCCTTATCCATCCACCTCAGAGTGTAGCAATGTCCTCTCCTGATAAAACTGGTCCAGCCTCCAGTATTACGATGATGGAGACAAGAAACATGCAGGCAGACAGAGAAGACTTCAGAGAGCCAGAAGTGGCTCTGTGCCTGGTGGCTGTGGGAAAGCCTGTGGTTCAGGGGGCCTGGGGCTGTATAAAGCCATAGAGACTGATGCCCACAGCTGTAGAGCAGTCTGGGAGATGTTCACCACCCAGACACACCATGGCCTGGCTTTCATTCTGCCGACTCCATCACTAGCCGCAGGAATTTTTTAAGCCGAGTCAGAGAAAGAGAGCTACTGTTCTGTCTATGCAAGGGCTGAGCTGGATGGGATTTCAGGGGTAATTGCCTTGACAGCTTCAAGCATTGGGGCTTTGTGAGTTTCCACCAGTGCCTTTGCTCTGAAAAATCGCATACAACAAATCATTTTAATGGGTGCCCTATTTTATGGGGACATTTATAGCTGAAATGTATGAGAATTGTTTACTACTTTTTTTTTTTTTTTTTTTTTTTTTTTAATTTAAATCTGAGGAGCAAAAGCTGCAGAGAATTAAGGTCTCGTTTCATGACAGGGAGGATGGTGGCAGATCCCCAGAGTGCGCTGTTCAGTGGGTAGCATGCGAATGTCATCTCAACAGCACAACTTCTGCATGAACTGATGCCCATCGCCTTGGGTTGGTCAACTGAGGGCAGGGCTTTAATGTGATCTTTCACTCACAGCTGCAGTCACTGGGAGGTTTTTCATGGGCTCCCTCAGTGGGAAGGCGTCCCCTCCATGGGCCCCTGGGTGACTTCCAGCGTGATGGCTGGAGGCGCTTGGCCAAGGCTGCCAAGCCATGTGGGTAAACTCCTAGAGTCCAGCTGACACAACTGAGCCACTGAGGCAGGGAACATGCTCTATGCCTTTTCCTCCCAAAGACTTTCATCTTTGCAAGTGATCTGTTGATGCTAATAAATACGAAGAGTAGGCAAGAAAAGGATGACATGACTTTGTGGCACTTGGAGTGGGAGACTACCTCTGGCAGCCTTGCTCCATCAGGAATACAGGAGCTTAGTAGAGATGTGATCTCTCTGCTCCAAAAGTGTTTCTGTAAAAAGAAAGTGATGTTTGAAGGAACTGTAGAGCAGCCTGGCTGCACCACAAACATGCTGATCCAAACCTCTCACTAGGAAGAGTTCCATTCACTCCGGTCCAGTTTTTTTCTTGCTCATCAGTTCCCAATGAGCTATCCATCATGCACACCCTGTGAGTGATGTAGTCCTGGGCACTTCCCACAGGCATCCAGAGCTGTGCAGTTTTGGCCACCCATTTAGCTGTGTCTATCAGGGGCAATAAAGAGCTGGGCTGTAATACTAAACCCAAACCTCTAATGATGGGTGGTTTGAATTCCCAGTCACACCAGTGAAGCCTCCCACATCTGTCCTTGTGGCATTTTTCATCCTTTCCATCCACTGACTCTCAGGTTGCCCAGAGGAGTGGTGGGTTCCCCATCCCTGGAAATATCGAAAGCCAGGTTGGGTAGGGCTCTGAGCTGCCTGACCTGGTGGAAGATGCCCCTGCCCATGGCAGAGGGAGGTTGGACTAGATGGCCTTTGAAGGTCCTTTCCAGCCCATACCATTCCATGATTGTATGATTTTGCACTGCATCTGTAGTAGGGTATGACGGCTTGATCAGCGTAGATAAGGACAAGCTGCAAAAAGCCCTCGGGGAGAATGAAGGTGGGCTGAACTGAATATGACAGAGAGCTGTCTTACACAAAGGCCCCTGGCTATCCTGAGGTGCCACAAAGGAGGGCAAGTTTAAGGGAAAGATCTGGGGAGATTTGCAGAACCAAGATCCTCTCTCCAGCCTCTACAAGTTGACCCTGCCATATTTTTGTCTACGTTCAATATTTTCTGCTACAGCCTGACCAAGCAGGCGATGGCATCCACGGTCTTTGTGTTTGTTGCCCCCTTTGGTATCAGTACACGCTCTAACAAGAGGACTCCTGCTGGTTGCTCTGAGCTCCCCTTGGCAGGACTCCATTCCTGGTGGAGCTGTAACCCCACACACTGCTTCTCTTTTGGGCTCAGGAACAAACCAGTGGCTCACCTGCCTGGAGGATGGTCTGTGGTCACTGCCCGAAGCCTACTGCAAGCTGGAGTGTGATGTGCCCCCCGCCGTGGCCAACGCCAAGCTTCTGGTGCCTCGGTGCCTGCAGGGGAACCATGATGTGGGCTCAGTCTGTCGCTACAAGTGCAAGCCTGGGTACCACGTGGCCGAGAACACAGCAGACAAGCCTAAGAAGTAAGTTTGTGGCAGGTCTGTCACCACCATTTCTTTCCTCCTCCCAGAGTGTCCAAGGAGTGGAGGTGATAAGTCGCTGGCAGTCTCAAAGACCTGGCTTGATTAGGTAGAAGGCAGGGCAGCTTGCTCTGATCACACATTTCTTGACATACAAGAGGCATTCCCTGGTCTAGGTGAGCCGGGTAGGAACAAGGTGCTGTTAACACATGCAGGTGTGTTAAGTACTTTAACCTGAAACAAGCAGATCTCTGGTGCAGCTCAATGTATTTGTCACTCTGTAAAAGTTAAGCACCAAATCAAGTGTTTGCAGACTCCCAGGTAATTAGACATTTACAAGATGTTGGCAGATTTCTGGAGCTTCTGTCTTTCCTAAAAGCGATAAAATATAGAACAGAGGTGCTCTAAGAATGAATGGTTGCCTTCTGTCAGGGTTAACATCTCACCCACTGTGCCTCTTGGCTAAATTTAATCTCTAGCACTGGCATTTCAATGGGAGAAGATTTTTCCTGATGCTTCGGGGAAAAATTCCTGGTGGTTCACTAGCCCTGCTCTCAGCCAGTATCGTGATGCTGGGGGGTAAAGCAGTGTTTTGTCTGTGATGCCTCCATCCAAAGTTCCCATTTGGTTTGGTCACTAAAGATTCCCTGGCACTGGCTAGGTCCTCCCCAGAGTCTTGATTCTAGCCCAAATCAGGTAATTATGTGTTAATTGTTTAATGCCCCCTTCCAGTTTTAATTGGATGCAGACTTCATCTCTTCTTTGCTCTGGGGTAGAGTTGTTGTGCAGTGGGAAGTGGTTGCCAAATTTCTTGCCTTGTAATGAAGGAAGTGGTTTCTGTAAACAGCTTTTCACAGTGTTAGGAGCATTTCTTGGGCCAAAGGGAACTGAGCAAATGATGATTATGGCAGCAATCACATGGACTGCTTTGCAAACTCTAGAGCAGCTTTTGTGCCTGTGGCCCTCCAGGCACTGGGCATTCAAACAGATGCACTCAGCTTGCAAAGTTCAGCCCTCTCTGTCCTGCTGCAGCAACTGCTGGTAAAAATGGTGACCCCTGGGAGATCCTGAGGCTCCTCTGATGTGTGAGTAACTTCCATATGGGTCTGAACAGCCAGTGAGACAAGTCAAGGAAAATCATGCAAAGTGGATTGCATTTTCATAGCAATGCATGTTGACACCTCATTTTCCCCTTTCCAGTTGTCATTGCTGCTATTTAATCGGACATCTCTGATGGTGGAATACAAAAACCACAGTAACAAAACCAGAAAACTTATTACTTTCCTATCATGCGATTAACTCCTGTGTGAGTGGCCCAGCCCAAGCAAAAACCTTTCCTTGGACTTGTCTCATCAGGAGCTCTTGGTGCATATTCAGCATTGAGTACAAACCCCGTGGCATGGTGTAGCAGCTCTTAGCCATTAAGACAGTTCCTGGATTGCTGGAAATCTTCCTGGTGTCTCAGCCCTGGCAAGGAGAGGGTGGGAGCTGCCAGAGTGAGAGGTTGATCTCTTTAGTCATGCCAGTTTTGGAGAAAATGAGGTGGTGGGGACTTTGGGAAGCAACCAACACTGATGAGGTGCAGGTTCCTGATGTGAAAGTAGAGTCTGAGCTGGTGATTTGGACATCAGGTTTTTGGGGTTTTCTGCTGTCTCTCTGAGTTGAGAAAACTGAGTTCTTAATCTGTTGCCTCCCTGTTGTCCACCAACCCAGCAAGCACAAACCTCGCTACAGGATTTAGAGCCATACAGGTGTCAATGTATATAAAGAAGCAAGACCCTCTATGTGTACTATATTGGATAAAAGTCAAGCATAATCTGTGACTGACACAGAAGATTCCTCATGCCCACTAACTGTCTCATCCTTGGAAATACAGTCAGACTTCCTTTGAATTATTCTTCTAGCTCTAGCTTTGCTCCTCACGTGGAGTTGCTCACCTTATGCAGGCCTGAACCATGGTTGGGATCCAGCTGTCCCTGCAATTGAAAATAATCTTGGACATGGATGTTCATGCAATTATCTCACTTCTGTTTCTTAGTTCAATTTTATTGCAGGAGCAGTAAGGATGCTTAGAAGGGGCTGAGGTCATAGTTGAAAATCATTTCCTATAGTGTAAGTGGAAGAGAAAGGGGATGAAGAAATCTGTTGTCTTGGAGGTGCTTTTGTCTATTAACCTGGATGAGGAAAGGCCCTTGGGGAATCACTGCTTGTCAACAAGGGATCCTTGAGGAAATACTGATTATGTAACCAAGATCCTGCCAGAAAGTTGCTGCCTTACTGCTGGCAGGTTCATCTGGCTGACAATGCTGACATGAAGGGTAACTTCTTTGATTCTTCCTAAAGGAGATCTGTTATCAGCCTGGAAAGGCCTTGTAACAGCCTGGCTTCCAGCTGCCAAGCTACTTCACTTCTAATTCCAAAGTAAGGGTAACAAGGGGAACTTTACATATGCATTTGTGCTTTGTGATGGGAGCTTTCTGGATTTAGGCAGAACCTGTTCCATGTTAGAACCAACTGTAGTGGTTTCACAATCGCCACATTCTGTTTGCTAAATTTAGTGCAGTGGTTCTAATGTTTACCTTCCTTTTCTGGGAGAGGATCAGGAGGAGCAAAGCAGGCTCAAGCGTAAAAAATAAACAGTTTCATTAATACACACTAAAAGAATGGAAAATAAAAGTTGAAAAAAAAACCTTAAAAAAACCAAAATGAAACTTCAAAACACTCTTCCCTTTCCTTAACAAACTGCTAACTTTCTTACAAACAACATAGAGAGATCCAACCTGTGATTTTCAGTCAGTGTTGGGGGCTTTCCCCGACATTCAGGTGGTTTCAGGGTCCTTTGCTCCCCTGCACAGCTCCGAGCCGAGCCGAAGGAAGAGACGGAGTTCTCAGGTTTAGATTTTTCAGTGTTGCATACTTTGTTTATTGTTTCTTATCTTACAATTTTCTCGGAGTCCGACAAGATGTTCGCAGCTGCATGGATTCCTCACGTCTCCCCCCGAGCTGGGTTGTCCTTATCTTTTATACTAATTACTATGTATTTCTTGTTTTACTATTTCTTACCAATGTCTATCACTATTGCTAAAAAGGTCATCTTTACTTTGACCCAGTCCTCACTAACTGCTTTGTGCCACGTCAATGTAGCAATGGAGTGAGGGAAGGAGAAGGAGAAGAAGAAGGAGACAACACCCCAGATTCTCCATCTTGTCCCCATTCACTCCAATGCTAGGAACCTAAA
Source organism: Hirundo rustica (assembly GCF_015227805.2). NCBI lineage: Eukaryota > Metazoa > Chordata > Aves > Passeriformes > Hirundinidae > Hirundo > Hirundo rustica. Next base: position 30,582,710 of record NC_053458.1, on the reverse strand, counting down.
ATTACTATTTTCTCACCCTGTGATAAGCTAAACTACTGTTTTTCACATTCTTGTGACCTGTAAACCTTCTTTCAGTGTAGGAAGTTTTTCCCATGGACTGAGATCAAAGGCAGTGTCTCTCTGAGCTCTGGGCTGGGGTCCCAGACCCCCCTGCCCAGGTCCCTGACCCTCCAGGGCAACTAAAGGAATGCCCTGGACTCCAACAAGTCAGTTTCACCATTTAAACATAATCTTTCAACACTTTGGGAGAGGAGTCTCTCTAGAGCTTTATGGGGACATTCACCACAAGACCAAAACAGTCCTGTGGCTCTTCAGGCAGTTGCAGATTTGTGACCTTGAGTTTTATGTGGATTGTGCCGTTCCACCCATTAGCAGCCTTTCTCCTGGCTACTCATGGGCTCAGTGCATCTGGGGTACTGTTTAAGAATGCTTCCTCTAGTAAAGAACAAGGATTCTCTTCTATCTCTAAAATTGTCTCTATCTCAAATGAAAATAGAGACCTTCTTTTACCCCAGGAGTGAGGGGCTTTAAGATTCTCACTTAAATCTCAATCATATCAATCCCCAACTTTTGACTAGAACTAACATTCCCCCAAATAACATTAAGATGTTGCAAGAAACAGTCCATTTCTCCATAGTTTACAGCAGAGAAGTCTGGTTAAAAAATGTCCACTTCCTTGATCCCTCTTCTAATAATCTTATCAGTTCTTTCACTCTTGCTCCACTGACTCCATGTGGTGTCTTTCCTACGTCCATTCTGTCTCCTTCTTTTCTCTCTCAGGGAAGGGTTAGGCCTTGGAAGCTTCATGTTGTCAGGAAAGGATTAACTCTGCCCAGACCTGCAGTGGCCATGTGATTTCTGCTCCAGGCAGCAGTCTCTCCTCTGCTGCATCTCAGCTTGGCTGGGCTTTTCCCTTCCACTCTTTCCCTCTCCCTCTGGAATCACCAGAGGAGGATGTGGGGGGAGCTCTGCCCACCCCTCGGTGACAATTGGGGCCTCGGCCCATCTGGGCCCATGGCTGTAATCAGGGGCCCGGCAGAGATCCCTCCCTGCTCCAGGGAGATTTTCGAAGTGGTTGATGTGAAGCTCCAACCTCTCCTCCCCTGCTGGGAGCCGATGGAGCCCGGCCAGGCCTCGGGTGAGCTCCCCCCAAAAAGGGGAGGCAGGGAGCAGCAGGCCTCAGCTCAGTGTTACCTGTTCAGCTGGCCAGGAGGAAAAGGGCTGACCTGAACAAAATCAGGGTTTATATGGGTACTTCCCAAAGTCGCATTCAACATTCTTAGTGGTCAGAGCAGATGCCAGTATCCCAAACTGGCTTCTAATAGGTCCTTGTCCTTTCTAAAACAATTCCCAAGGTTCTGACAGGGTAACACTCCACGTTCCTCCCTAACTAAAAACTAAACTCTGCCAACCCATGACACCAACCCACCACCTGGATCACACAAAGATGTGGACTGTCAAGGAGAAATGTTCAGCATCACCCAGAGCTGTAGCATTGAAAAGTGCTGGCGTGTAAGTCAGGGGTCTGTCAGATACTTTGGGGGAAAGGGGCATCACCCCCAAAGTGCTTTGTGCTGTTGCTTCCAGCATGAAGTGCCATCTAAAGCAGATCTCTGACAGGAATAGACAAGATCAGGTTGGATGGGGCTTGGAGAATCTTGGTCTAGTAGAAGGTGTCCCTGTCAATGGCAGGGGGGTTGGAGCAAGATGATCTTTAAGGTCCCTTTCAACCCAAACCAATTCCATGATTATGTGATAATAGCTAGGAGATACTTTAGAGGAGTGCTCCGATGTTGAGAGGATGCTCTCAATTTGGGGACCTAAAAGGTCAGACCCTTCAGGGGACTTGTTTCACTTGCCCATTGTGTGATGATTCCTTGGAGAGAAGAGATTTGGGGATCTCAAAGCTGCCTTTGTGAGGGGTTGAACTCCTGCTAGCTTGAGGGAATCAAGCAAAGAAACACTTTGGTATTTTCATGCAGATTTGAAAGTCTCAGCCTGCATTTTGACCAGAGGTCAGCAGAGCCCAGCACAGTCTCCAGTGAACTTCCAGGAGATGTCAGCCCCTCTTCCTTCTCTCCCTGTTCAAAGACAATGGAAGAAGGAGAGGGAGTGGGAGAATGTGGAGGAGAAAATGGGGACTGGAAGGAGTTAGCAGTCTGAGGACTGGAAACAAAGCAATGTTCACAGTGGGGCAAGTAGGACAGCCTAATGCAGGAGCACTGCAGTTTAGGAGGGCATCAGGTACTTGTGTCATGGGCACAAAAGCACTCACTGCCCCTGCCTGTATCTTGCCCCTTCTAGATAAAAGGAAAACACAGCTAACAACCACAACACAGCTTTAGGTTCATTTGTCACCATTCTTGCACAGGAAACCCACTCCCCCTGCCCAAGCTGGCTGCCTCAGAAGATGGCTGGATCCCTGCCAGGCTCTGCATGTTCAGCTCCTGGAGCTGGGCAAGTGCTCGTGCCTTCCCCTCAGATGCAGCCCTTGCTGGCCTCAGACATCTCCCTTGCCTCCTCTGTCCATTTGCCTTGCCTGGTTGTTTGGAGGGTTGACTGATTTTCCTGGCTTCCTTGTTAATCCTCAAGAAGTGCCACTAACCCAGATCAGAAGAAGTTGGGGTGTGGGAGGGGGTCCAGAAATTTCAAGCTCCTATGAAGTTGTGTGTATTTATGTACATACATTTTTTTTTTTAAGCCTCTCCCTACCCTTCTCTATGCTTCCTCATGAAGAGCTTATTTCATGTATGTGGGAGGGGTCCCCACCCCACCCTCTACACAGGGGTCAGCCTGGGCTATGACTGTGTTTGAAGTCCCTGATGGATGCTGCAGTGGGTTGAGCCTCAGTGCAAGGTGGTCTGGGGGGGTGCAGGTTTTGGGGGAGAGGTGTGAGAGGCCATGTACGGCCCTGGCTCTGACTGGGGACACTCCAGCACCACATCAAAACCAGGAGCCCCTGTGAGGATGATGGGGCTGCAAGCCACAGCCTGCACCTGAGCAAACTGCAGCTGCCACAGCGTGTCCTCCCCATGCTTGACCCACCTCCCCAGGCCTTCCTGGGCACAGGGCATTGCCATGATTTGGAGAGCAGCAGGGAGGTGCAATGGCCACCTGGTGAAAGGTCATGTGAGGCTGGGATGCTCCTGGTCTTTAAAGGAGTTTTCTCAGTGCCTGAGGTATTGCTGCTGCAGTGACTTCACACTATCTGTTTGTTTCTGCCTCCATAACTCCCAATGCTTTACCCCCTCCGAGTCCTACAGCTGGATACACACCCTGTGAGCCAGGAAGTTCAAGAAGGGGAAAATGCAACTTTCAGAGCTGGACATCCAGCATGGATTAGTACTTCTTGGCATGTGCCTTTGCTTACCTTTAAACTTGGGCAGAGTGAAGCGTTCAGTCAGATTTGGGAGAAGGCAAAGTCTGATGGGGGCATCTTTGCAAGGCAGTGACTATCATCCTCATGGAAAGGGCAGGCAACCAAGAAAGGTAAGTGAGGAAAGGACCAAAACTACACCTGCCTACAATGGAATCCAGAGTCCCTCCATCTCACCAGCTTTCTGAAATGCTTCATAGCTGCAGTTCCCTTAGTTAATTCAAGGCTGCTGCTGAAGGGGTAATACTGCGGCAACCCTCGCTGCTCACACCACAGCCACCCTCACTTCTCAGATGGGCTGGAGGGAAGATTTGTGCAGAGCCCTGTGCCAGTGGACTTTCTGTGTCCCAATCCCTACCCTGCCTGCCTCCATGTTACCTGCTGGAGCCTGCATTCACCTTGGCAAGAAGCCACTGCCCCTCTATACAGTTGTGACAAAAACCAGCTCCCTGATTTCTGGAGGGAGAAGGAGATTCTCCAAGAGCTGCAAATATTTTAAAAAATGAATGCTGCAAAAACCTCTGAAATATCTCATCCAGGAGCTCCCAGCGGAAAACTGATAGGGAACACCCCTGCTCTGGCAGTGGGATGGGTGCAAAGGGGTTCCCCTTGTTTCTCCAGGCTCTGTGACCCTGTACCGTGTGTGGAAGCACAGCTGGGTGGCCCCACGAAATGTCAGGACCCTGCACCAGGTGTTAGGGAGCACAGGGGTGGCCTCACACTCTGTCAGCTGCCTCTCTGAACAAGGGGCAATTTTGTGCCTTCCTCCAGGGGTTTCTCTAACCCCTGGAGGCCCCCTCCCCTTACCTGTGGCAGGCTATAGATTCCCTAACGTGGTGCCTGGAGCCCAGCTTGCTGGCGCCCGCGATGGGAGAGGGCAGGGGCAGGCAGCTGCAGTGTGCTGTCTAGTAAAGGAGGACAGGAAGAGGGGGGAAAAGTCTCATTAGGGATGGAGCAATCAGCTCTGGCTCAGGTGAAGCCCATCAGGGCAGTGACATGTCCTCTGCGGAGAGCAGTCCTTGGCCAGCCCGATGCCTCACCAGTTTTGATGCCTCTGTGTGAAAGATGTGGTGTCTCTATCACTGCCAGGGACAGGCAGTTGAAAAGTGGGTGGGCTCAGCTCCTGGACATTCTCATTCTTTCTTTTCTTGGCCAGTAGTTTGTGTCTGGGCTGTTTTAGCAGCATAGGGTGGTACTGGTCTGCTGCGGCACGGCCGCCCCTTGGCGAGAGCAGGATTGACAGATCTGGCTGGAGTACAAAGAGGAGCCTCAGGAGTAGCTGGGCACGGGCCAGAGGATTTACTGGAGGAGGCAAACTCCATCCAGCAAAGTATGCAGCTACTGGCGGTGGGACAAAGCAGACCAGGACCTGCAGGAACTGTTGGAGGAATGGTTTGGGAGCACCACAAGAATTGGGGAGCAGCAGGGTGGCGAGTGCAAGGGAAATGCATCCAGTGCTCTTAGATCTGTGCAATCCTTCCAGGGATGAGGAGAAAAGGCCCTGGTTAAGCACGGGGTGTCCCTTTGGAAGGCCTTCTCATGGTGAGAGATTTTATGGTATGGGAAAGTCCTACACGTGGGGAGCATGATGGTTCTCCAAGAGAGATGCCTTCAGTCTGCTCCTGACATCTCTGGGATGCCTGGCGCAGCCAAGGTGCATTGTTTGGGGCTCTGCAGGCCAGTCTGGCGTCTGTGTTTCCCCAGGAAGTTCCTGAAGGTGCAGTGCCTGGAGAGCGGACAGTGGGAAGAGGGACACTGTGTCCCCGTGGTTTGCAAGCCGCCGCCCCCCGTCTTCGAGGGCATGTACAACTGCACCCGGGGCTTCGAGCTGGACAGCCAGTGTGTCCTCAACTGCGAGCAGCAGGGACAGCAGGTGAGTGTCCGGGGGAGGCGGGCACTGACCGCACCTTGTGTTTCAGAGCATCTGCCGAGGGCAGGGCTCCCTGTGCTCTGATTTGTAGAGGGGCCCTGCAGCAGTTTGACCCATCCCCAAGGCCAGATACCCTTTTACCACCAAAGAGCAGACCCTCTACAAGCCCAGAGCTGTTCTTGCTGGGCCCCAAACATGGCACAAGGTGCACCACTGCCTGGGGATTCTCACCTGCTCCCTGGGGATCTAGCTGGAAAGCAGTACTCCTGAACAAGCTGACTTATCTTGGGTGAAAAGGGTCAGAAAGCATAAGTAGGGGTCTTGGGGAGCTGCTGTGAAAGCCTTCGCTTGGGATGGTGGGCAAGCTTGCTTCAGCAGTTGTGTTCACCAAGGGGTTTCCCTGGGCCTGGAAGCTCCAGCCTGCCATCTCTTCCACCCAGGTATTGTATCAACGTTTGGAAAGGGTCTTGTCAAAAGAAGCATGGCTGATTCCCTCTGGTGGGATCCAGCAGCAGCTGGCAAACAATTGGCTTTCTGCTCAGCGCACATAGGCTGGACCAGACGGCTGCAGCCCAGCTGCTTTGGGGAGCTTTTCTCTGGGCATGGCTGGTGGGATGGGTGTCCTTGTGTGGAGATGGGCAGGGTGAGTAATGCCAGCTGCTCTCCCTCTGCTTTGCAGGTTCCCATTGTCTGCACCAAGGAGGGCTTGTGGACAGAGGAGTTCAAACTGTGTGAGAGCTTGCGGGGCACCTGCCCACCGCCCCCGGAGCTGAACTTCGTGGAGTACAAGTGTGAGCAGGGACATGGCATAGGTGAGGGCAGGTGGAAACTGAACTTTGCATTGACTCAATCATCCCAGACAGCTGATAGTCACAATGACTCTTCCTGTACAGATCCCCACTAAATAGGAAGGAAAAAAAAAAAAAATCCTGTTTCCTTTTCTATCATCTTTATAAACACAGAGCCTTGGTGGCTTTAGCCTTATGCTCACCCTGGTTGCACTCCTGAGCAAGACTCAAATCTAAAGCTGTCTCCAGCATTAAGCATCCCTCTTTTCAGAAGCAGCAGGGATTGTCTTTAGGGCGAACCCTGCTCTTTGCATTAATTTTCCTGATCTGTAGCCCTCCATCTTTTTCTGAGGTCTCTCCACTTGCTACTGCTGTTGCTGTTTGCAGGGTTAATGTAGCAAGTCTTAGATAAAGGCCATAAAAGCTGTGGTGACAATTGGGTGTAACAGGGCGCTTTCACCAGATGAGGGACCGCATCATCCATTTCTGTCTGCAGGACTTGGTTGCTTTGTGCTTTCAGGAAAAGCTGAAACACTCAGCTGTGGTTGTTGCATTTGGTCTGGACAGGATGCTTGAGCATAGCCTGTATTACTCTGAAGCAAATGAACCAGTCATCCCAGCTTGGTCAAACCAGGCTGAGGACAGTCTAATGACAGGGACTACTGAGGCTAAGCTCAGGACAGACCTGATGTGAGGCTAGGATTAGGGCTGGGATCCCACCTGTTTTACCCAGATGGTTTTTGCAGATTTTTTTTCTTCCTGGGTCATGGGAAGGCAGTGAGAATTCTCTGTGGTAGAAAAATTCTGAAAGAAGCTTCTTAACATGTCAGCAAATATGATATAACATCCAGACCAGACTTATTTTCGTGCTAGGTCCCATGTCCTGCCATCAAAGTTGGAATCTTTCTCTTAGATTGTGTTCAGTTTTTCTTTCATCTGAGAGAATAGAATTGGACACAACTCCTGTAGGCTGTTGGTTAATTCAGGATTTGGGTAAGAAATTGTTATCCCAGGCTGGGAAGAGAAACGTCCCCTCTACATCTCTCTCTACCATCAGAGGTGGCCTCCTACAAGGCACTGACACCTGGCTCCTGGTAAGGTCCTCAAGGCTCTCTCTCCTCCCACAGGTGCTGTGTGCATTCCTTCCTGTATCATTCCTCCCAGCGACCCTGTCATACTCCCCAAAAATGTCACTGCTGAGACAATGGATCACCGGCTGCAGCCCACCAGAGTCCAGGTAAAAGGGGAGATGAGTTCTTCCAGCAGGGGGGTTGCTGGCAACATAGAGAGGGAACCTCCCTCCCTCTCCATCTGGTGTTCTATCCCAAAATCTCTACCTCAGGTGAAGAAGGGTAAGAATTGTAAAGACAAGCGGTGGATGCTACTATGCATCTTCCTGCTCCCTCATACCAAAGTTCAGCATAGTTATCAGCTCCCAAGCCAGCTTTCAAGGAATTGCAGGATACCGCAATATATGAAGTTTAATGCAAGAATCCCACTGATTTTTCAGGATGTGCTGTGTGCCTAAACCCATTAAGCTACTGTTTATTGTCAGGCAGTGTGCTGGGAGAGCAAAAGCCGCCTGTGGTACAGTGTAAGCCTGGGTCCCAAGTTACCTGGCAGCAGAGATGCAATCCTGGGCAGGTATTTCCCTGCCAAGGAAGAGACAGGGCACTGTCAGGTGAAAGGTGTCTCCAGCTGCCAGGACCCGCTGGCCGGCTGGGTGCCTCTGCTGCTGGAACACGGGAGCCTTTCCCTCCCCACCTCTTACTCATTTTGTAGGCAAAGCAGCTCAAATAGCTCAAATAGTTTGGATCCTCATGGCACGACTTTACCAAAAGGCAGCTCTGGCGGGGTAATATTTCTTGAAATAAAAATGAGATGTATAAGGAAGGAGGTGGAACAAAGAAAAGCAAACAATCTTCCCAGGAGCCAGTGCTCCCATCCAAATGCTTTCCCCTCCTCCTGGGAACCCGCAGGAGGCCCAGCATCATGCCTGTGGATACTACTGTGCATTGCCTTGAATCAGACCCACGGCGGACGGCTGCCGGGGGGGGGTGAGGATGCCTGGGGCATGTGGGATGGTTAAGCACGAGCCTTGGAAGGAGTCCTTGCCTTTGAGGGATCAGATGGCTTGGCCCGTTGAGGCAGTGGCGTTCGGCTTCCCTTTCACCACCACTGCAGGCTTTCGTGCAAGGGAGGCATTTTGCAGAGGGGAGGAGGAGGGAGAGGAGACGCTATTTTAAGAAGGAGCCCTGTCCTTTGCCAGGAGCTCTCTCCCTGGACCATCTTTTTTTCCTCTCTGTCCTGGCTTCTGTCTCTGCTCCTTGCTTGGCTCCCCCAAGCTTCCAACAGTTTGCTGTTCCCGGGAGCTGCCATGCTCCATGAGATGGAGCGGATGGGGCAAACAACACCGGGAACCGCAGAGGCCACTCAGAGAAGGCACAGTCCTGTTTTGATTTCAGCTCTGATTCATTGCATCCCACAGCTGAGAAGGTTTGTCTCTCTGCCCTTATTTCCCAGCCTGGAATAGTGGTATCCTAATATGAGTATGCTAAAATGGCATCCCAGTTGCACAACAACCACATACAAAGCATCTCCATGGGGCTGGGATGCACACATCCTTTTGGCTGGGCAGGAACTGGTGGGCTCTGGAATTCCCCAGTCTTTGCCCCGTTAGGTTGGCTCTTCCTGGGACTGCCCTCCCTGCGCTAGCTGAGGAGGGCCAGGGCCTCATCCTGCTCCAGCCTCATCACAGTCTTGACCAAAGATGCTGCAGAAGGGCCTGCAGTTGGTCTGTGTGGGCAGAGCTTGCCCCATCTCTAGCTGTCCTGCCACCCGGGAATGCTGGAGCCGGTATTCCTGTCACTGAACATAACAAACAAGAAGCTGGGAGGAAGCACACCTACCCCTCTGTGCAATTCCCGTGCTGCGAAGGGCATCCTAGGACACTTTCACAGGCCAGACGCCGTTTTATGGGGCCTCAGATTTCAAAGCCTGCCTGAGCTTTACAAGGAGGAAATTGCATGTGCGGTGGGGCTTTTCTTCCCCCTGTGTAATTGTGAGTGTTCCCCACAAACCCCAGCTAAACGAGCAGGGCAGTGTGTTCCAGGGCCGGGAAACCGAGCCCTTCACATCTCGCTCTTGTGTCCATCTGGCTGCAACAGCTGAGTTTGTGCCTTGTAAATACCAGTGAGAACCTCAGAGTGACCGTGAGTCTGGTGTATCCACTTCAAGTCAGGTCTGGGGTGATGAGTCCTCCCAGGACACAGTTTTCAGAGCCTGAGCAGGGATCAGTGAGGCGATTGCTGAAGGCCCTGAGTGGTGAGAAGCTGGTGAATTCAGCATCACACAGAGACGTGATGGTAGATTCAGCTTCTTGTGGCTTACCTCCAGCAGCAGCTCCTGGCCAAGTCACACGGTTATGGTGGCACTGCCAGCTAAACCCACTTCTCAGGTAGTCCCTGTCCTTTCCCTTTGTCATCTTCCAGTTTTGTATCAATATGGAAACACAGAATCACTAAGGCTGGAAAAGACTTCCAAGATCAGCAAGTCCAACCAATATGCACCTACAAATACCCCCACACGTGTGTGTGTGTATCTGGTCTCTGCCTTGAACCCCCGGTCCGTGGGTTCCTGGGTGCAGCTGCCCTGGGTTTGCTGGGCCTCAAAGGCTGCAGGGAGGATCCTGGGGGTGTCACTGCTGCTGTGCCCCACAGTGAGTAATGCAGTGTTGTAGGAGACCCTCTAGCTCCAGAAAGCACTCTGCTGGCTGTTTCCCTGCCTCATGCGCCTCACCTAACCGCTGTCTTCTCCTTCTCTCCCAGAACATCGTGTGCACGGGCAGGCTGCGGTGGTATCCGGACCCCTCTGTCATTCACTGCATCCAGTCGTGCGAGGTAAGCCCTCCCTCTCCACAGCACAGGCTGCCTGCTCCTTGCAGGAGAGCTCCTGGCTGTGAAGGCCTGCTCCAGCACAAACCAGACTGCTTTGACCTTGTGTTTGCTCTGAGCTGGGCCAGGGCTTGCTGGATGAGCGGAGATAGCAGAGGAAGCATCCTTGGGTAGAGTACCCCCAGCCAGGATGATGCTGGGGAGCAAGAGCTGCACAACAACCCATTTCCTTCCTTGCCTGCTTCTTTTTGGCCAGCTCAGGCAGAATATTCTAGCAAAAGGATTTCACTGGCAAGGGGTATCCCCCAAAAGCCTGAGCTGACTCCAAGCTGGAATATTTCCCTAACCAGAACCGCAGTTCTAGAGTAACACGGGTCCAGAAAAGCCCTGTGTGACTCACCTGTCCAAATCAAACAATCAGGATTTCCAGCCTTGTGTATGCAAAACAAACTGCTTCTGAAGAATCTGCAGACAAAGAATTCCTTGCAAAAATTGGTTAGCCACTCATTTAGCTTTGAATAATGACCAGGCAGGAGAAAATCATAGGCATCCTGGAGTCAGTTCACAAAGGAAATTAAAAATAGGCAGTCTTTGTCAAGCACTAGTTGTTATTATGATTGAGGATAAAAGGAAAAATGGGGTAAATTTTGGAGTTGTATGCTGAAAGTTTGGGATTTTTACCAAAAAGGAAAATGTAAATGGAGTTTGCACACCAAAAATAGCTTTGGGGTTTGCTGATTGTATTTTTTTTTCTTGTGCTCGTTTCGATGCGAATGATTGCTTTTCCTCACTGGTTCTGCTGAGCTCAGCTCTTTGTCGACTAAGTGTGGGGGAAAGGGCAATGTTGCAGGGGACACGTCCCCAGGAAGGAAACCTTATGGTCTACAGAAGGTGCAGCAGTTATTTCCCAAATTCGATGTCTCTGCTGTGCGTGTCTACTGCGAGACAGGCAGAAGGAGTAGGGGAATGAGGTGCTGTGTGCTAGAGAGGTGTTTGGTGATTGAGTACCAGAAGTTAGGGATCCTCTGACATTTTGGGAGCTCTGTGTCTTCTAAACCACATCTTTTAGCACAAATCTGGGGCAGTGTGTTTGAAATGGGATGGCTTAAGTGGAAGAGCAGACCAGATGATTGAGTGATTGTCTCTGTGGTGGTTCTGCTAGCAGGGAAGAATTTCTTGTACTCTCTGGGGCTAGGTCCTTTCAAAAAAGAACCTGATGGAGTGTGAGGTGTTTATTCTTCCCTCCCTGTGCAGCTCAGGTAGCAGAAAGCTGACACAATTGTGAGGCTTCTCTCCTAGTCCCAAGTATGCCAGACTGACCCTAGTGTTTCCTCCTGTGCGGTTCCTGTGCTTTACCTTGGGTCTGTGTGTTCAGTGAGAGATCCCATGGGGAATGATGAAAAATGCCAGTTTATTTATTTGTGTGTGAGAGAGAGACTGAGTCCCTGAAGTCCCAGTGTAAGTCACTGTGCTCTCATCAACCACCCAAACATGTTCAGAGCCAGCATGAGCTCTTTCTGTTCCTATTTGCTTGATGCCCTCCTTTACTCTTAGAAGCCGGTCCCCGGCAGGACTCCTGGCACACAGAAGGTTAACCAAGCCAAAATCTTGCAGTGTCCCAGCAGAAGACGGAGAGATCCCATGTTCTTCATCACCCTTGTAGATTTTTAATGCCTTTTCTGCTTTCAATTATTGTTTCATCAGGAATGACCAAGCATTCAGTACATGTTCTTCCATCCGAGGTCTCACCAAAGCCATGCATAAAGCTTCTGTGTGCTGGAAATGTCTCTTTTGATGGGACACAGGAATATATCTGTTCTTTCTGCAGTTGCATCAGTCTGGCAGTTCAGATATCCTGAGGTCAGCAAGAACACCCAGATCTTTCTCTTCCTCTTTTGTTTCCAACTGATGAGCACCAAGCTAACAGCAGATGTTTTGCCATCAGTACAAGAGCTTGCCCTTCAGTTTTATACAAGAGAATGTCATCTTGTTTCTCTCTCTTCTCCTTCAGGTCAACTAACTCTCTGTTAGATATCCTGATCCTCCTCTGCCTTCTTCCTTCTTAGCAGTTTCATCAGGGCAGGGCTATTTTTAACGTCACAGTCACTCACTATAACACTAATGAAGATTCATCCTCGAATAGTTTCTTTCACTCTCATGCTCTCCTTTTTGATACAGCTCCCAGCCTCCTCCTCATCCCTGTTTTCTTTTCTCCTCACTTCTCACATACACATCTTGGTTTGTTCTTTTCCATGTGTTTCCTCCTATGGTGCTGCAAGCTGTTAAGGCTGGACCGATAATCCAAATTTTCCTAGATAACTTTTTTCCCCACACAAGTTTCATAGTAGTCATTGTCTTGCTGTAAAGAGTAACTCTTACTGAAAGTGCCTCATTCAAAGTATTGCTCTGGGAGCTGCTGCTTGGCGCTGCCAAGAAGGGAGATGTCACCCGTCTCCCCATTTGACCACAGAATACCCTGAATGTTGTTTCTACCTCATCTGTGCTGACTTCCATCCTCATTCCTATTCCCCTCTGCCCTCCTCGTGACAAAGAACTCTGCAGTTCTCAGAGGCTGTTTCACTTCCCCCAGTCCCTTGCGGGTATGGAGGCATCACACAGCAGGAGCAGGGTAGAGAAAGAATGCCGCCTGTGTTCTGTCCTCACTGCATGGTGGCCCCCCTCATGCACATGGCTCAGCTTCACTTGCCATGTCCACAGGTCGTATTAGTCCCAGATCCCCTCTCATTTCATAGGAGCCCCTCAATGGAAACACCTCCTTTAAGAGCCCAGACTCTGCCATCACTGGGCAGTGAAATGCTGTTCCAGTGGACTGTCCATGTCACCTCAGGTCTGAGTCACGCCCTGGAGATTCCGTTGTCTCTCCATTGACTGCCAAGTGTGTGTTGGATCAGGGAGCTTTCTCTACTGGATGCCTCGGTGAGGGGAGCTACCCTACATAACAGAAATCCAGGCCACCTGGCAGCTCGTGCTGTCTCTCTCTGGTGGAGTCACTTCAGGCCGGGGCATGGGAGCAGTAGCCAAGGCCCAACCTTCCCAGCTCTGTCTGGAGCTCTGCCTCATATTGGAAAGTCGAGGTCACCACGCAATGGCATTAGAGGGACTCTCGCTCATCTTTACCCCGCACTGGCGGTGCATCAGCCTGCCTGCTCATCCCTCTCGCTCCTCTCCCCACCTCCCTTCTCTTTCCGTTAATCTGGTCATCCATCTGCCTCCCGCTCTCTTGCTGTCCTTGCCAAGTTCCCCAGTGCCGCAGCAGTGAGGCACGTACTTCAGGGAGAGAGGGAGGGAGGGATGCAAACCCTTCCAGGAGCCCGTCAGGAATACAAGTTAGCACTGAGCGCACTTCGCCTTTCGAGGGCCAGCGGAACATCCCGTCCCCTGCCATCAGTAGAAAAACAGATGGCAGCACCGAGGGAGGGGGCTTGGGGCTGTCAGGAGAGCGGAGTGGAGGAGGAGAGAAACCCCTCCTCCCCACCATGGGCTGGGAGGAGGTGGTTTTGGTCCTGGTGGTGTGTTTGACTGCTGTGAGGGAGGTGTTTGCAGCATCTGCATCTCTGTTCTCCTAAGGTGATCACCTCTGATGTATCACCCTCCTGTGCTCAAAAGCAAGTGAGACTGTTGACTTCAGGGGAAGAGACAGCATGTACAGAGATCCACGTTGCTCCCTTGGACTATTCCTGCCACAGTCCAAAGTAGTCTGTGCCTGAGCGTGACTGCTATAGAGCACCTCCTAGGCTGTGCAATGGCCTACATCTGCACCCCGCTGTGTCCCACCACAGCGGCTCCTGTGCTTCACATTGTAGATGTGGTTTAGGTGCAAAAGTTCACTTATTTTATCATCATTGTGTTTACCTGACGTTATTCACAGGACGGGGTAGCCACCACAGTCCTGCTCAAATGCACTCAGAGGAAGCTAGACTGCTCTTGCAGTGACCAGAGTGAATGTGGGCAGCTTTTCTTGGGCAGCCAACACACTGTGCAACATGCTGGCCTCATTCTCACCTCCAGCTTCATGTCATTATGTGCAGGTAGCAAAGGGTTAATTGGAAGGGAGTCTTGAGGTCTCTGCCTCATGTTCTGGATGGAGATGGGCAGAGAACAAAACACTGTTGTGAGCATGAGCTGCTGGGAATTTCTCAGGTCTTCTCTGCATGAGGACAAGGTCTCGCTGCCCTCTCATGCTGCTGGTCATGTTATCACAATCGTAAAACGTTAATCTGTTCTCTGTTTTGTGGTTTTCCTGAGGTATTACAATGGGAATGATTAAATAGTGACTAGAGTGTTTGTGTGGTTGCAAGTTGTTCCTGAGTCTCTTGATCCAAGAGGTGGTGAAGGACCCTGAAGGATCCTTAGCTCTTCCCACCAGCATGCACAAAACCCTCACTTGGCACACCTGTGGCTTGTGTCCAGCACTTCTCAGTCAGAATTAACCTTTTGGAAGGCATATGCAATAAGGATGGTGGAAAGTGTCACCTGAAATCTGCTCTTCTTTCATGTGATGGGTGGCATGGTGAGATTGTTCCCTGGGACAGTGCTGCAGCTGAGGTCCAGCTGTCTCTGCTCCTCAGTATCAGTGCAGCTGAGGACCCTTGGTTCTCCCAGACTTGTGGGTCTCTGATTTTGTACCGTGGCAAAACTCAGCACAGGAAACTGGTAAGAAACTGATGCTGGTGGAATGTTCTGCTCTAGGAAACATTCACTTCTGTACTTCTGAGGCTTCAGGCAATGAGGAGTACAGTCACCCCAGATGCACCAAGGAGACTATCTAGAGCAGTGTGGCCAGAATTTAGTCACCCTCTCTTGATTCACACATCATTGTCCTCTCTTGGACCAGGCAGTGCCGTACCTTCCACCCTGCTTAATGCAGCTTGTACAGATGGTGGGGGAGCATGAGGAGCAAGGACCACAGGTAGTAGTCACTTCTGCATCACACCTGACCTCTGACTGGTGAAGGGAAAGCCCTTCATGCTGGGGAGGTGGAAGGCAAGATGGGGAGCTCTTCACATACCTGCTGGGTACATTTTCCTGCTGCTTTTGGCATGGGCAGTGTGGGCTGCTCAGCATGGGATATAGGCTTCCAGGGGATGATCCCAAAGAAATCTATTCCTCTTCCAAAAATCTCAGCTGGGGCATGATTTTCCTAAACAGTGAGAAGGTCTCTGTCCCCTGCACACACACAGAGTGTGATTGTAGTAGCATCATTTTATTAAGAGACGAAGCAGAGGGAAATAAAATGATCACACAGCAGCGTGGTGCAAGGACAAGGGACAGGTGCCTCTCCTCTACCTGCAGGGACAGGCTCACAGGACCCCAAAAAGATGGGGGTCTTCTGTCATGGGTAGGGCTCTAGCACCCAGACACACCACCAGCAGTGGTGGAGCCCCAAAGAGGTGGGAGCAGCCTCAGCTTCCCCAAGCCCCATTGTGCCAGCAGCCCTGCACTTGGGATGTGCTGACCTATGGCTGCTTCTCTGTCCTCTGCAGTTCAGGTGCCTTCCCCTCATCCCTGTCCATGTCCTGCTTTTCCCCCTCGCAGCAGTCACAGTCGTGCAGCCAGTGGTATAGACGGAGTGGAAAACCACTGAAAGCACCCGCTGAAATAAAAATCAATGAGTCGTTTCTGATAATAAACATCCCCAAGCGTGGCCCAGCCAACTGCTCTTCCAACACGAATATTCATTCCCCTTCAGCTCCTTCATCCCTTGTACATTGTTTTTCTTTCTGTTTAAGATCTGTAACAAGAACTTGGCAGAAACCAGATACAAGTGGGTCAGGAGGCCCTTGTGGTTTTCAAGGCTTGTTTTCCATAACCCATTCTATCCTGTAACATATTTTGCACAAATGGCTTGGCAGGAGATCTAATCCATGCAGCAGGCGAGCTGCTGAGGGCAGGATGGTAGGCTGGTGCTCATGGCACGGGAAGTCCTGCCTTCTCTTGTGTGTCCCACTGGTATCCCTGTGAATGGTGAGCCACCGTGCTTGCCAGGAGCACTACTGACACACAGCAACTTCCTCTGCTCTCTCCCTGTTCTTTCCTGCTTCTGTTTCTCTTCTGCTGTTAGCGCTGAGATCAGGGTGTAAAAAGGACAAGGCTGAGGAACTCGCCGTGAATAGATCATAGACACGGTGTTTTGATGGAAGCAAAGAGCTGCTCTGATGCGGTGATCTACACAAGCTTTTCATCCCTTTCTTCCCTCTTGTCTCTTGGACTGTGCAAAGACCTTTCCAGATCTGCTGAGACATGAGGCCTCTGAGCAGCACAGTGCAGAGGGATGAAGAAGCACATCCCCATTCAGGGGTCCAAAGTGGCACGTATTCCCTTCTGCAGCAGAAGTGTGTCCGAGCCAAATCCTGCCCTGGGACACAGAAGCACTTTCAGGACTGTGAAGGCAAGGGCCTGCTCTCCCAGGATGGCCATCGACAGCGGCCCATGGAGCCTCTGTGCATCCCATCCCCCTTACAGACACCAGTCCTGCACAACCTCAGCACAGGCTGGTTCAGATGGGCCCAGCTGTTCGCAGGAGACCCATGTCCAAGGGACCCCACTGTCCTGAAGAGCACCCACAGCTCCACACCAAGACTGCTGGGGGGTGGTGTGGCAGTACCAGTGATGGTCCATGAGCTGACACCAGACAGCAGAATGTCACAACCCTCTAGCCCACCACCTCCTCCCTCAAGTGTTCATTCAGGAGTATGGGGAATGTTCTCAAGCAGCAAGCCTCTGTTTCTGTGGTGAGACTTGGGGAGAAGATACAGGAGCAGGAGCAGATGTTTCTGGAGACCTGAGATGTGGTAGAAGCGATCTGCATGCTTAGCTGACGAGTGGCTCAGGGACACCAGAAGGCTCAGAAAGCAGTTGGAATTTCTCTGTTTTGCTGTCTGTGTCTGAGATGATGGGGCAGGTCCATGATGTCTCCAACAAGCCGTGCAACAGGCATATACCTCCAAGGGACAGCTGCCACTGTTCAAAAGAAGCAGAGGGATGGCTCAGGGGACAGAAACTGGAAGACATAAAAATGGACAATGGAGCACTAAGTCTGTGGGATTTTGTTTCTCTTCTTCAGGCCACTTGGTCCCAGGTTCCTGTTTCCAAATTTCTAGAGGTCTCTTCCTCTGGGTGCTGCTCCACCCTGCTTCCCTTTTCACAATGGGCCAGGTAGAGCTTGCTTACTGCTCAGGGCAGCTCAGGGCACAAAAAAATCCCAAAAAACTTTCTGAGCATAAGCCAGACCTGTTCCCTCTCTGTCCCTCTCTGTTTTTCAGAGCCGATTTCCTCCTCGTGCCAGAGAGCCTCCAAAAAGAGAGAAGGAAAGTGAATGTGCTTGGGGTGTCAAGGGGGGGGAGAAAAAATAAAATAAAAGACACTGCAACAGAGAGAGGGCCAAGAAAAATATTTAATCCAAACAATGAACATTGTCATTTCCTCCCACAGTCTGCATTCCCAGTCAACTTCCCTGGGCAAGCAGGGAGAGCCAAGAATGACCGGGCTCTCTGCCTCACCAGCGTGAATGTGTGTAAGGAAAGGGATGTGTCCTGGGGACATGGTGCTGTAGCATCGCTTTAGGCAGCTCCTGTCACACCTCTGGCCTGAAGGACTGACAGTTTTCTGCAGGGGAACAGTGGTTTGAAAGGATATTGGAGGGATTGGGACAGGGATGGGAGGAGGAATTTTCAGGGACCCAAGCTGGGGTGGTGGATGTATTGGGGCTTTAAGGGAACCAGATGTTTAACAAGGCTTTGGGCACTTTTCAAGTACTCCCAGGGACCTCCCAGAGCTTTTGGAAAGATCTTGCTGGTGACTGAGATGAGGAGGAAGGGAAGACATCTGGCAGGGAGAAGCTGCCCTCTGCCTCTCCAAGGGCTACTGCAGCCTGTCCATACTTTCCTTTCCCCACACATCTTGCCCATTCCTCCCTGCCACGGGCAGCACCTTCACCTGGGACACAGCTTCTGTTGCACGCCTGAGGCCCCAGCAGCTGCAGCACTCTCCAGCCCTGGGGCAACTCAGGTTCATGTCCCGTGGTTCTGTGAAGCCTGGTTTGGGCTGATGTCCCCCTGCCACCAAAGGGCTGGGGTTTCCAACTCATCTTCCCACCACTTGTGACTCATCCGTCCCCGGAGCAGAATTACCGGTGGTGAAGCTGATGCACAAGGCCTGAGTCTGAGGGCAGCAGCAGCTTTTCCAGGGCTGGTCCCTGCCCAAATGGTGGTTCCCCTGTTTCTCGGGGGCTGCTTTCCAAGTGACAGCTGAGGAGGGCAAAAACACCTGCATCTTCTCAGCCACGTGGTTGCATTAGCATGCAGATGGTCTGAGCTTGATGCCCAGAATACCAATTCCCAAAGGGAAAAATGAAAGGACAGCAAAATTCATGCTGGCTTAGAAGCTTCATGAAAGCAAACTATGCGCCCTTCTTGGATGGATCAGCAGAGTCACAAAGCCCTGGACAAGACTGGGAGAAAGCATTTTGCTTCTTAAGGATGGACTTGACTGCCTGAAACTGGGATCTGGACTTTAAATGGCTGTGTGCAGGTAGAAATGGCAAACGCTTTCCATCGCTGTGGCAGATCAGGGGAGCCTTTCAGCTCCTCAGTTACACAGTTGGCCAGGTGAATGCTGATTTATTTTTTTTTTTCTTTTTTCCACCTTCCTCCAAAACATCTGGGAGGGGGCATGGCCAAAAGCAAGGCGCTGGGCCTTCAGGTGTGCTCAACCAGAGCAAAACCTGCATTCCTGGAAAATAATATTTAACAAACACCAGCAATGCAGCACTGAAATATGTCCAACACTGATGTGATCTGTGACTGAGCCTTCATGATCCACTTTTCCCTCGCCTGTTTCACCCTTTGGTCCTCCTTCACACTGAATCAACCTACGTGTAAGGTGGATTTGAAGAAAAATGCCTGGACCTTGCCCACCTCACTGATGGCACTGGGGATTCCCTGCAAGACAGGACAACAGCCCCAGGGAGGGAGCAGCCTGGGGACTCTTTAAGGGCTGTGGAAGAATACTGTGCACAGGCACTGCTCCCTGTGTGACATCTCCCAGCATCCTTGAGAGAAACTCCACCACTGGGCACTTGGAGATGCTTCTGGCTGGGATGCGTTGGGATCTAACCAGTCCTTTCTTGCATCCTTCCTTTGCCTGCAATATTTTTTCCCTCTTTCATTCTCCCCCCTCCCCTTCAATATTCTCTCTTTTCATCTGTGCCTGCTCCCAGCTTGGAGAGCCCGTGGTTTTTTAGCCTGTTTAAAGTGCCAAGCGCTTGATTTGCCGTTACTATTTTAGTGCCGGCAGCGCGGGGCTCCGGCCCGGCAGTGCCAGATGCTGCACCTCCACGTGCTGACACACGCCTCGCTGAAGCTCCTGTCTGAACAAACAAGGAAGATGGATGGCCGAGCGGGAGATCCGCTGACACAGCCCGTCTCCCTGGCTGCCTCGGTGGCACGCCGCCTGGCCCGGCAGCTCCCCGCCGCTCAACACAGCGCAGAGAGGCTGCCGCAGTTACCTTATTCATTTTTTCCCTCTTTAAAAGAGACATTTCAACCTGCCCACTACCCCCTCCCCACCCTCCGCTCCGGAGGATGCGTATTCTGCCAGCTGAGACCCAGCTGACCGCTCCCCTGGATCGCATCCATCGCCTCCGTGTGGCACAGCTGGGCATCGGTGTTTCCCTTTTTCTTGCAACATCTTAGAACATCATCAGGTGTTTTTGCGAGTCGCAGACGCGAGCAAACCGCCTTCTCCCACCACCGGCATCGCTTTCTGTGGAGCCACACGTCTCAAGCACAGGCTGAACAGTCCGTATGGGTTCTGCTCTCTCACACCGCCTACCCTTAGCAGATTGCATTGCCTGTGTCCTCTCTTCCTGCAGGGCCAAAATGAGACTGATGCGAGTACAAGGGCTCCCGTGCCCTCGAGGGTAACCAGCACCTTACTCTGTTCTTTCTGCTTGCAAAGACAAAGCCACGAGGAGGTTCTCAGTAAGGCAAAGACACAGGAGTCGCCATGTTCTGCAAACACTAGGCAAGGAGCAGGGACAGAAATCCCCAAACCCTGTGCCTGGCTCTCCTGAGCCTTGAGTCCAATTAGTCATTTTTTATTTTCCCTTCATATGTTTTTCCAATGTAATTTGGAGCATGAGTTGTTAAGTTTCCCCAACAAGTGTTGCCATAGGAGCCTGTATTTGTTTAGGGTGGGGTACAGGTTCCGGCTGGGTGAGAGGAGGGGGCAGTTAGCCCTGATAGGTGTAGTGAGAGCCTGGGAGCCTCTCCTTCCCCATCCCGTCCCTGCCTCTGTCCTTCCCCCACCTTGCACGCAAGATCTGGAAATCGTTTCAGACCTGTGCAGCCAGGATGGGCAAACCTCCCTATAATTGTATGGAAACTACCAAAGCGACGGGTGTTGTTTTGCCAGTGAGTCATGACATATGGAGCAAAGCTCAAGGAAAAACTCCACTGCGTGGAAGGCTGCAAAAGCAAATCACACCCAGAAGAGCCTTCCCCTGCCAGCGGCCCTGGCCGGTCCCGACTGCATCCTGGCACCTGCCAGCCCCAACATCCCTGACCTGGCCCTCCCGGTGCTCAAAGCTGCTTCAAGACTAAGAAACCTTCTTTGATCACAATCATTTAAGACCCACCTGATGCTTTTTAGTGGAAGAGGAGTGTTAACAGTGTTGCCTTGAAGTACCCTTGTCTCCTGTGGACGCAGTTTGTGACAGGGATGACTGGAGTCAAATCCCTTCTTGTTTTTGAGCGAGCTACCTAACTCGGCACTGCCTCAATTCCACAGCTCTAGGAAGGTGTGCTCTTTCTTCTGCTCTTCCAAAATCTTCCAGGCTAATGCAGTCTCTCTGTGGCTGCCTGAATTTGGCCTGTGGCCTGTCCTACTGATAGTGGAGACCAAACTTGGTGGTTTGCCATAATCCCCGCTGCTACTTCCTAAAGTGTTATTAGCCTGTGTTAAGCCCATTTCTGTTCCTTGTGAGTCACAAGGACAAAAAGCCACATGGGTTCTCTGGTTTTGGCATGGCTTTTTCATGTGAATTACTGGTATTATCACCAGGCCCACATATTGGCTTTGGCACAGTGGGTGCAGGGCTGCTGCGGTGCAGTGACATTTTTCAGCAGGCTCTCATTCAGTTTAAGGGTGCTGCTTCATGTGAGTATGCATCATCAAAGGCTATGTCTGCGCATTTTTGGGAGTTCAGTTGTTGTTTGGGGCTGACCAGATCCAATGAAATGGGTCAGTTGCTTCCATGAACAGCAGGATAGGCAGGTTTCCACCAAAGAGTCCTCTTCCGTCTGAAGAAGAGAAGACTCTGTGGAGACCTTAGAGCACCTTCCAGGGCTAAAAGGGGCTACACAGGGGTCAGGGAGGGACTTTTGGCAAGGGCATGGAGTGATAGGTTAAGGGGTAGTGGCTTTAAACTGAAAGACGGTGGATTTAGACTAGATATTAGGAGGAAATTTTTGACTCTGAGGGTGATGGGACACAAGCACAGGTCTTCCAGAGAAATTGTGGCTGCCCCATTCCTGGAAATCTTCAAGATCAGATTGGATAGGGCTTGGACACCTGGCCTAGTGGAAGATGTCCCTGCCCACGGCAGGGTTGTTGGAATGAGATGGTCTTTAAGGCCCTTTCCAATCCAAACTATTCCATGATCCCACAATTCTGATGGAAAATGTCTTCCTGGAGGTCAGCCATGGTTGCTGGGCCAGTCAGTGCCATCACAGAGCCCAAAGTGACAGTAGCATTTCATTACTAACCACTCTATGAAGGGATGGCTTCTCCATCCTGTAGCTAGTTCAGAGGCTGCTGGGCAGTGCTGGTGTTGGTCTGTGATAAATAAACCTTGGCTAAGGACCGCTCCTGACGCCTCCTTGCGAGTGCTTCCCATGCACGTCGCTGGTCGCAGCCATTGCACTGGACAGTTTTTCAGCCATCGCTTGCTGCTTCTCAGCCACAGTTGCTTCTTCTCTGATCAGGTGACTCATGTAACTAAACAACAATAAACTGGTTTTCTGAGTGGCTGCTCATACCATTTAACATTTCTGACACAATTCCACGGTCCTCTAGCTGCTGCCCGTGGAACACCGACTGCTGCTGCATCCGCACCAGCTGGGATATCTGGTGCCCTTTGGCTTTGAAGAGGGGGTTGTGTGTGGTGGAAGTGGGCACAGGGGCCTTGCTGAGGGCCTGGGACCTCTACTTTTTGGGGCAACCTTATGCTTTTGAACAGCCTTTCACAAAGCCTTGTTCCTCTGCCTTAGCCCTTCCAAGCAGACGGCTGGTGCGACACCATCAACAACCGGGCATACTGCGGGTATGACGGCGGGGACTGCTGCTCCTCCACGCTGTCCTCCAGGAAGGTAAGAGAGTACCTCCCGTGGCCTTGGCCAGGATCTGTGGATTCAGGGGTGACCGCTATCTATGTTCTTTGGCTTTGCTGGCTGTGGAACTGAGCCTGCAATGTAATTCTCCCATGAACGGAGAACAAACGCAGGATTTTAAACCAAAGCCAGCTGAAGCTGATGGACATCATCGCACTGATTAAGAGCGCGGTTTGGACTCGGGCCAGTGTGATTGAAACTTCAGCCCAGCTCCCACTGAGGTTCATGGGATTTTCTCTCGTTTTGGGAAACGTGTCCCAAAGAAATTACTTCCATAGGACATCGTGCTAGACACGGTGAGTCAGAAGTCACCTTGTGTAATTGAGCTGTCTCAGGGGATTTTTGGTATGGCCCACTGGCATCTGCTACGAGTGATGTTTTCCTCCCTCTCTGAGGAGGGAAGGAGGCGAGAATAGCGTAGAGGGAGCAACTTGGCGTTAGGGTTGCACAGACCCTTCTTTGTCTCCCATCACAACCTTCCCTCCCACCTAACTCGCTATCCAGCACTCACAGCCCATTCTTCCTAATCATATCCAACAGCAAAACAAATCACAGGGCATGAAATAATTTCTCACTGCGAAAATATGTGAATTTGGATCTTCTCATCTTTGTTGTGGAGCTTGAATCATTTCTCCTTTCATCACGCATACATACACAGAGAAAAGGAAAAATAAAATCCTGGGAAGATCCACTTGAGATAGGAGAGAAGAGGCTTTACACCCAAGTGACGAGTGAAATCCCCACAACAATATCATGACATCTCAGAGCAAGACATGGCCAAAATAAAGGATGGGTTCACAGTAGAAAGTGGGGGGGTTCGGTCCCATGGCTCTCAGGAGACCCAGATCCAGCTCGCATCCCCCACCGGTTCAGATCTTCTGCTCAACAAGCCTCCAGCACATCCCTGTTAAGGCAGGTGGAGAAATACAGGGTTTAGACATCAGAAAAAATCCCCAAAGCTCTCCAGCCCATCCTTCACTGATCTAGCCTGTGAAAAATCAAATGTGTTTTCACAGTAAGAAAAAACTCCTGGCTCTGAGCCTGGTGTGTATAAAATCTCTGAAGGAAACTGTTTTCTCGGCTCCCATGGCTCATTACCAGGCCACTGTCAACCAAGAGTCAGATGCTCACTGAATGCCCTCGGTCCTTTCTCTGCTACCACCAGCTAAGGGGACACAACCTTGCTCGGTCACACGCCGTGGTTGTAGAGAAAGTAGTGTGCAATGAGCCTCCCAAGCCGCACAATGGGGTGTCCCAAAGCCGCGCAGTTTGTGAGTGGCCCTAGATGAACCCACTGCCCGCCCCATGGAAGGCTGCTCTGCTCACAGAGCCTCCATCCTGCCTGGCTTTCCTTAATCCACAATGCACAAGGACAATGCACCTACCCTGGCTTTTATGTCGGGCAGTGTGGAGGTCAGCTTGGCAGCTGGGACCTGGTTGAGTTCCTCCGAGAGCTGTAGAAGATGAGGCCATGTTATCTTCACGCTTTGCTGGAAGAGTCAGGAGTAGCTGACAGGTCCATAGGTTCAGACACAGATGAAGGGGATTCTCTAAAAGGGACCAAAGTAAAACTTAAATCCAGAGGTGCCTCACCACTGCTAGCCCTAGTCTGAATGTCTTACACCCATCAGTGGACACTTCTTCCCAGGGCTTAACATTTGAGACCACAAAATTTGAAGCACATTAACGAAAAAGGGAAAGGCTAAGAATACAAATTCATCTCGGGACAGGTGTACGAGAGCCCATTCCTCAGCGAGCGCAGGGCCTGGGAGCGCCAACAGCAGGGCGCGTCTGTTTGTCCGTACCAGGGTGGAGAGGCCTTGTGGGAGCACGGGGGCGTCCCGGGCAGCTGAGGTGTCCCTTTGTTCCCCCAGGTGATCCCGTTCGCTGCTGACTGCGACCAGGACGAGTGCACGTGCCGCGACCCCGCGGCCGAGGAGAACCAGTAGCAGCGCCACGAGGGGCCTCTCTGGGTCAGGCCGCGCCGGAGGAGCCAAGGGGCGGCAGCAGCAGCGGGGCCGTGGGAATGGCGGGGGCTGGGGGCCAGGAGCCCGAGGGAGAGCCGGGCAGGGGGACGGCGGCTGCACACGGAGGGCTTGGGTCCAGGCCACCGAGGAGCCCAGGAGGGCGGGCGGGTGGTCCCCTCCCCATCGCTGCTCCCTCCCGAGGGCACGCGAGGCGCTCGGCCAGGGGTCTGGCGCCGCCTCGGCCACACGCTGGGCTAGGGTCCATCCACGCCCAGGATGCTGCCGTGGATGTTCGTCCCGGTCCGGCTCCTGGGTGTCTGTCTTTGCTCTGGATTTTGTCACTATTCACCCCTCTCTGCTGTACAGACTTCTTTTAGCAAGGTCGAGGTAGTTGTGATCTCTCTGCAAATATTTAAACTTAATTGTATCTATATACATATATATAATATATATATAAATATATATTATATTTTCTTTGCTCTTGATGAAGCTGAGAAAGGATATCCTTTATCACACACCCATGCTGCTGTGAAGTACAAACCATTGGGAAAAGCGCAGGTCAGGGCTGGAGGAGCAGGGATTTTCCCCTTCCTTGCTGAGAGGGAGCTGGAAGGGGGACAGAGTGAGAAGCCAAACATCCAGGCCGTGCCAGGAGAGGGCTCCCAGGTGTGGAGGCTCCCACCTCAAGGTGATTTGGGCACCTTGCAGGGACCAAGTTTTGCCCTTGGTATTTGCCAGTGCTTTGCCTTGTTCTTTTTAGGGTGTGGATCGCGATCGGGATTCTCATACATCCTGATCCTGGCTGAGAAAAAAATGTTATTGTGCCCTTGAATCATCCCAGTGAGCACAACAAATTCCAAGGGCACCACAGGCATCCATCACACATTATTTTAGAGCTCTCTGGGCAGGTTTATGTGTCCATGGGGATCACTGCATGGTCAAGAGGAGCAAAGACTCAGCATGCTCCCTCTCTGTCTCACTCCCCCAGCCACTGCACACCCAACTGGATGTAGAGGCCAAACCAGCATAGCTTTGTGATGCTTGAATGAAGGATGCTGAGGCGGTCCTTCTTCTTTTTCCCCCACGTCTGAGCTCCAACTGAGTTGTGTTGTCAGCAGCTCTCAGAGGAGACTAGACCTTGTAATGCTAAAGGGACCAAAAAAAACTTGTCAGGAGGCTTTAAGAATAATCTTCTCTCACTGAGATTTTCCTTGGTAGTATTATTATCTCTGTCCCAGCCCTTCACGCCGGACATACAGTTGCTGACTTCCAAGAGGCTCTTGCTGCTGTAGGCACTGAGTGAAAATCTGCAGATTCAATTCTGGCCTCAGAGAAGCCCAGCAAGAAACTCTGCCCCCCATAATGAATTCCCAGCAGCTCAGCTTGGACCCCGCCGCATAAAGGCAGCAACAGGAAAGGTGCCTGGCTCCAGCTGGGATTGTCACTGAGTGTTTTGTGCTGCAAAGAGGCAGAGAAAAGGGATAGAAAGAGGGGAGGAGAGCAGAGGAGGGACCACAGAGTAGGAACTCATTGCAGTGTCCCCGGGTGAGCTGCAGGCTGGGACCGAAGGACCCCAGGCTGTGTCCTGCCTGCATGGCCCGTGCTGTTGGATACAGGCTTCGAGCCAGTTTGTCTGGAGAAAGAGTGGTGGAGAGAGGGTGACACGGTGTGGAGAGACCAGGAATTTTCAAGGCATCGTTTCAAGGCTTCCACTAGCTCTACCCCATCCTATTTTGTAAGGAATTTCCTATAGTTGTGTTTTACTGGAGGACCTGAGGCGGGGGCAGAGGTGCTCGGACATCCTATTAGCATCCAGGCAGGAGAGGCCTTGTCCTTCTCCAAGCCCTTTCCTGTCCCCAAACGTCCCCATCCACCTGGCCTAGGCAGAGATTTGAAGAGAGGTGAGGGACATGAGCCCCATCTCCACTTGGGACACTGACAATTCTGTCCTCATCATGCACAGGTGACACCACCCCAGAATTCACTGTCATTGGGCAGATAGCAGCAATATTTTGTCAGATACCCACTTTTCAATAAAAAAAACAACCCTCAAGCAACCCAAGGAAATTCAAATAGCTGGCCCAACACCCCCAGGATGTGCAGCTCGGGCAGCCTGTCCTGCTCCACCAGTGCAGGAAAGGGGAGATCCAGGGGTTCCAACACAGCAGGAGTGGGGTTCTGGCAGCCCTCCACAGCTGGGGACAGTGGGGATGTGGCATGAACATGACATGCAGAAGCAGAATTTCAAGTCCCAGCACCCTGCCATGACAAACCCTTCTCTACCTGGTGTCAGCATTACCTGGATGCCTATGTGTTTATCTGCCAAATTTGTATCCTTTTGGCAGGAGAATCCTGTTGTTGTTTTTTTTTCTCTGCTCACCTGTGTGTGCAGGGAAGGGACTGTGCCCCATGGACAGGGGAGCTGGGGAGTTGGGATGGGAAGTGCTGGCTTGGCTGGTTGACATTTGTGCTTCTCATGACCAGACAGCTTCTACGTACCGAAATATTGTTCTTCTATAGCAACACTGAGCGGTTTTTGTCCCCTTTAGGATTTTATTCACAACGGAGGCTGCTGCTATTTTTATTTTTTTGTATTTGATAATTATTTTTTATAAAAATCTATGAAAAAAAAATAAATAATCTTCTCATCCTCCATCTCTCTTGCCTCCTTGATTCACCCAAGAAAGGGCCAGGGAGGTGGTTTGCTTGTCCCGACACCTTTGGTCTGACTTATCCTCCTCTTCCCAAACCACAGACTCTCGCAGCCCAGTTGGAGATTTCCTTTGGGTTTTGGGGTGTGGGGGGACACTCACCTCCAATGCCACGCCCTACTTCAAGGCTGCCACCCAGGCAGCTTTTGCTGTGCCACCAGCTGCAAGGACACTTTTGAAGAAGGTCTTCTCCTGGTTATGCTACAAACTGGTCGCTTTCTGGTCACCTTTTGTAATTAATCCACTCAAAATGTAGGGAAATGTCTGTGTGTGTTTGTGTGTGTATGTTCACACCCCACCTCCCTGGGGATGGGGAGCAGAAGGTGCCCCACACTAGAGTCAGAGGACCATGTGGTATCCTGGCAAGAAAGTTAAAACCCAAGACAATAAAGTTGCTCTAAGGTTTTGTACCTATACACTGCAAAACACCAAAAAGCCCTTGCCCTGGGTTTAAGCCCCACTCTTCTTCCTCCAGCCATCTCTGATGCTCCTCACTGGTCTTTTCTTCATGTCTGGCCTTTGCACAGGGACTCAGTCCCAGAGGAGGAACCGCGTCTCCTGGTACCATCAGATGTCCTCTCCAGGGCAAAGCTCCCCAAATCACACACTCTGGACAGGAGCCAAGGGCAGCCCTTCCAGCACACACACACACACACAAATTACCAAACCCTTCCTAAAACCCCACCAATGTGCTGGTGATGCACCCCTTGCAGTCCACTTCACCCTTTCTGGGGGTGGTTTCTCCAAACCCCCATGGATTGCAAGCCAGATGACCCCGAGAAGATTTTGTCATGAGCCAGCTGTGCTCATATATTTACACAGCAGTTTAGGCTTGCAGCTGCACACCCTGATGCCACAGAGACCCTCTCCTCTTCCTCCTCCTCCTCCTCCTCCTCCTCCTCCTCCTCCTCCTCCTCGCTCCATAGCCACAGCTTATTGTGCAATGAGATGGTGGTTAACTGCATGGAAAATAGCAGAAGGAAAGTATTGGGTGTATTTTTAGCTTATTTTCCTGCAGTGTAGCACTAGGAAAAGAAAAAAAAAAAGAAGTCATTCCATGAGACTTGATGAAGTCTGGTTTCCTATGGATTCGTGTGCTATAGCCCCTAAAGCCCCGCTGTGTCCTCCCAAGTGTCCTGTCTGTCTGCCTGTCTGTCTGCCCAGGCTCTCCCTGGGTCTTCCACCCATCTGGCAGGGCAGGTGGCAATACACACTGGACTTGGCCAAGGGACCTGCCCTTTTAAGTCCTGATGGCCTGACCATTAGACACAACACAGCCCTGTAAGTGACTTTTGGCATCTTTTGCAGATCTCACCTCTGTCCAGGCACTGGTTTTCACATTTTCTGTGGGACATTAGTACTCATGTTGCTGCTAGTGCTCTGTCAAAAGTCTGCCAGATGGACCAGGGCATTCTCCAGGGGTGCTTGACCACCAGACAGCACCATCCCATCCACCTTATATACTAAAAGGATGGCTAAAAGAAGCTTTTTTGGACTCCGCTTCCAAGTTCCCAGCCTCTGTGGAAGTTTGCAAATCAAGGACAGAGAGACCCTTGCCGAGGACATGTGAATGCAGTTTTTCCCCCAAAGGTGACTGGACTGATCTTCACCTTCCCACATCCAGCAGAGCAGGTGGGCAAGAGGAGGCGCAGGACACGGCTCCGTCTGTGGCTCCATCTGTGTGTGCTGAGTGGTTTGGGACTTGGCTAACCCAGTGGGCAGACACGCTAATGCTAAACTTGTGTGAAGCCTCACCCGAGTTCAAAGGCTGGGAGTGTTTCATCTGCAACCAAAGATGACATCAACTGGACCAAATCTATAAACAAACACTCCAGTTTGCCAGAGCCAGGGATTACTAACAGCTCCGTTTAATAGTCAGTTAAATTATCATCTGGAGTTTTACATAGTGTTACAATGATTTTTGTCGCTGTTGTTTAAAACCTTTCTTTTTTATTCTTTTTTTTTTTTTTTTTTTAAGTAATCCAGAAGGGTTTTGTATTTCTTGCCACATGGCTATCTCACCCTAAAGCACCCTACTTTCAATCTACAGTAGTAAAACGTCACATTAGAGTTTTAATAGAACATCAAGGAACATGAATTGTGGCCATCTTTGTAAGGAAAAGGACCAAACCTTCTTTTTATATGTTAAATATCTCCACGACAGGGAAAAGGTAGTAATGCTATTACGGGGGGTACGGACGCAGCAAAGAAAAGTTAACGACCCAGAGGTTCATCTCAGGTGAATGATGGCTCATTAATTCAGAAATAAAACAAAAAGAAAGGGCAGGGGGGTGAAGGAGGTTGCAGAAATGGTTGGAAAACAGTTTTCATGTTGCTGGCAGCTTGGGGAGAATGGGGAGTCCAAGAGAGAAAATATTGTGCAGACCCAAAGTAGGACCCAGCAGCAGACGTGGATGGTGTCAGCTCAGCAGAGAACCACAGAAACATACAATGGTTTAGGCTGGAAGGGACCTTAAAGAACATCAGGTACCAAGCCCGCTGCCGTGGACAGGGACAGCTTGCACTAGACCAGGGCACACCTATTTCAGGTGAGCAAGCCCCACACAGCGCATGGCACCCAGGCCAGGTCTACAGCCGTGCTGCAGCCCCCATGGGGGTCGGTCTGGTCCCCCACGGTGGCTGCTGGCATTTGTCTGAGATGGGCTCATGGGGTAGCTGAGAGACTTGGGCAAGAACATCCAGGCTTGGACAAGGTTCTGCCTTGCAAAGCTGGAGTGAGGAAACCAAGAGGGAAGCCCTCACAAATCCAGGGTCACCATGAAAATGGCCCCACAGAGGTGCCACGCTGGCAGGCCCTGCCAGCACAGCAGCTGCAGGGGCACCACGGCGGGCAAATGGGCAGAGCACAGCCCTGCCACGGGGTGAGGATGGGGTGAGCCCCATCCAGCTGTGCAAGGGTGCTGCCAAACAACTTTGGAGGGGCAGCTTTCCCCTCACCCTCCAAATCCCAGCCCGTGGGGAACCCAGGGCCCAAGGAGCAGAGTCTGGCCCAGCTGGCTGATGATGCTGCAGGGCTTTGGTTGCCCATTCAAGGGCTTTGAAGTGTCAGCACAGAAGCAGAACAGAAATATCTGCAGAGCCTCAGCGTAAATCTTGGGGCCAGATGAAAAAGTAACCTAGGCAGGTGTGAACGCGCGGGGTGTCCAGGGTTTTCCTGGCAGCGTCGCAGCGAGTGGCTGGCAGACAGCTCTGCTCCTGTCCTTGCTGCTGCACCTAGCAAGCAATAAAAGAGAGGAGTCTGCTACCCAAAGGAAAACAGTCTGCATTTCACATAAAGGCCATGTACATGGTATTACTTGGAGAGACACCAACTGGCGCCTGGGCCGGAGCAGCCTTGGTTCAAACATCCCTTGGAGGCGTTGAGCAGAGGTGCCCTTTGCCCATGGCTGGACGGCTGCCCGGCTGGAAGCTGAAAGTTGTCTCAGCATCTGCTGGGATAAGCAAAAGGATAAACAGAAGCGTCTTGGCCTAGAGTCTCGCCAGCTGAGAGGAAAAGGAGCGACGCCTCGGTACAGATCACCTGCCCATATATACCTCTGCGTGGAGGTGGCGCCGGCCTCGCTCTGAGCCCTAAGCCCTTGGCAGCATCAGGCACATCAAAATATAAGGACAAACACATGAGGAAAAGGCAAAAGGATCCAGGAGACTTCCTTCTTGCACAGAGCAAACGTTTGCCTGATGCCCCCTGCTAGACACACTCGTTGCAGCCATGGCACGGGGAGGCCTAGGTGATACTAACTGCTGGGGGCTGCTCCCAGCAGCTCCCCAGTCCAGGCCAGCTGCCCCTGGAGAGATGTCTGCCCACGAGAAGGAAAGAGCAAAGCACTGTGTGGTCCTGCAGGAAGATACCTGAACTGCTGTTGAGAAAATACAGTGATGGGGTGCAGGGGACAGTTGCCTCCCTCATCACCATGCAAATATTCAATCCATGTCCTTGGCAGGTAGGAGAAGGAATAAGGCAGAAAACTGTATGAGACAGGCTGAAGACTCTTCCTGCCAAGACTGAAAAAATGAAAAGGAAATTTCTCTCTGGAGGCATTGTAAAACTCCCGCTGTAGGGATCCGCTCTTGTCCAGACCAAAGGTGCACAGCTGGCAAGTCCAGAGCTCCCTCCTCTGCAAACCAGGCAGGAAGCTGAAGCTAAAAGGAACCTGTTTTCTGCCTCCAACATTATCAGCAGTGACAGGGATTTGGAGACTCTTTTGCTCGGACCAAACCCAGTATCCCAGCACAACCCCAGCTCTCTGGCTTTAAAAAAAAAGTTACCAGAGAAAGAGGCAGATGTGAGCCTGAACATGGGCAAGCAACATCCCCAGAAACCTGTCCTGCATGCCCTCTCTGGGACCAGGACCTTCAGGACCATCCTGCACCACGGCATTGGGGTACCTTGCATCCCTCTCTCCTCACCACGCAGGGCCTGGGCTATACCACAGCTGCAAGTGTCTGCTGCAGAACATCTTGTCTGTGCCATCTGGCTGCTGCTCTCCTAGCTGGGTCCTCCTCAGCAGCAGCTTGATGTTGCTGCTAAGTTTTTATTATGGTGGGTAAAATAAGAAAAGATAATAGAATGGATTTTAAAGTTGACTTCCGAGGAATTGGGCCCCTCAAGAGGAAAGCTCATGATGTCCAGCTGACCACTGGCCCTGAG
Source organism: Hirundo rustica (assembly GCF_015227805.2). Taxonomy (NCBI): domain Eukaryota; kingdom Metazoa; phylum Chordata; class Aves; order Passeriformes; family Hirundinidae; genus Hirundo; species Hirundo rustica. Next base: position 30,551,026 of record NC_053458.1, on the reverse strand, counting down.
GCCAAGCTTCTTTTGTAATGGAGGACTCTGCATCTCGGAGCACATGTGGGTTTTGACCATGGCAGAAGAACCTGAGGAGATGGGGTCACAATGTCCCTGCCTCTTGGCCCCAGCTGATGAAACCACGCCAGCTCTGCACCATTTCTCGCTCAGGTCTCACCCAGACCTCATGCTTTACACTTACAAAAAAACCCCATCCCAACCCTGCTGGCCATCCATCCTGTGGCTGATTAGCTCAGCCACAACCATAAGCATCTCAACCTGACCTGCATGCCCTGCCTCCACTTTTGTCTGCATCACCTGCTCCCCCCTCCTGGCTGTGTCACCGTGTTTCTCCCATGACCGGTGTCCCCCACCTTTGGAGACAGTCCCCACAGCCAGGGCAGGGATGGGGCAGGAGAAGGGGGCTGCGCCCTCTCGACCTGCCTTCTCCACCAATGCTGAGGAACCTCTTGGCAAAATGAATAAAACAAAACCAAGAAAACTGGGTCCCACAAGACTTCTAACTAGAAAGGCTTTTGGCCAAGTTGAAGAAGAAACTAATACTGAGTCAGTCCTGCACAGAGCAGCCGGTTTCGCTCCCCAGTCCGAATTCTCGCCTCCAGAAGCATCGGTGACACCCTCCCCCTCCGTGGGTCCATGTGTAAAACCCTCAGAAGCGCCCATGGGAAGGCCAGCCTGAGAGCAGGTGCCCAGAACCCTCAGTAGTCCTTGTCACCATAGTCATTGTAAAGGACACTCAGCGTCTGCTCCTCGCACGTCTTCCTGAGGTCCCGGCTGAGCTCCGACCAGTCGAGCCCATAGGGCTTGATCTCGCTGTAGCGGCACGCCAGGTACTTGAGGGATGAGCGCTGGAGGCTGATCTTGGGCTCCTGCAGGAGGCCATTGCACCAGCTGCTGAGGTCCCCCAGCTGAGAGAGGATGAGGCCAGCCTTCCTGCAGCGAGGGCGGGCAAGGGGAGATGCCGGGGGGCGATGGACAGCGAGGGGTGGCGGGAGTGATGGAGACACCACGGAGAGGATGGCGGGAAGGGCGGGAGGAATGTATGAGGAGAGAAAAGTAAAGACAGTTAAGGACACCATGGGAGCTCCTCAAGGGAGAAGAGAGAACGCAAGAGCAGCTGTGTGGAGCCTGATGCTGCCAGGACAAGGAGGGATGGGCGGGGCTGTGGGGACACGCCATCCCCAAGGCAGCGCTGCAAGCTAAATCCGTGTCAGAACAGCCCCTACCCATGGCAGACTCGTGTCACCATGGCAGGGACACCTGCTGCGCTGGTCTTGGGACTCACACCTCCCTGTCCTGTCCCCTCTTCTTCTTCCACCCTGTATCACTCACACAACAAAGCCAGGTTTGCTGAGAGTTTATTAAGGAGATGGTCACAGGTGAAACCCCCAGCACCCCTTGGGGTGGACATCACCAAGGACTCAAGTGACACCACCTGTCACTGTTGCAGCTACTGGACCCCAAAAACTAGCATGATGGGAAAGGCAGCAGGGATAAACGCTAACAAGGGTCAGGCTGACATATACGGCCAGCCCAGAACAGTGTCACCATGTGTGACGTGTCCTCTCCGTTAAGTGTATGTACTGCATGTTCAGGAAGCATGCCGGTCACTCATGGCTTGGTGTAGGAACCACAGAATCACGGAATGGTTTGGTTGAAAGGGACCTTAAAGGCCATTTTGTTCAACTCTCCTGTCCCATGGCAAGGACGCCTTCCACTTGACCAGGCAGCTCCATGTCCCAACCTGGCCTTGAACATTTCCAGGAATGGGGCATCCTCAACTTCTCCAGTGCCAGAATGCGCAGGATTGGGAGCAGTATGCCAGGATACCACTGAGGAGGAGGGAGATTTGAGGAAAACAAACAAACAAAACCCAACCAGAATGTCATGTCTGGCTTGTGAGGGTCTGAATGGAAGGCTGAAGGTGAGATAAAAATTATGATCTGCACGGGATGCAGTATCACGAGACATGAGTACAGTGAATGACACTCCTGCTACATGACTCACAATATTTCGTAACACAGCTTAGGAAACGTGTCCGACAGGACACCGTGCAAACCAGAAGGGATTTACTGGGGCATGCATCAAACACAGCTCTCTCTGGGAGAGCAGGGGATGCGGCAGAGCCCCCTGGTTCTTTGCAGGTGCATTTTGCATCTCCCAGTTGTGGAGAACAAGGTGACAAAAAGCAAGTCACTGCAGCAGCAGCAGCTCGGAAAGAGCCACAACCCAGCCAAGGAAGCCTTGGGAGGTCAGGTGACAGAGGCAGAGGAGGTCCAGGATGAATCCATCTTACATACAGCACACCCAGGGCATCACAGCCTCAGTGCAGGCTTGTCCTGGTAGTGAGGGAATGTAAATTACCAACCTTTTGTATTGGATGAGATACTGGAAGAGCACAGAGGATCATAGCCAAACATGATCTAAGTTGTGTTCTCTTCTTTTCAAATTTGTCCTCATAAAATTGTGCTTCTATTGTTTTTATCGAGAAAATCAGTTTGTACAGATAAAACACATTGTGTTCATTTTAAATTTGTCTCACTCTTTGGGTGATCTCCAGGGAATGTGGCCACTGTGAAGGCAATGGATTCAAATGAAGCATCTTGGAGGTATCTTGTGCCTGGAAACCCAGACAAAAGTTTTAGTGTCTGATGTGGTGGGAAAAGTTTCCTGCCCAGCTACAAGGTCAGATGGTGGGTCAGAATAGTCAGGGAAAAGAAGATATATCCCCTCACTAGCTTTACCTCAGCATCTGCTCTGCCCAGAACAGGCAGCAGTTACAAGGCACGATTCTGAAGGAAAAAATCACACTCTTACTGGACATTCTTACTTAAGATAAGCAGGGTGGGCTGGTTTGACAGCTCCAGGATGTGTGTACCAACCATGAAAGACCATCCACTGCCTCTCCAAACCTCCCTCTAGGCCAGGCACGCCATGGGAAAGCTGCTTGAAGAGGAATTAATTTACCCAAAGTCCAGTCAGAGCCAACCTTGGCTTTCCTGGAGAGAAAACCTTGGATGTGACTGCAGCTCCAAGGGCGCAATCTGGGGCCGCTGAAAGGTTGTCTGGCTCTGGGGCCACATGACACCTGCCACCCCAGAGCTCATGTCCAGGGCATGCCAGAGAGGCAAAGGTGGTTAGCATGGCTCTGGAGACAGCCACACAAGCTGGCCAGCCGTGAGAAAATAGCCAAGCTCTCACTTGCCTTGGTCTCTGCATCTGACACCTAAGCAAGGTGCCACGAGCGCCTCTCTTCCTTCAGCATACAGGTGCCCTCACAGGAATGCCTGTATGACCCCACAGATTTTGGCTCAAAGCCCGTGGGCACCACCAGACTTCACTAGGCTTTGCACCAAATCCCACTTCCATTTACTGCTTGCTTTTTTCTCCATTCCCTTTCCTTATGCAGAGACCAGGACTCTGTGCATCCCTTCTTGGACTGTGAGGGAGCGACTGGCTTTCGTGGCCTCCGAGGAGTTATCTGTGCACTCACAAGTTATGCTTCCTCAGTCCAGCAGCCAGCCCTGCCAAGAAGGGAGCCGAGATGAGCAGAGTAGGAGGCGCCCTGGACGTGTGGAGGAGGAGGAGGGACATGGTAGAGTCAGTCGCGTGGGTCCGCATCCACGACTTCAAAGGAGCATCAGTAACAGCCAAACAAACGCTGTCTGCTGGCTAAATAATGTCATCTGCAAGCGATTTGTCCTGTCACCACCAGTCTGGGTGCTTCGCCCTCGCAGACATCAAACAGGAGGTCTGCTTTCCAAGATTTGTCATCACCAGAGCCCGCTGCAGCTGCCTAAATGCCTCCTTCCAAGTAGCGCGAGCTGCAAACACCTCATCAGCAGCTTGCGTCATCCTATCCTAAGCGCTCCAGCGTTTCCAGAGGGTGCAATTAACCCTCTGGCTCTAGATTCACATGAAAATGCTGTCATTTGGGTAATTCGGTGGCACTTCTGGCTGCCCCATGGCAATGCCCCTCTGCCTCGCGGGGCTGGAGGAGGCGGCTCCCCGCCGTGTTCGGGATGGTCCCCGGTCCCCTCGCGGGGGCAGAGCAGCAGTGATGGCAGCGCTCAGCCTCAGCCATGGCAGCGGCTCCGTGACGACTCCAGTCTGTCACGGAAGGAATTTTATGCGCTCCTCATGCAAATCACCACAACAGATGTCAGATGGCCCGTGCAAACCGGGGCTGGATTTCACATCTGGAAACGGAGACAGAGCGGCATCACCACAGCTGGGATCGAGACAAAGCTGAGACTAAAGTCCAGGCCTGCTGATCCCACTCGGTGTCCGGGGAGTGAGGCAACCCTGGGCAGAGGAGCTGCCGGGAACCTCGGCCCTAGAAAGACCCCATGTGCTGCAATGTTGCTACTGAGCCTTGAGGTTGTGCCCCAAAGAGCTCACATTTCTTAGGACATAAATGGGAAAAGGGGAAAGAGAAGAGACCCCACCTCCACTCCAGGGCATGGAGGGACTCCTCAGAGTTTCCCACCAAAGCTGTGCCAGGAGACAAGTCCAAGGCACTAAGTGCAAGAGAGGCACAAGCTATTTGCTGAGTCTCTCTGACTGCCTAGCAGAGGTTTGGAGAATGCACACAGAGAATCTCCTATCCTCTGCTAGAAGTACACAAGTGATCACCTGGAGAAGCAGGGCTGGAAGACAGACACTGGTGAGACCAGCAAGAGGAGGTGTGGGGCACGGTGTAAGGTGGAGGCCATGAATTTCCTACATAGGAGCTCTTGTCGATGTACATTTGACAGTAACCCTGATTTCCAGATGAGGTCACAGCTCTGGTTCTTTGGAGGCCAGATGCTATGAAACACCACTGCAGCCCACACAATCTCTCAGCCCAGCTTGCTAAACACACTGGAAACATCTATGTTACTGGGAAACCATGCAGACTAAAGCAGATGTTGCAGGACATGGGGAGAAGGGAACATCTGGATGTCTCCACAAGCCTGGGACATTCTCAGGCAGCTGGAGGGGCTTCAGTGACCTGGAGAAGCCTGAAGAGAAGACACAGTGCTTACTCAGGCACAAAGAGACTATTTTAGACAGGAAGAGCTCAGGACAACATCCTCCAAAACCTGCTGAGGCAGCTCAGCACTGCCCGGGCACCCAAAACACTCGTGGTCACCCCCACACAATCACAGATGTGGATCAAAAGTGAGGAAATACACAGTTCAGACCTAAAGTCAGTCCTCTGCCTGCTGGGGACCACAAGCTGACAGAGTTCAGCACACAGAGGTGCATTGAGCTCAAGCCAAAGCCCAGGGAAACACAAAAAGCAGAATCCCATCTCCATCCCTAGAAAGTGCCTTATTTTTCCAAGACCTTCTGCCTGTTTGCCTGTGGCATCAGCTAAGAAGGAAAAAGGAGAATCCTGTCCCTTTGCCCCTCTGCACAGCCTGAAGACGTTAGGCCAGTCTCTAGAGACAGTGCAGGGCTCACGGGATGGACAACGTTGGGTTGACAACAGCCAACCGCTTTCCACCTCCCCCTGTGTTGATGGTCTTTGCACACGCCCAGCATCCAGCAAAACAGAAACCCCACTGTGACACTCTAAGGTCTACCCCCCATCATCCCGCCATGGGATTTGCTGAAGAGATGCCTTCCTGATGGCCACAGGACCTGCTGGTGGGCAGGCAGCTCCCAAGCCTACCTGGGCCCCAGCTCATCTTCACAGCGCCAGGTGAACTCCCCAAAGCTCTCGTAGTGCTGGTTGTAGTGGTAAAGGACTCGGTGGAGGCTGGGCGAGCCCAGGTCCAGCAGGGTGTTGTAGGCTGTCTGCTGCTCCTTGCCGCTCGTGTAGCCGTTGAAGAGGTTGTAGATCTTGTCTGCTATTTCTGGGCAGAAGGACAGGGGGTGTTCAGTGGGGCACAAGGAAAGGAATGAATAAAGCCCACTGGGGGTAAAGCTCAGTTCTAGGGAAACCAGGCCCAGAACCAAGATTTGTCCACTGAGTAACTATTTACATCGTATCAGGACAAGGTCCCAACGGAGGAGCAACAGATTCGACGGCATTCCCTGGACTCGGTCCAGGTTAGTTTCCCACAATTTGGTCTAATTAAGAAAAGAAATGGGTGATGCCGTCAGGTGGCGTTAGTCAAACACCATTTATGCACTTTTGTTTTCAGAGAGGACGTGTGCCTCCTGCAGCCCCATGTCTCAGCCCTCCACACTGTGTGGCAGCTGTGGCTGGAGGCGGTGTTACAGCCAGGACACACGACACGCACAGGAACATGCTGGAAGGGGGAACTCCCTCTCGTCCCAAGCATCACAGTCCAGCAGCTCCCTGCACCTCACCTTGAGCTTTCACATCATCTACCACAGGGCAGGGCGTCTTGACCGTCACATCACTTGACCTGGAACGTCTTCCCGTGTTGTCGACTCCCCAGAGCGTGAACCTGGACGAGAGGGGGACATAAACCAAAGCTGTGGGCTCTCGAGACCCCACGGAAATCCAGGCAGCATCAAACAGGATGCCAGCAGTGCCACAGGCATGGCACAGGGCACGCACTCACATGTAGGTGGTGTCGGGCTCCAAGCAGCGGATGATGAGGGAGATGGTGGAGGAGAGTCTGTCAGGCACTTGGGCTGGCATGGCACAGGGTGACTTGGCACCGGAGATGATGTCATCCACGAAGCTCAGCACCGTCTCTAGGGAGAGAGGGGAGGATGTGCCACTGGAGGTGACACAGGTGTCCCTGGGGCTGTGGAGAGCCTGTGCCTGCTGCCACACTGCCTGGTGCAAAGGGGGACCAAGGCTAACGCATGAACCGGGTGTAAAGTTGGACCCACTGCTTTTCCAGAAAAGTTCATCCCTATGGTGTGGAGCTGCCCCTTCCTGCAGCACGGTGGGCAGGGGAAGGGCTGCTCTCTCTTCCAGAGGATGTTTGATTTGTTGCAGCATCCCCTTGCAAAGACAAAGACAAAGGCTCTCTTCGAACATCTCCATCCCACTCTCCTAGAGAACCAGTGGAGTCCCCCTCACCTGTCTCCACCTTGGAGTGGTCCATTCTGTCGGTGACTTTCTCTTGGCGCAGGAGGTAGTCCACGATCTGCACCCCAATGGGGGGCTCCGAGTGGTCCCACTCCAGTACCACCAGTGTGCTGCTGGGCTCATGTACGGTGGAGAGACGCAGGCTGGGGGACAATTTTTGCATTACTCTCACAGTAAAAGGGATTCAAGGCCATCAGCTCACAGGAAACAGCAACCTCAGGAGAGAAATGACTCCCCCCCTTTCCCCTCCTGGCTCTGGGCACGTTGATCCAAAGAACTCATTCCCTAGGGTTGCTTTACCAGGATGGACCCACAACCAGCTCCGCAGTCCTCAGCTGAACTTAGAAAAAACGCTGCAACTCTGCACTCTCCGCCCAATTTCCAGGTCACCCACCGGTTTGCAAACCTGTCCCACCCAGGCACACAGCCCCACCGCCTCCTGCCACCCCGCCGCTGGCCATCGCCCGCCCTCCACAGGCCCGTCACGCCCGAAAGCCAGGCTGGGCACCTACACTGGGTGCGGGAGAGGCGCACAGGTGGGCAGCCCGTCAGCCCCGAAGGCACTCGAGTCACAGCGGCACCAGTCCTCGATGACATCCCCGCTGCCCGAGCACCACAGCAAGCTCATGGTGGCCTCCTGCAGGAGCTGGGAGAGAGGAGGAGGGGTTGAGCACCGGGCAGGCGAGCTCCCATCCCGCCAGCGCCTGTGCCGGCGTTCTTCCATCCCCTGGTGGGTTCAGCACGGTCCCCCCACCCCGGAGAGCGGGGCTGGCACACGGGCGAGGCGCCACGGCTGGACACGAGGCGATCTGGGCAGGCTGCCTCCAGAGACAGCCACAGCGCCGTCCTGCCACCCGCTGCCCGCTCCACCGCGCCCGGCACGCCGCTCCTCACCCGCTGCGTCTGGTTGTTGGTGACCAGCTCGTAGAGGGGGGCAGCTTTGGTGACCTCCAGCAGGATGGGCTCGGCCGGCGCGTCGGGGCTGGAGGCGACGTGGCAGAGCGGGCAGGAGGAGGGGCAGCGCCCGCGGCTCTGGCACTCCATCCGCACGCCGGCTGCCACGCGCTTGGTGCCCGACTCGGACAGGCTGGCGATGTACTCGGGGAACGTCAGCACCTTGGGGTCCCGCTCCCGCTCCTCTGACTCATCTGAGGGGGAGTTGCCTGGAGGAGGGGGAAACCAGTGGCGCCAGGGCGTTGGTAATGGAATATGAGGGGGCTAGAGCTCTGCCTCCCACCCAGGAGAGGCAGCGCTTCCGAAGAGCCCCCCGTATCCTTAAGAGCTGTTTGCTCTCTAGGGACGAAATGCTTGCTGGTCTTCAGAGGAGGAATCGGGACTGAAAAGCCCGCCCTGACCTCTGTGGCTGCAGGTCCGCTGGTGTCCCAGTGCCTCAGTCTCCCCAGCCCCATCCCACGCCCGGACCGGGACAGGCCACCCTTCCAGCAGGTCCCCACGAGAGGGAGCCTCCTCCCTGCGGCTGGAGATCCCTGACGGACCCGCCCGGGCACCTCCATGTCACACCGAGCCCCCGCCAAAGAGCCCTGCCAAACCACTCTCCCGCAAAAGCCCTCCTGGCCCTACGCAGCAGGAAACGTTTTGGCACAAGAGGAACAGTCCTTGCACAGAAGCCAAAAGGTAAAATCGGCCCATGGCTGCTGTGCCCTGGCTGGCACCACCCTGCCGCGGAGAGCCTTGCCACCAAGGGACATGGTGCTTCTCACACAAAGCCCCCGCCAAGAGATGTCCCTGGATTTGCACAGGAGAAAGAGGGGCCTAGAGCGACCACCGAAGGTGGTTGGTGGGGCTGGAGGAAGCTGAAGGACGACCAGACAAAGCCTCACCCCCAGGGAGGGCTCAGGCCATGGTCAGTGGTGACTGGGTACAGGCTGGCTCCTGTAGGGAACCACCACGGACCACATCCACGACTCAATAGGAAAATCTCCCTATAGCAAGGATTTGTGGAAAAATGGGCCAGCACTAGCCCATTGAGACTCCTGCAAAGAAAACAAGGCTGTTAAAGCAAAACCTGGGCTACAAAAGTGTTGCTCTGCTCCCCCAGGAAGCTGGAGATGGATCACTTTCGGCTGGCTGTGAATTGCAGCTTAGCAGGCACTGAGGAAAAGCAGAGGAGCCAGGGAATGATTTGTCTCTTGCAATTTCTCAATCGATATCCAGCCCCTGACGTTTGCAAACAAAAAGCAAAGGAAGGAAAGTGGCAGGTGCCAGAGTGAAACCTAAATGTGATACTGTGGGTGGAAAAAGGCTGCCAGACCTGAAAAGCCTCCAAGCACGAAAATCAAAGAGGAGGAAATTGCAGGAGAAAAAAAAGAAGCACTTGCAATCAAGAGGTGCTACATCTGGAGACAGCTTACAGCCAAACACCGAGTCTGTACTTTTCCAGGTGGGCTTGTGAAGAAGCCCAGGCTCCAGGAGACCTGAGCCCACAGGATCCAGACTCAGGCTTTCAAAGAAGCCCTTCCCACACAAGAGCCCTGGGGAGATAATAAATGTCTCTGAGGCTGGGACATAGCAAGAGCAGGACCATGGGCTGGTGCCAATACTGAGAATTATGAAGCTTCAGGATGGAAATGATGCATCCTTTAGAGCGCCTGTGAGCTCCAAGCTCACGCTGCCTGCACCTGGGAATTCCTGGGCAGGAGCAGCAAACCAAGGTCATCTATAAAGCAGCAGCTCTGCTTAGCATTCCCCGTGTCCAGGCTTGGGAGCTGGCCCTTGTTTGCTGCCCAAGCCTGGATGCTGCAACTCACCTTCCCCTGCACAGGCATGAAAACACCTGCAGGCAGCTTAGCTGAGGGCAGCACCAGAGATCATGGAATCGTGGAATCACAGAACCTGAGAACAGTTTGGAATGGGAGGACAACAAAGACCATCTCGTCCCAGTCTCCTGCCATGGGCAGGGACACCTTCCCCTGAGGACAGACGGCAGCGGGCAGGAGCGAGGCTGCCCCAGCTTGTGTCAAGCTGCCATTCAAAGCAGGCAGCACCTCTTCCACTGGGGATCCACCACAGCTCACAGCAGCCAGGGCACCGGAGGGGAGGGATGCAGCAGCGCCGGTGCCCCTGCTCCGTGATGGACCTCCCAGCTCCTAGCTGGTTCCCAGGCATTAAAAGCACAGTGCTGACAGCCCAGGAGAAGGAAACACATTGGAGGGGGAAAAGTCTGGCTTCAGGATGCAAGTGGAAGAGAGTAAACACGGCAGAGACAAAAGGAAGGAAAGAATAAGATTAAAGACAACAGTTAAGTCCAGAATGAGGCGGGACGGCTTTGGTGGGATTGGTGCCCTTGTCTTTCATCTCCCTGGGGCTGTGGGCATTGATCTTTCTTTTTGGCCCGGACCAGTGCCTGCTGCAATCCATGGGAATCCTTTGGCTGGCTTCAAAGTGTGCGAGAGCAGGGTGTGAGAGAATGACGTGGGACGCAGTCCTGACCCAGGCTGGGCACCTTCCCTGCTATGCCAAAAGCAAACCCCGCTTCCCATTCCCAGGGGGTGGCCACGAGTACCCTTCCCAAGGAAAAGCTCCTACCTTTGCTGATGTCCTCATACTCCAGCCAGAGCTGCCGCTGGACCTGCCTGTTGGGATACCAGATGGAGCAGGACTCCTCAAAGCCGTACACCGCCTCTTGGATGTAGTGGTTGCCAAACTGGTCCAGCAGCGCCACAAAATCTCCACGGGAAGTGGCTCCATCCAGAGAGTGGAGGGCATTGCTGAAGGCTGGGAAGGAGATGGAGGAGATGCTCAGTTCCCAGAGCCCGCCAAGCCCCCGCCACCTCCCTGCACACTCGCAATGGGCAGCCAGCCTTTGAGCCCAGCACCTGCCAGCAGAAGGCTGTGTCACCTCTTGCCGTCCTTTCTCCCCTTATTCCCCCGTCCCTGCACACTTACACTGGGAGATGGTCATCTGGTTGAGCCGGATGTGGTACATGACAGACTGCACCTTCCAGTGCTGCAGGAGGGGGTACCCAGACACCTCGCTGAAGTTCACCATCCCTGCCACAGAAAGGACACGGGGACTCAGTGCCACTGCTGAGCAATACCTCACCACGGGGACGGCTGCAGCCCTTCCTGCCTTGGGCAGCACAGCCGAGGAAGAGGGTTCTGTACACACCACATGCCCCCAGGGAGGCATTCAGAGCTGAGGGTCAGGTGGTGCCCAGCAATTAAAATGATGGCTTTGAAGGAAAACGCACAGGCTTGTTTCATCCTGCCATCCGGGGCCCTGTGCTGGAAGATAATGAGCCTCCTCCCGCATCCCCTCCTGCTTCCTTCTCAGTGCCCACTCCCAAGGCATGCCCAGGTGTGCTAATTACGCCACTAATGAGAGCTGTGCTGTTTAATGAGCTGTATGCAGGCCTGGGAGCGGTCACCGTCACGCCACGTGTGCCCGAGCGCGACGGAGCCCTGGGTCCCCTTCGGCTGGGCCCGAGCTGAGCGGGCACCAGATGGACGGGGAAATCGCTCGCCTCTTGACACTAATGTTCCCTCAGGACATTATGGCAATGCCGGGGCTGTGCAGGACCCAGGGCTTGTCCTTCTCCTTCAAAGACATCCCGTTCTTCATCTGTGAGTTACGGAAGCCAGAATCCACGGGGACCAGGGCAGGGCACCCAAAGCACATGGCAGCTCAGCTTCCACGGGCAGAGGGACAGAGAGGCCACCGAGCCCCAGACAAAGGAACTGAAGGGCGCTCACGGCTCTGAGTTTGGTTGCCAGAGCATCGCTAGAGTGCCACAGCAGGATGCTGGGACACGCCACCTCCTCCCTCGCAGCTCCAGCGCCGCACAGCTGGCACATCACGGCAAACTCTGCTGCTAACAGGCACCCAGCAGGAGTTCAGGTGGGTAACAGTGGGCATCCCCCCCTCTGTAACAAGACCCGAAGGCAGAGTATAAGCAGGATAAGATCCTTTGCCTTCCAGCGCCTCTCTCTCCGGTGCTGGCTGCTGCCGACAGCTTCAAAGCCTTGCTCTTCCCTGCAAAGTGTTTATGCAAAAACAGCCCTTCCTTACTCAGCAGCTCTGCCTCTCATGTATTCACAGCGATATCCAAGCTTCTGACAAGCAGAGAATATTTTACTTCTTTTCCTTTTTTTTCCCCCATTTTTTTTTTCCCCTTAATCAGCCACAAAGCCAGCAGAGCAGTGGGAAATGAATAGGATAATTTACTGGCTTTTACCTCCCCAGTGTAATTGCCAGCAAAGTCCCAGTCCCACTGACACTGCTGTGATGCTGGGGCTGTGGTGGCAGTGCCTTCCTCTCATCCGTGTAACCATGACACAGGCAGGACAGCCCCACTGGGAGGCAGGTGTCCTCCAGCACCTCCAGGCGGGGTTGAGCACCCCCAGGGACGCAGGAGTGACCCACCCATGCAGCTCTCTTGGGGAAGCTCAGAACCCCCATGACCCACAGCACCCTCCCCCCTGCTGAACCTGCCTGCACACACACCTTCATTGCCGTGCACCCTCTCAGGACAACCAGCATCCACCAGACCCTGGATCTGCATACACTCCATGGGTGCTCCCCAAAATCCTCCCAAAAGCTCTGCCAAAGGGAATCCACAGGGTCTCTATGAGACCGAAACACCTCACTAGCCACATCCTGTGCTTAGTAGCTCCTCGATGTCTGGGTCATTTCAGCCAACAGCAACAAACACCAGGGAAACGAAGGCTATTTATGAGTACTGGCAACATGGAAAAAAGGCAAAGCCTTGAAGGCTAGGAACCCGTGATAACCTGTCACTCACGGCCCATGATGCTCTGGCATGGCAAACCAAAACATTTTGGTTTGGTGGCACTGTGTTTTGAATGCTTCATTAAATGAGCAAAGAAATCAAAGGTAGTTGGAAAACCTTTCCCACCTTCAGGGAAAAAAAAAAAAAAAAAGAAAAATCCTTTTGCGAATGCCCCAAATATTTGATGGATGCTTGAGCTTTTACACTCCACAATTTATTTACAGCCCTTGCCTTCCCTTTTTGCTTTTCCTGCTGGTTCCTCTACAGAGAGCAGAGCCTCTGTACAGCAGAGCACAGGGTGCTAATGCCAGACCAGATATATCCCACGGTAGATATATCCTGTGGGAGGTTAAGGTGCTGAAGCTGGACACGCTGGGAGGGACAAGGATCCAGCTGGACTCACTCACCAGTGAGGAACTCGGGGTCAGGAGTGGGGTCAGAGAGCTCCTCTTGGCACTGGTTCTCCAAGGGCACTGTGGCCACCACCAGCCCATCCGGCAGCTGCTGCTCCAGGCCCCGGGCAAAGTTGTTCTGCCTGGAAGTTAATTGCAGAGAGAAGAGCAAGGTTGGAGGACAGCAGAAACGACCGGGATCATCCCCGCCAGCAAGTGACCCATCCCCAAAGAACTCCTGGCACTTCTCCTTCCCTTCAGGCACAGACTAAAGAGACAGACAGTGTCAGATGCACCCTCCCCGCCAGCCCCTCCACCTTTGCAAAGCGAAGCCAGACATGGACGGACCAGGCAGGCTGCTACAGCCCAGCCCCAGGCTCCTTCCCGAGCCTTCTCCTCGGAGAGGATGTGAGGTCTGACCCTGCCGGGGCCTCCCCCCTGGTCTGCAACTCACCTGAACGTCCCTTTGAGCACCTGTCCCGGTGCCACCTCCTTGGAGTGGTTGTTGTAGCCATAGAAGATCTCCCCGAAGAGCGTCTGGTTCATGGGCAGCTCGCGGGGCTCGCCGCAGCCCCCCGCCTCGGGGCACGACTCCGAGATCAGCTGGCACGAGCGCCCATCCGCGCCCAGCTTGTAGTCCTCAATGCACCTGGGAAGCCAGCACCAGGAGCACGGTCAGCTGCAGCCCCCTCAACACTGAGGACAGCCACGAGAAGAGAGGAAAGCCCCTCCATCCCGACCCTAGGAGCTCAGGGGGGCAGCAGCCACGGACAGCAGCACTCTGGGGTGTCCAGGAGCCCCGGGAGGAGACAGTCACTCACCCACAGAACATGAGGATGTTGTAGAGCAGGGGGTCTTCGGGCAGGGGGACCATCTGCTGCAGGCACAGCTGCTCGCAGCCCCCGTTGAAGCCGTCGGAGCAGTCCACGCCGACGTGACGGTCGTAGCAGCCCGTGCCGTCCTTCATGGGGCTCAGCCCCGTCGGGCACTGGCGGGGGAAGTACGAGGTGAAAACCCCTGGGAAGAAACCTGTCTCTGGGGCTGAGGGCAGGGCTCCAGCATTGCTGCCCACTGGAAACCGCAGCCCGAGCAGCGTTCAGAGGCTGCAGGAAGGACAGCAGCAGCACCGTCCACGGCTGCAGATATTCCAGCTGCACCAAAGCCTCTCTGCAGCCCTCGGGAGTGTAACCCCGGCAGTAGGAGCCCTCCACCGCTCCCAACCCCACTCTCCAGCAACACAGCTCCGGTGACTGACAAGGCGGTGCTGCCCTTCCTGCCCCACACTCACAGCCTCCACCCCAGTGCCCAGCTCTGGCAGCATTGCACCCAGCCCCACAGATTCCCCGTTCTGGGGCACGCACGTGATACGGAGCCTCCCACAGAGCCAACAGACAGATGGACTCTACTGCCTCGTGTGTGTGTGTGTGTGTGTGCAGCAACAGAGGAGATGCCAGCCCAAAAACATCATCCTGCAAAATTCAACCTCAAAATATCCACCCCGAGGTGACAGTAAGGGAGGAAGGATTCATTCCCTCTCTGGCCTCCCCTTCCTTGCTCACTCCAGGGGAGGGAGGTGGGCAGGGCCCCGGGGTCACGCACCACACAGCCCGTGGAGTCCAGCTTGCGGTCCGAGATGCAGCGGAAATTCTTGCTGCAGCCCCCGTTGTCCCGGGAGCAGTCACGAACGGGGCCGAAGGAGTCGAGAAGGACCTCCAGGCTGTCGAAGGAGGATGAGGTCATCAGCTCTTCCCTGCGAGGAGGGGGGAGAGGAGACGTGTCACCGCTCCGCTGAGGTGCCGTGGACGCGCACATGACCGTGGCTGCTGCGTGGGTTTTTCCAGAGCTCAGGCTTTCCTCCGCCTGACGGTGGACTGGATGGCAGCCAAGCTTTTAGAAGGATGCAGGAGCTACTGAGATGAGGAGGAATACTGCCAAAGGCTCGGCTTTTCAGGACTAAAGAGGGGCAGGTTAATGGTTGCGCCAATCTCCACCTGCGAAAGGCGGGATGGAGATGCCAGCTCTATTTGCTGAAACCCCTCCTGAGCTCCCTCACCCTGCCGTGGCACCCACCTGACCTCCACCGCATCCTCCATCACCGTCATGTCAGTCTTGCACTTGGCCGAGGGGTTGATGGCCAGCTCGGCCGGGGGGATGACGAAGCTCTTGCTCAGGGGCAGCCACATGCCCTCCCCCAAGGTGTAGGTGAACCTGCCGGGGAGAGGAGCAAAGCCTGGCTCAGAGGGAAACGCTGAGCCTGGAAGGTTGTCCCAGCCCAAATCCAAGCCCTTGAGCCTCCCTGCTCATCCGGCAGGGATGCCAGCCCAAACTAAGGCAGGGTAAAGTAGGGTGGCTCCTCCAAACACACCCAATGATTCCCAAAAAATTTGTAACTTAAGTAAGGTAAGTAATTTTCTTTTTAAAGGCACTTTCACTTTCTGTAGAAACCCTCCTTTCAGAGCCTAAAGCTCCCTCTCACCATGGACAGAGGAGGAACTGACTGCTGGGTATCCAGCACGCACATGACAGCTGCAGGGGGATCTTCCCAGCCATGCTCTCAGGTCCCCAGGAGGTGGCACAGGACAGCCGTGCTCAGCCCTGCCAGCTGGGCTACCTGCATGCCTGTGTGCCCTCGGTCGTATTTAAGCTCCAAAATGTGCTGAGCAGGTTGCCTTCAGCGCTTACCGAAAAATCTTGTCCGAGGGCTGCTCGCCCAGCACCAAGTCAAAGCCACGCTGGAAGATGGTGTATGGCCAAGGCCTGGAAAAGAAACCCAGGAGCATCACATCAGCATCGTGTCCCCACTGCTGCTCACAGCCCAAAATGCTTCCCTTGCTCAGCCCCCAGCTCGCAGGCAGAAGGGTCCCAGGGTAGGACGACTCCTAGGGTAGCCAGGATAACATGATAAAATAGCCTCAGATCTGAGATCTTAATTTTGGGGTCCCTACAACATCAGATTCTCGTCCCAGCCCCAACCTGCCAGTAGGCCAGTGGTGTGTTGCACCTGCTGTTTTGGGGCTCTGTGCGCTCCAGCCATCCCCACATCCCTTCGTGCTCGGTACCGCCCGCCTGGTCCTGCTTTAGGGATTTGCATCACAGCTACTGGATTGCAAAAAGAAAACCGAACCGCAGCTGGACCCCTTCTCTGCGAGGATTTTGTCAGGGAGCACATCAAGTGTGGGACCCCAGTTTCACCACCTGCCTTATTACCCTTGTGTTTCACTGTTCCAGGAGGGGCAGCTTTGCAAAGTGGGCTGGAAGGACAAGGTGGAAGCCTGGAGCCAAGCAGGAGGCTGGAGAGCTGGTGGCCCCATCCCCTCCATCCCTGCTGTCCTAGATAGCACAGGGTGAGGATCAGTGATGAGCCACTGAGATTTGGAGGCCGGTGCCTTTCAGTGGGACACCTTTGACACCATGACACCTTTGGGATGTGAGCCCCCAGCAGCACAGCCCTGCTGGCACACCATCACCTGCAGAGAGGGACAGACGAGACCCGGCCATGGTGGGCTTTGAATCAGGCACCACGAACTCCAAACCCTGAAACTCAAAATCCCCTTTGCAAGAGCTCGGAGCTGGGGAGAGGAGATTTTCCATCCCGTCACACCACTGCTGCTAAAATTCAGAGTCAAGAGTGTCAGGTGCCAGTGACAAGCCCAGGGATTTTCTCTCGAGGCAATTACAGCTCTCCTGCACAAGCAGTTTAATTTCTAATCTGAAGTGATTTCAGCAGGGATGAAAATAATAATACTAAAAAAATCCCGACTGCAGGATTACAGCTGGCCTTCTCGTTCCTTCGTTGGGATACAATGCCGTTGTCCTGTCCGGGCAGCTGCGAGCCGGGGATTACATTCAGCCCACAATCAGATTGCTTTGAATGAGGTCAGCTTCATCCAGAAAGAGATGTGCTCCTTGTGTCTCGCCAACACCTCGAATGCTTCACTCCCCCACCTTCCAGGGCTCCCGCAGATGGGTTTTATTCTTGCTCCTGAGGAGCGCGCCGGGCCGGGAACAAAGGCGGAGGCCGTACGGAAGCGAGGCATTGTTCCCCGTCAGCTCGGGTGGAGAAGCGCTTGTGGAGAGCTGCTCTCGGCTTGCAGCAGAGCTCAGTGCTGGGGCAGGTGCTGTGGAAGCACAGGGACTGCCAGACCTCTGCCTGGTGGCACATCTGTGAGCCCATGGATGTCAACACAGGCAGGACATGGAGCCAGTGCCTTTGGACCCACATGGGAGACTGAAATCAGCACCCAAGCCATGTTGTGTCCACCCAGGATGCAATTTCCAAATGTGGCTAAAATTCATGCAATCATAGAGTCCCAGAATGGCCAGGGTTCAAAAGGGACTTTAAAGATCATCTCGTTCTACCCATCTTCCATTAGCTCAGGTTGCTCCAAGCCCCATCCAGCCTGGCCCTGAACTCTTCCAGGGATGGGGCAGCCACAGCTTCTCTGGGCACACTGTGCCAGGGCCTGCCCACCCTCACAGGGAAGAATTACATCCTAATATGCAATCAAACCTGCCCTCTGTCAGTTTGAACCTGTTACCCCTGGTCTTGATGCCCTTGTAAAGAGTGATGATGGCTTTGATGCGGGAAGAGGTTTCTGTGCTCCAGGAAGGGAGATGTGTGGCATCTCCCCAGCCTGACACACTTTTCCCTTACTTGGAGCCAAAGCCCCTTAAATGCAATGTTCAGCCTCTAGCTACATCCCTACAGGGCAAGGGAGAGTCAGGGTTGCCAGGCACCACGGGGACTGTGAGGACATGGACCTTCTGCAGAAAGGCCCTGAGATGTCCTCCATACAAGAACTGCAGCTCAAGGAGAGACAATTACCCATCCTCCTCTCCAGGGAAGCTCTCCAGAAGCTCAGCACTGGCATTTCCACCCATGCACCCTCGCTGACTTGTGCCTTCTGCTGCAGAGGACAGGGCAGCATCTGCTCCCCCAGGCACACCTTCCCTCCCCCATTGCTGCCTTTTGTCTCCATTCCACCTCCTCCTTGCTCCGTGTGCGTCCCCACATTGCTGCCTTCCTCCCCACGGCGGTGTGTCCCTCCCTGCATGGATGTCTCACTCCCTGCCTGCCTTCTGCCATCACTGGAGGCACCTCTGGTTTGAGTCACTGTCCTTGTGGGGTATTTTGGTTGCAGGGCCTTCGGAGCTCACAAAGAAAAGTGGGACTGATCAGCAGCTCTGCAGCTGATCGGGTTGGATTAAACGGGCCAGAAATGACAGCTCTCAGCCTCTTGCAAGCCTTAGCACTCAGACAGGCCTCTGAAACAGCAAAATGGGGCATTACCAGGGCACCTCAGAGCCAAAAATTTCCCCACACTCAGCCAGCAAGCAAGTTCTCGAGGCCAAAGTGCTGCCAGTGGATCCCTGGGATAATCTTAAGCCTAATCTTGGCTTTTCTAGGTGGGTCATCATCTGGATGCTCTGCTCCACATCTGGGCTTGAGTGGAAACTCACAAAACACCTGCTGATCCCTCCAAACCCGGCGCTGCTGGCATTGCTTTGAACCAGCTCAGCAGGGCCCTGGCCATGCTTAAATTACAGCCCCCAGGGGGTGAGGCCAGCCTGACTCTAGCATCAGGAACCGTGCTCCAGCTTGTCCCCGCTGCCTGCAGAACTCTGCCAGACGAGGTGCAGGGGACGAGGAGAAAGCCCAGCGCTGGCAGGAGGCGACCAGCACCAGCTAACCTGGAGCAGCTGGCTTGAGGAGAGCTGGCAAGAGGCTGGAGAGGGTCTTTGCAGAAGGCACAAGAGGTGTCTGCACGGGAGTGTGACTGAAGTGTCACTGGAGGAGAGAGGGAGCTGTTACACGCGGGGGTGGGTGCCTCCACGCCTGTTTCGCTGACCCTCTGCGCTTTTCAGGGTTTCCAGCCACAGCGCAGCACAGGGATGGCCATGCCCAGGCTGAAGAGACCAGAGCACCCCCACAGCACCTGCGCCCCTGCCGCACGCCAGGACCCCGAAGTGGGGACCCCTGGGGACCCAGCACCACCCTGATGGCAGAGGAGCAGAGGGCAGATGCCACACCAGCGTGGGTGACAGCTCCAGCCGGCAGAGCCCATCGCGGCTCCTCCGCAGCATCGCTCTGCTCGGGCTCCAGCTGCCGGCGCCTCTCCCCTTCCGCAGCCCTCCCGCCCTGCCATCCCTCGCAAGCAGCTCTTCATTAAAAATGCTAATGCCGGCGCTTTCTCCCTGGGCTGCCCGTAAATCTGCGAGGAGAATGAGGCGGGGGAAGGAGGGGGACGGGTGGTTTGGTGAAAGGATCCGAAAGAACGAGGAGCTTTTTATCAGGCTGTCCTCCAGCTCGCAAAGCCAAGGCACACAGCAGGGGATGGAGAGAGGCAAGGAGGAAAAAAACATAGAAAAAGGGGTGGGGGAGGAAAAAAAGAGAGAAAAATAAAAACTATAAGGAGGCAAAGCGCCGTCCTTGTCGCTTCAGTGTGTCCCTCGCTCCTCTGTGGGATGGGGACGGGATAAGACGGGCAGGTGCACTGCCAGGATGGGGATATCAGCGTGGGGAAGAGGCGGGATGGGGAGGGGAAGGGAGGGTGAGCAGGCACAGGCTGATGCACTGATTCGGGTCCTGGGCTGGAAAAGGGTGGGGGAGCAGGACTGGAGTGGGACAGTTATAACAGGAATAGCTCACCACATCACCTTAATGTGCTTTAAAACCTGCCCAGGCCGGGTGAAGCCCCCTACAAGTAGAAAAAGCACATTGATAAAGACTCCTCAAATGCAGAGCGCCTTAAATCTCAACTGGGGAGGCCGAAAAGCGCACCCAGGGAACTGCACGTGGGGAGGGGAAAGGCACGTGTGAGATGGATCCAAGGGCTGGGATGAACAAATGCAGGCAGGTAACAGTTTATTAACGAAAGACAGAATGTGCTGATTTGAGTTTTGGCCAAGTTATACCACAGAAAGAGCCGCAGAAATTTGGTCTGATGAGCAAAGATGAAGCGTGGCTGGTAGGATTGCTAGAAACTGCATCCTACTCAGGGAACATTAGAGTCAGAGTCAAAAAGCAGCTAATTAACAATGCATATCAAAGTAGGGAGACAGACTGTGAGCACACAAACAGCACCAGACAGATTTGTTTAGAACAGGCAAAGAGCAGCACACACACACACATACCCCCCCCAAAAGTACATAAAAAAGAAAAGAAAAAGAAAACCAGCTGATTAAATGTATCTGCTACCCATGATCAAAAAGATCTGAGTTTCTGAAAAACCGAAGATTTAGGGTCCGGAGACGTCGGGTAAAAGATGCAGTGCGGAGGCGTGGATCTCAGGCTGGTACCCAAAATACACACAACACAAAAAGCTTCTCCCTGCCACCACCAATAAAGTACAAAGACGAGCTCGCCTCCATGAGCAAAATTAGATGCCACTGAGGGAACAGACACCGAGTCAACTTGTCATCACTGTAAATAAAAACAAACCAGAGGCAAAACTATCTAAACCAAAGGGTTGAAATGAGTTTTCGGATAAAAAGGCCACCCAGGCAAAACAGAGGAGGTCATATCCAGAACACATCATTGCCAAGGGATTTGGCAATTCCTGCTTTGTTGACCAAACACCAGTGTGGCTTCTCTGGGGACTGACCCGTGGCAGCAGCACATCACTCCCACGCTGGAGGGTTCAGAGCACATCAGACAAACAGTAGTCAGAAATGTTTCAGGACAGCTGATCTCACCTTGGGATGAGGGGAGAGAGCAGCAGATTCGCAGACATCTCTTTCAGGTGAGCCTGCAGGCCGCCTGCTCGGGCTGGAACTGGGAGTGAGCTGATGAGCCCAGCAAAGGACAGCACGGCAGCTCAACCTCTACCCCAAAAAACATCAATACCAGCTTACAGCTACAAGTTATCCAGTTAAACAGGCCCTGACAAGGTGGTCCTCCTAGGCTAAAGAGACCTCATCAGTCATGACCTTGTGGAGGCCAAAGGTTCACGCAGAAGGGACCTCCAACCATCACAAGCCCTTCCAGGCAGAGCTGCACTAAGCAGCGCTTGGACATCAGGAGCAGACAGAAGAAAAGGAAAAAAATTCTCATTAAACACCAAGCTGCCCTCGGCATCACAGTGCTTAGTGTGAGCATGCTTTCAAGGGCCCCTAAGAACAGTGGAAGCTGCAGGTAGGGATGGTGAAGTGTGGTTTCAGCTGCTACCATTTTATGAAACAAAAATCTGACAGGTTCAATGAAGAAAAAAAATGACCCCAGTTTCAAGAGGCTTGAGAGAGTTCTCTAAGGATGGTGACACTGCAGCACTGGAGCCATCTCGAGAGCCCAGAGAAGGGCAGAAGGACTTTGACAGCCCCACCACCATGGTCTAGGGCTGTGTTGCGCCTTGGGGAAAAAGAGGACTGCCAGGTTTCTCTGCCCCAAACAGAAAAATATTTTGGAAATGCTGCACATAATTTGTCACAGCCAGCTCTGGTATATAAGAAGAAACACAAGACAAGATGTACCCTGGCCAGGCTTGAATCCTGTTGCAGGAGAAAAGGCAGAGAGAAGGCACCTGTGGGAGCATCAGGCTGGAGACAGGTCTGAAAAAGCAGCCCCAAATCCCCCAGAGGAACAGAGGTGGTCCTGAGCACCTTTCAGGTGGGCATTGCTGAGACCAAAGCTGAGTCAGGAGATGCAAACCGGTCCAGGGGGCTTCAGGAATGTATTGGTCCTTCTTGCCCTTGGCTTCTCTCCTGCTCGTTACCATCTGTATTTTTTTCCCAATTTACCCAAAAGCAGCATCTTTTTCTCCACTTTGCCTTAAGAAAGTGAAGCAGCTAGATCAGGAAAAAGCTGGAAAAGAGCAGCGTGCATGGAAGAAAAGCGTAAAGCTGCAGACCCACTCTCAGGAGCAAAGGAAAAGCAGAGGGTCAGGAGGCAAATGCTTCTCCACAGTGTTTCTCCGTTTTTATCACTAGCCTCGATGGACAAAGTTATTTGCCAATTTGCTTTGTGCAAGGTGATGGGCCCAACACACTGCTCTGATGGAGGCTGAGGCTGGCACCAAAGCTGCGTGTGGCTGTGGGCTCTTTCCAGCCCGCTGTGAGACACTCCTAAACACACCACCTCCCAAAACGGGCACACCCCTGGCAGGGGAACAACCCCTGCCACACCCCAGCCCATCGCTCAGTGCCTCTTAGGAGGTGGCACAGAGCAGCTGGGGACATTCCTCCTGGACACTGGCCCCTGGGGACAAGCCAGGAGCTGTGTTTCTGCCTGTGGCACCTGGCAGAGCTCTGGGGACCGTCACCACACAGCACATCCCAGCGTGGGGCCACCTGTGCCCCGAGCATCGCCCTGGCTCAGGGCACACAGAGCAACAGCTTGTCTAACACAGCTGGTGCTCCACGCCGGGTTCAGCTGCTAAATTGCCTTTAAAATGATAAAAACCAGAGAAGGGGGCTGGAGACGGAGCAGCAGAGCTCTCCCCAGGGCCGCAGTTCAAAGGGGCGCAGCGGGGCTGCCGGTGCCGACAGCCCCCCACCGCTGCCATCCCCCCGCGCGGCAGCAGGCAGCGGAGACGCCAAGCCCAGCCTTTGATGGATTTTCTCTTCCCACTGTGAAGACTAATAACTTCAGAGAAGAGGGCGTCCTGACACGTGCAGGGCCACCACGGATCCAGCTGCGGCGCAATGAGGTGGGGGGAAAAAAAAGGGTTTGGAGGTGCCGCTGCACGTGGGACATGTGAATTTTGGGGATGTCTTGGCTTTCTGCACACCACCTGCAGCTATTCCTGGGAGGCCCCAGCTGCACGTCACAAACCTATTTGAGTGTTGAGGGACAGATGGAGCCCCCCCTTGAGGGTCACAGAGAGATGGGAACTATTGGAATCCACCACTGAATTGCTGCTGAAACATCAGAAAAATTTCCTTTAGCACGTCCAGGTGTGTAAAGCTTGGAGCAGATGGGGACTCCTCTGTTCCCTCAGCCACAGCATCAAAGCATTTAATCTTCCCAGCTTTCAATGGGGACCTCAGCCCTCCTCTGATGCCTCACACACCCAAAACAAAAGCCCCACAAAGCTCAGGATGCCCAAGATAGCGCACACAGGGGCGGGAGCAACAACCTCAACCTTCTCCAGGGGGTGATTACCCTAAAATGTGACTGTGGCCTCTTGTACATCATTCCTGCTTATTTCAAAGAGCAGAAATCCTCACCTCCCCCAGACCTGCTGCAGAGCCCAGCCGTGTGCCGACCTTACAATCCACCGAGGTGCCTCTAGCCCTGCCATCCAAGAGTCACCACAGCCATGGTAAGGGGATGTGGAAGCCTTGCAGCTCATGTGAGGACACTCTCTCCACATGTGAGAACACTCTCTCCACGTGTGAGGACACTCCCTTCTTGTGTGAGGACACTCCCTCCACGTGTGAGGACACTCTCTCCACGTGTGAGGACACTCCCTCCACGTGTGAGGACACTCTCTCCACATGTGAGGACACTCTCTCCACATGTGAGGACACTCTCTCCACATGTGAGGACACTCTCTCCACGTGTGAGGACACTCTCTCCACATGTGAGGACACTCTCTCCACATGTGAGGACACTCCCTTCATGTGTGAGGACACTCTCTCCACGTGTGAGGACACTCCCTTCATGTGTGAGAACACTCTCTCCACGTGTGAGGACACTCTCTCCACGTGTGAGGACACTCCCTCCATGTGTGAGGACACTCTCTCCATGTGTGAGGACACTCTCTCCACGTGTGAGGACACTCCCTTCATGTGTGAGGACACTCTCTCCATGTATGAGGACACTCTCTCCACGTGTGAGGACACTCTCTCCACGTGTGAGGACACTCTCTCCACATGTGAGGACACTCTCTCCACGTGTGAGGACACTCTCTCCACATGTGAGAACACTCTCTCCACATGTGAGGACACTCCCTTCATGTGTGAGGACACTCTCTCCACGTGTGAGGACACTCCCTTCATGTGTGAGGACACTCTCTCCATGTATGAGGACACTCTCTCCACGTGTGAGGACACTCCCTCTATGTGTGAGGACACTCTCTCCACATGTGAGGACACTCTCTCCACATGTGAGGACACTCCCTCCATGTGTGAGGACACTCTCTCCACGTGTGAGGACACTCCCTCCACGTGTGAGGACACTCCCTCCATGTGTGAGGACACTCTCTCCACATGTGAGGACACTCTCTCCACATGTGAGGACACTCCCTCCATGTGTGAGGACACTCTCTCCACGTGTGAGGACACTCTCTCCACGTGTGAGGACACTCCCTCTATGTGTGAGGACACTCCCTTCATGTGTGAGGACACGCCCTCTATGTGTGAGGACACTCTCTCCACGTGTGAGGACACTCTCTCCACGTGTGAGGACACTCTCTCCACATGT
This sequence comes from Hirundo rustica, assembly GCF_015227805.2. Taxonomy (NCBI): domain Eukaryota; kingdom Metazoa; phylum Chordata; class Aves; order Passeriformes; family Hirundinidae; genus Hirundo; species Hirundo rustica. The sequence continues at coordinate 30,526,519 of NC_053458.1, read as the reverse complement.
GAGGACACTCCCTCCATGTGTGAGGACACTCTCTCCACGTGTGAGGACACTCTCTCCACGTGTGAGGACACTCCCTCCACGTGTGAGGACACTCCCTCCATGTGTGAGGACACTCTCTCCACGTGTGAGGACACTCTTTCCACGTGTGAGGACACTCCACGCCTGGGCACTCACCCCTGGTTCGTTCCCCACTCGTTCCGGATGCAGAGGTGCTTGTGCACAGGGTCCTTCATATAACCTTCATAGCAGAGACATTCCCCTGTGGAGACAGGCACGTGAGGGACACGGGAGAACCACATGGGAAGGCTTTCCACGTGCTTTCCTGCTGAGTGCAGCCTGCAGCCACCCCAGGACACCCAGCAGCTCCCTACTGCACACGGAGACGGTGAGGAAGCAGCTTCCCACCACAGCCGGGCTGAGGAGGCAGAGGAGAGCTCACAAACCCAGCCCAAGCTCAGGAACACTCACCAGTCTCGGGGTCACACTGGTGCTCACAGGGGTCGAGGAGGCGCCTGGCACAGAGGTCCAGGGCCCAGGGCCCACTGGAGTTTTGCTGGGAGAAGAGGACGACCTGTGCTGGGTTCAGCCAGTCGCTGGCATCCAGCTGGCTCCCCTCCAGCAGGATGAACCGGCTTCCTGCCACCGAGACAAGGGGAGTCAGAGACAGCAACCTCCCTCTGCTGTTCCCTCCATGCCCCTGCTGTACCCTCCATCCCATGATGGTCCCCTGCATCCCATCCACCTCGTGATGTTTCCCCCCATCCTGTGATGGATCCCTCCATCCCCTGCCCATTCTCTCCATCCTGAGAAAGTACCATCTGTCCCACAACAGACCCCTCTGTCCCACAAGGAATCCTCTGTCCTGTGCCCATCCTGTCTGCCATGTGACAGCCCCCTCCGTCCCATACCTGTCTTCTCTATCCCATGACAGCTTCCTCCATCCTGTGCCTTTCCCCTCTGTCCCACAGCAGCTATCTCCATCCCACACCCCTCCCCTTGGTCCCACACTGAGGTCTCATCCCTGTGTCCCACAGTGTCCTTCACCCCATGATGGTCCATTTAATCCCAAAGCCAATCCCCTCCAACCCACAACAATCTCCTTGGCCCCATGGCCATCCCCTCCATCCTGCAGCAAGCCCTGTGTCCCACAACAGCCATCTCCACCCTGTGTCCGTCTCTCCTGTCCTGTGCCTATCCCCTCCATCCCTTGCTCCCAGCATGGTACCCTCCATCTCACACCAGTCCCCTCTGTCTTCCACCCATCCCCTCTGTCCTGTGCCCATACTCTCCATCCCATGCCCATTCCCCCCACCCCACACTGGTGCCCTCCCTCCCTGCCTGTCCCCTCTGTCCTGCACCCATCCTGTCCGTCATTCCCCCTGTGCTCCATTAAACCTCCCAGAGCGGGGCAGGAAGAAATGGCTCAGAGGGTGCGGTGCTCACCGTCGGCGATCAGGTGCTCGGGGACGTGGAGGGTGATCTTGACGACCAGGGGGCAGTTCATGTGGGAAGAGCACACCAGGCTGATGACACAGCTGGTCACGCTGATGAGGGTCAGCGTGGTCTTGTTCACAGGGCTTCGGGGAGACCCCACTGCAAAACATGGGGGCACGGTCAAACCTGACACCCGCGGGACCCAGGAGGATCTTTGGCTGCAGCCAGGGGACCTCAGGATGCCGAGACCCTGGAAATCCCGCACCAATCAAATCAAATGGAATCACTTTGGACTTTGAAGGACGTGAAGCAGCCTTTGCCATGGGACTCTCCATCCCTCTCTCCCGCTGTGACCGAGATCTTCCTGACCCCCCAGAGCCCTGGCTCTCCCACATCCTGCACTGCAGCACGCTGAGAACTTTGCAGCAGCAGAGCTTGAAAGCAGAGCGGTGATATTAGGAAAAAAAAGGTAAATGCAGTATCCTGGTTTTCCCCACTCCTTCTTGGCACTTCACTCAGGCTAATTCTGTCATGACAACAGGCTCATTGATGCTCTTGAAAAAGCAATAGAGAGCCCTAACTGCTCAGGGAATGCAGGTTTTTGACTTTTGATCTTTCAGCTGAAGAAGCTGAGTGGAAAACAAACTGGCTGGAGACAAAGCCTGAATCAGCAGCCTTCCAGCATCAGCTGAAGCAGACGGCTCCCAGTCCTGCCACTCCCGGAAAAACAAGGCATCGTCCAGCAAACGAGGCTCAGCAAGGGAAAACAGGCAATAACTTTCCTCTTGGGAAGAGGAAATCTCCCAGAGGGATGGTGCAGGGCAGCGGGGCAAGGCTCCTGCCCGGGGACCGAGGCTGTTCCACCCTCTGGTGCACGTTCAGCCGGCACGCGCACGGTGCGGAGCGGCGGCACGGGGACGCACGGGCCAGCCTCTGAAGCGTGTTACTCACTAATACACACCAGTGCCCGGCAGAAGCCTCCAGCAAAACCTCAGAACACAGTTCATCCTCTGCTGAGAAACTCCACTGGAGAGCAGCAGCAGCCTGCTGTGAAGCAGGGAGTGGTGCCTGCCTGCGGCAGCTGGGATTGCAATTGGGTTTCCATCTTTTTTGCCAATGCAGGGTCTCCAAACCCAGAGAAGCAACGGCAAATAAGGCAAGAGGGGTCACGGCTCGTCACCCACCTCGGCTGCGCCTCCGGCTCCGCGAGGGGTCCGTGTAGAAGGTCAGCTGGGGATCGGTGTCTGCCTCCGTCCCTGAGTCCCCCTCGGGGTTGAGAAATGCTGAGCCAGCTGCAGGGGACACTGAGTGTAGTCACGGAGGGGTTGGCACCGTGCCACCCCCAACCTTGGCATCCTACACCACCCTTCGGGGAAAGCCCTGCGCTAAAGACCAGAAGCCCCATCTGCCAGGTGCAGCAGGGACAGCATCTGCTCCCCTTCCCACCACACACAGCCAGACCCCCCCGCCACGGGATACCTTGCAACTTCTCCCCGTGGCTGTGCCAGTATCCTGTAGCATTTACTGGGGCAAACACCATCTGCCTCTTTGTACCCAAGCAGCCCAACATCGTCTGCATCCTCGCAGGCACCGCATTTTCTGTTTCTCCCCACCCAAACCCTCTTTTCCATGCTCTCTCCCAGCTCTGGTCCTGTTTCTGAATCCCAGGAGAGGGTGGGTTGCTGGAATGCGGGTGGGTGGAAGCCCAAGGCACCCCATGCACCCCGGGGACCGCCCTACCTCGCGCTTTGTTGTTGATGCGCTTGCGCTGGCTGCTGGAGGTGTGGGACAGCAGCGTGGCCTGCTGGTGGTTCGAGTCCACGGGGCTGGTGGCAATGATGTTGTCCTTGTACTTGTTCATCAGGGACAGCTTGGCGTTATCGCTCCCTGGGCAGGAAGAATTGAAGGCAAAATATCTCAGGGATAAAGATTTTTAGCAGGGAGGGAGGTGGGAGAAAGGTTTCCTTGGATCCATCTCCAGATCATCCTGAGGTGATGGAGGTGCTGAAGCCAATGAGCTGAGCTGCCCTCAAGGCAGCTCAGATCCTGAAGAGGACTGGCACCTCCACCAAACTAGCCAAAAGCTGAGATTTAACGCTCAGCCTCTCAGGGCACTTCTTCATATGCAGGAGAGCTTTAGGCACCGTACCACGATCTGCCCAAACTATGTCTCAGTTGGGAAGGCTCTAGTTGGACGGCTCGGTTAGTGATATGACTAAGAACAGGTTTGTTATAAGCCTCAAAGAATCCCTGCTGGTGATCAGAAGACAGCTCTGGATCATGCTGATGGCAAGTAAAAATTCACTACTAAAAACCTCACCTGAAGAAGACACCAGAAATCTGGGGGTACAGGAAGGAAGTTTGGGGGTCATGATGGGATAGCACGGAGGGAACCCCAGCCTGGTTCTCAACCACAAAGCTGCACTGTCCCAGCCATGTCCTGCTCAGCAGGGACTGCTCTCAACTGGCTGCAAGGTCTCCCAGCAATGGAAATGCCTCCAGGGGACCACCAACATCTCACCCTCAATGAAAACCCAGAGGAACAGGGAAGATGCTCCAGGGAAAACACATGTATGGAACCGTGGGGAGAAGAAAAGTTGGAAAGTGTTGAAACCCTGGAAACTTGGATTTCAAGGTTTTAGTATATAGTAATATATATGGGACAGTATGGAGGATTTAAGGCATTGTCTACGTCCTTCTTCATCTTCTTCTTCTTGGTTTCAGGTGTTTTTTCCTAATTGGGTGAAAAAGGTCTGCATTGCGGACTTTGAGTGGGCAATTATGGGGTTAAAAGTATGAAAAACAGGGGTGTCATCTCATTATGGGGTGATTAGTGCTTAAATAGCCTTGGAAAGAGTTGGAGGCACCTCCATTTTTCAAACTTGCTAGTTAGAGCGCACGGCTCGTGAGACCGTACTATAGATAAGAATTAACAAACACTGAGTTTCCAAACACGAAACCGCGACTCCCGCGTATTAATCCCGGCTCTAACACGGAGAAAAGGAGATAAGGAACCGAGAGGAAAGGCGCCATCTGGGCCCACGCCCACCTGGTGTGAGGTCCATGCTGGCCTTCTCATTGCAGCCCTGCAGCGAGTCCAGGGTGCGGGTGACCTGGCTGGCGAAGTCCTCGCCGCCGTTCATGCACTCGCGCTGGAGGTGGTGCCGCAGGTCGGTGATGTCGTACTCGTAGCCGTCCAGGATGGGCGTCTCGCGGATGCTGAGCGTGCCGCTGGAGTTGTGGCCCTGCACGCGGGCGTTGCGCAGGCTCTCCCGCCCGTGGCCCCCGATCAGCACCGACGGGATGTAGTGGATCTCGTTGGCCGCCTCGGCGCTGGCGCTCTTCTGGGGCTGCGGCACGCGGCGCCGCTTGCACCAGCGCCGGCGCGTGTAGAGGATCATCACCAGGCAGAGGATGGAGAGCAGCAGGGCGATCATCCCTCCCTGCGGGCACAGGGGTGAGCAGGGATCAGCCAGGGACTGGCATCGGCCGTCCCCTGGGACACAGACGCCCCGGGCGTGCCCCAGGGTGGCCCAGAGTTGGAGAGGGGAGCCAGAGCACCAAGAGTCTGCTGGCACCAGGAGCACCCAGTGCAGGCCAAGGGCACCCGGCTGCAGCCTGCCTGGGGCTGGACCAGCTTCGAAGCCGCCACCGAGGCATGAAAAAGCAGCATTTAAAGCAAAGCGTGTTTTGTTTCACTCTCCTGGCTTTGAAAACAGAGATCAGCTTTATTCCAGGCAAGTGCTCCTACGGGCAACTTTTTCTGGCCCATTTCCAACTGGTTTCAGTGCTGTCACTCTCAGTCTTGGGAGGTTTTCCCAGGGTATCCAGCAGAAATTCCAGCACAGATTACAAGAGATCAAGGCTTGAGACAGGACTGAGGTGTTGTTTGGAGAACGTGTTTGGGGAGAGAGGCCGAAAAAGCTCCTGTCCCACAGGGACGCACCCCAAAACTGCACCTGGCCCTGCCATCCTGCCACTGTCCCCAGGACCACCCTCCTGCAAGACGTCACTGTACACAGATGGAGGGCGGCGAGATGAAAGCCCCAAACTGGCCCCTTACGCACAGTCTGCCAAGAATAATAACAATAATAACAATAATAACAATAATAACAATAAAAAGCATGCGGAGCCAGCCGAGGGCTCAGAGTCCATCCACACCTCCGGTCTCCCTCCTCTTTCCTATGCAACAGGTGATCTTGAGAAAATAAAATAATAGTGATATTCTGCTCCATTAGGATAAAACATTAGGGGAATTACTGAATGAGAAGCAGGAGAGGCAGCCGGAAAAGGAAGTTTAATGGCCATTACAGTTTAACCCACTTCCATTTCCAGAATAATGGAGCTGTGATGCACCCTCCCAGCCTCCTTCCCAACTTTCTTTAAAAACAAACAAACAAAAAAAGGAAACAAACTCCAGTGGTTCAGGAGACCAGCAGTCCTGCAGAAGTCAGGGGGCTGGCTGGCATCTTTCTGGGAGCCTACAGCCAGGAAGTCGGAAAATCTTGCTGGGGCTGAAAACTGGCCCTTGGATCATAGAAATCACAGAATCCTACAATGATTTTGATTGGTAGGGACCTTAAAATTCACCTCATCCCAACACCCTTGCCAAAAGCAGGGACAGGCCCTGTCCAGCTTGGCCTCGAACACTTCCAGAGATGGGGAAGCCACAGCTTCTCCGGGCAACCTGTGCTAGAGCCTCACCACCCTCAAAGGGAAGAATTTCTTCCCCATATCTAATCTCTGTTATCAGTCTAATTCCATCACTACATGCCTTTGTATAAAGCGCCTGGCATAGTCGTGCACAATTTTCAGTGGCAAAGTGGGAGCCTAATTCTGTATCGTGCTCCAATGCCTATGAGCTCCTGTGATCCATAAATAAGCGGGGATTATCCCCATCCCCCCAGAGATGGCCTCCTCTGTCATGGCTCTCCATCAGCCTGGAGAAAGTCCATCTGCAGATGGCATGACAAGCAGGTAGGAGGACTTCCAGCGCATTCCTGGCTCTCCTTCGCCCTCTGTATGCACATCAAACCCCCCAAACACCAGCGAGCTCTGCCACACGCCTGTGCTGGTGGACAGGAGAGACCAAGCTGGAGCTCGAATGTGGTGGATGCTCATTCCTTTCAGGCAGTGGCTGTGGGTTCACAAAAGAGACTTGTTACTTCATTGAAACAGAGTATCTTCTGCCCCAATAGCCTGAGAGCTCAAATTATCCCCGAGAAAAGTAGCCTGTGGACTCTGGAGATTTCAAGAGGCTCTGAGAGGAGGATGAAAGCCAGAACTGAAGCCTCCCCCACGCACTGTCTACTGGAGAGGGTCAGACCACCGCCTCACAGCCCCGTTTTCCCTCCACAGGAGCAGAGAAACCCCCGTCTGTCTCACTGCCCCGAGTCCAGCATCCCTGTGATGGCTGTGAGGAGCCCTGCACTGGATGGGTGTGGGAGCGCCCCTCGCCCCGTCCACGGGCGGATCTTGGTCACAGTGGATACAACCCCTCACTCATACTTCTTCCCTTGGCAACCACGCAGCAAAGAAAGGAAATCAGCCTTGAAAACTCCACGTGATCCTGACTCCTGGCACAAAAGCCAACCTCCGTTTGTCAGGGAGTAAGGACGCTGTCGGAGCGGAGCTGAGAGCGATGGGGAAAAAAGGGCAGAGGAGGACTCAATCTGCATCTGCACATTTTGGTATGGCAGCGATGAGTTGTAGACATCCTTCTCATCAGCTCGATAACAAGTCTTGATCCAGGCACTCCTGCCCTGATCTTGGGATGCAGCAGTGCCCAAGAAGACCAAGACCAGGGCAGGGCCAGCCTCTCCAGAGGCGATGCACCCTCTTAGGAGCAGCTGTGAGTGGACAGTAAAACAGAGATAATGGTGCAAGATGCTTTTGGGAGTGGCTTTGCAAACAATTTCTTTTCCCCTCAGACTAAGCAAGCACAAATGATGGAGGAGAAACCTGGCCTTGGGCTGCAATCTGGAAGAGCAATTGAAGTTCTTATTAGGGCAGACACCACCGAACAGCCTGTTTGCAGCCTCGGCCACACACTGTCTGCGGCTAATTATCTTCCAGTGGCACAAAACTTGCAGGATTCTTCAAATTTTTTCCAACACAAAAAACCCCCAAAAACCAACCAACCAACCAAACAAAACAACCAAAACAAACAATCAACACACCACAGACCTTCCCCCAGCATACGGATCTCTCCTTTCTCTGCCTTTAAAACCTTGTCTCTGTGTAGCTGGGTGGAGTCCTGCTGTGCAACCTCAACACACGAAACCATGGCCACGGGGCTGCCACGCTGTTAAAAGAGGTGGTGACATTCCCTGGTGGCACTGGACACACGCTGTGCATGGGGGCAGAGGGCGGCAGGCAGCATGCACCGGGCAAAGGGCTCCTGAGGAGTCAATGTGAATTAACCCGGGGTTAACGCGGCTGAGACCTTCAAAGCACAGAAGCCCCGGGGACAAAGGCACCCCGCAAACGTATTTTCAAAGTGATGCAAAAAAGGGAGAGGTTAAAAGCAGCCTGTGAAGGCACTCAGCATTCACCACTCAGAGAGGTGCCCAGGGCACCCTAACCACCCCTAAGGCGGGCACAGCTCCCCATCCTAGGGCAGCTGGAGCCAGACGGGGAAATAAATGGCTTTCCAAAAGCCACTGTATTTTCCACAGGCTTCTGGACAGCTAAACAGGGGCTGGCTTCCCGTCACATACCATGACAGAGATGTGCAGGATCCTCAGCTCCTCCTCTGCCGACTCAGTCTGGGGCTCCTCTGTGGGGTCGAAGCCAGGCAGGTTGGGGGCCCCGTCTTGGTGGTGGATGTGGAAGAGCAAGGTGCCGTTCTCCAGCCACTGCTGCCGCCAGCGCACCAGCGGGATGTCATCCGTGTTGCCCGAGATCTCTGCAAGAGCAAAGCTGGTCAAGGGGGAAATGTGGAGCAGAGAGTTTGTGGGAGATGGTCAACTCTTCCCAAAAAAATGGGTGGAGGGACCAAAGGGATGCACGCCCTCCTGCCAGCACCATGGCTGCCCCTACATGAGTCACAAGCTGAAGGGCCAAAGGGCAAGTAAAACCATATTTCTGGGTATAACCCAAAGGTGGGCCTCTCCTAAAATCCAGCTGAAGTGCAGGGAGACAGCACTTACTGACAGCAGTAAGCCAGCAGTGTCCTTCCAGCCCTAATTTGGACAGCTTTCACCCACACGCTCCGTGCTAAACACAGCTTCAGACACTGGGAACACAGGACACAGGACAACTTCTCAGCAGCACGATGGGATCATTGGGACCACATCACAAATTATTGCAGACAAAATATTTACCATCCTTAGTGAAGAGGGAAATATGGACGTGGCCACGATTTCAGAGCTTTTCAGTTTTCAACCATTTTTTACAGCTCTCCACCCAGGACTCATCCCAGAGACCGGCAGAGGCACCTCCAGCTTCTGCCCAAGCAGCCCCATTTTCCCTAAGTACCTTTAATTCCAGAGCCTGGGGCAGTGAGGCAGAGGGACAAAGCTGGGCTGTCATGGCAGTGGAGGACACCCAGGCAGGAAGAGCAGAGCAGCTGAGGACAGGGACACGACACACTAAATGCCAAATCAAACCTAATTCACCTGGCTGGCTCCGAAATTTCAGGGACATCCTACAGCTGGGTCTCAGCCAAAGACAGGGTAACAGCAGTACCCCTCCCCAGGAGAGACTGTTTTAGTCGCTGTCTCCCCCTCAGACCAGATCGACCTGATCACCCATCTCACACCACCTTGATCTCAGCCATCGGCTCAAGCCTGCCATTTGCCTGTTAGCTGTTTTTCATGAAGAGAGCAGATTTTGTTGGGAAGACCAGAAAAAACACAATGAGCTTCCCACTGAGGCACAGCTTTCCCTCCTGTATCTGCCCCACTGATGGCAATGGGAAATCGCCTGTCTCACTTTGCAAATTATCATCTTTATTTTGCTTGCTTCATGCTGCCTTCAAATGAAAACTGGAATTCAATTACAGCGCTGAAAAACAACATTTTAAATTTGCTGTTAATTAATTTCATTAGGCTGCCTTAAGTGAGCTGGCTGCCGGGGGAGGTTGGGGGGCGGGGGGGCGGCGGCACAAAATCTGCATCGGGAACCAGGTTCATCCTCCCAAACTGATTTGATTAATCAAAAGAAACATTAGGCACAGCGAGTGAGTTGGCAGATTGTTTGTGCTCAGCACGAGCCGTGTTCCTGGCGGTGATCAGCGCACTTGGGGTGTCCCGAGCACAGGGATGCCGAGCGCTCCGCGGCGCTGATGGGAAACAAAACCGAGGGTAAAGTCACCGGGACGCCAGAAGCACTTTTGAAATTCCCCTCTAACTGCTGAGCTGCGTGTTTAGGGACACAGATCCCCTTTGAAAAGCCGGTCCTGGGAGCCGGGAGGATTTGAAGCAGCGGATCTCCTCCTCTCCCACACGGTCTTTATTCATGGACTGAGAGGGGAAAACAGGCTTGCCCGCTTTCCCAACTCCCCACGGCTTCTCAACTTCGTATGAACCAGCTCAAATGGAAGAAAACACTCTCCCTGCACCTGCCTGCTAACGTGAAATTAGAAGTAATTAAGGCAAGAGCTTTAATGCACAGCAGGAACTCTACATACTGACATTTGGAAAAAATGTAAATACCAGCATTTGCTCCATTGTAAAGAGTGGAAATAATAGATACTAAGTATGTGACATTGTGACATTTAGAAAGCTAGAGTTAGAGATGTTTTCCCCCTGATCTGACATATCATTGTAAAAGCAGCACCCTCCAGCTCATTAATATTTGAGAAGAAATCCTTGATGGAAGTTATTTAAATGATTAATAGATTATAGTAAATTTAAGCCTTAAAATAGGTTGTCATAATTTCAATTTTATTTAAACAGGCTTGTTTTTTAAAAGAAAAATACATTTCAATAAAAAACGGATTCTTGTTTTAGAAGCGCACGATCCAGACACAAAGCCCGAGCGCTGTCTTTCACCAGGCATCACGACATCAACCTGCAGCTGCCTTGCACACAGGTCAGCAGCGCAAGGGACAAAGGAAAACACCCCAGAAATCAATTGCCATCACCCCGAACTGGGAGGCTACAAGCTTCAGGACAAGGCTGCTCCTCCATCTCTGCTCCTGCCCTGGCAAAAAGGCTCCTGAGGCAGTGCCTGGATGAGAGAGCTCCAGCCTTGGATCTTCTCCTCCCCTCCTCGAGTGTCTTAGCAACACGTCAGCTGCCTCTACCCTACTCCATTTCTGCTTGAGAAATTTACACAATATAAACGCTTTCCTGCATTTTTCCTGCTTTCCCTTGGAGCTTGGTTTAAGCAAGACCGAGACAAGAGCAAGACCAAGCTTCCACCCTAACATAGCATCTCTTTACTCTCCCTTCTCCCAGTCCAACGGATTCCACTTTTCCCTTTGTCTTGCCCTCCAAGCAGACATCTCACCACCTAGTGGGAGATGCCATGGTGACCCAAGTAGAACATCCCAAATGGGACGATTTATCTGGAAGTTGTAGGGTGACAGCTTTGCTACGGAGCTGGCAGGTGCCAACCCTGCTGACCACTTTGTACAGCGGGGCCAGGATGTCCCAGGGGAGGCAGAAAAGTGGGCAGAAAGCCAATAATAATAATAATAATAATAATTAAAAAAAAAAAAAAAAAAGGGTGAGGGGAGAGGATAATTTCAAGTTCAAAGTTTGAAAGATATTGATGAAAAGCCTGGTCCCTGCACGGCTTTCATTAAGGCCTTGGGTAGGAAGCCATTAGCAGTAGTGTTAACTTCTTGCACCTCTGTTAAAAAATAGCCTGTCTGAGTCAGAGGTTAATAGCAGTAGGAGGCCACTAATTAGGCTGTGCCACATTCACCTGGCATCAAACGTGGCCCAGGTCCTTCATATCTGCAGGAGCAGCAGCCTCCAAAGGCCCCGGCTGATGCTTTCAACATAACGGCCGTGGCTGCTCCCCTCCCAGACCATCTGAGCGGGGAGAGAAAGGTTCCACAGGAGCAATTGGAGGAGAGAACAAAAATTAAACAGATTGAAGGTGCTGGAGGTGTGTGGATTTATACCTGCTTCGGTCTTGATTATCCCAAACAGCCTCATTTCCCTCGGGACAGCTGTACCACACAAAGCAAACCCAGTCCTTCTGGACGCAACACCACTGCATGTCCTGATTTTGGGAGGCAGCACCTCTGTCACAGCCCAGTTCTGCACCTGAGCTGGTGCAACATCAAAACCATGGTCCATGAGCCCGGCGCTTACACGGATCTACTCCCACATCCTCATCCCCCCCATCGAGGCCTGGCATGGTGGCACACAGGGAGAACAACTCTCCTTAAAAACTCACTTTGATGAAAAAAACACCCAGCAAAACAATTTTCCTCTCCATTTGGAAGCGTTTTGCACTAATAGATGCCTTCAATAAGTCAAATGAACTCTGCCGTAATGCTGGTCTCCACAGACTCACCTCATACAGCCGAGCACAGGTTTTGACTTGGACTTGTATTTCCTCATTAACATTTAAACCTGCCTTATTTTCCTTCTGGAACATGACTGCGTTTTTATTTAAGTTCCCCATTAGCAAAGGCTTTTGCTCCATGCCTAAACCACACACATCCTTTAGAGGGCTCAAACCCAGCTAAATCAAGCCTTGCACTCCTCTGAGGGTCTCCAGTGCCTGAAGTGACACAGGACACCTTCCCACCGTGAGTCACTCGCTCTCTCTGCTGGGACCTCAGGCCTTGATTTCTGCCAATTCAGACGTCAAAACGCTTATCTTGATACTTAACTCATTTATACTTCCAGGGTTTTAGTGACAGATCATTTGTGGGATAATATTCATGTTTTTATGGACCCGCTTTAAAAATTCACATTCATCACTGACTACCCATATTTCATTTGCATTTTTTCCTGTCTCCGGCCTCAGGTAGGAAAACCAGCTCATTCTGCAGGTCATTCTGCCTTTTCAAGACAATCCAGCTTTCCCATACCAGCAAACCTAAACCTCACGGGATATGTTAGGAACCGGCTTCATGGGAGAGGGCCACTGCGGGAAAATCTCCGAAAGACTCATAGATGTGGGCGAACACAAAGGTTTGAGCAAAAGGCAGTGGTGATCTCCCTGGAGCCACTCTCAGGCTAGGTCAGAGAGATCACCCCACCACGACCGCCTGCACGTGAGGCTGGTGCACGTGAAGCCACGAGGTGCCACAGCATGGCTGACAGCTAACCAGGTGTCTCCTTGGAATGCAGGGTGCCTTTGCCTTTGGGAAGGTCACCAAGGAGTTACATTTCAAAGCTGTAGCCACGCTTTAGTCTTGAACAGAGACTTTTGTCCCAAATACGCCAGAGCCCTAACCCCTCCCTTTCTTTAACAACAAACCCTCCATCGCTCTGGGAGCGACGCTGAGCTGCACAACTGTTTTTGAGCAGAGGACACTGATTCATCATTAGAGGGCCTGGGCTGACCGGGTTTGCTCTGCAGCTGCTGGCTTTACGGCGTGACAGCCCCCACTGCCCCGCTCTTCCCCGCAAGCCCGAGGACGTGCCCAACCACACCTGTGCAACGTCCCCTCCAAGGTTATTTCTCCATCACGTTTGTCAATTTTGACCTAAAGCCAGGGGAAAAAACAACCAGCAGATTGGGACATTCACTGGTGTTTGATTTTCACTCCTGTCTTGTCACTTTGGTCCCGTTTGCCGTAACTGTGAACTAAAGAGGAAATGTGGGAAGAGGGGCGAATCCACCTCCTGGTCCAACGCTCGGGTGACATGGTCATGTTCAAAAGAACCCAAGCGCCCACTCACGACAGGGAGCAAAAGCAAAATAAAGAGAATGTGTGAATACACTTCCAAGATGCCATGCTGATATAAAAACCCCAGAAAGGACCGCATCTATAGTTGATATCTCACCCTGCAACGCTGTCACGTCACCTCTTCCAGAGGGAAAACCAGGTCTGCGTGGAAAGAGTCCAAACAATGGAGAAGCTCCCAATCAGCCATGGAAAATTACTGCCCTGGCTAAATTGTCTCCCAGCAAATCAGTGGGAAGGAGGGCACAAACCCTTCGGCTCAGATGGTACTCACCTGTGAACTGTAGAACTCCACCAGCACCACTGCTATCGCTCCAAAAGGGCGAGCAACTCAAGAGGCAAAACCTTCCAGAGGAAACCCCAATTTCTCATATGAGCTCTTGTGCATCAAGAAAATTAAAGACAGTAAATTCTGCTTGTGCCCCAGACACTTTGTCAGAGGAACCGGCAGGTGCATCAGTAAATACGGGTCACCCAACACGGAAAGCCAGTAGGTAAGGGTGATCCAATTTGACAGACTCGCCTCAAAAGAGTTCTTGTCAAAACCCAACTTCAAAGTTTCCCAAAGAACCAAAGCGGTGTTGGGATAAGAAGGAAAGTCGTCCTGAAGCCCACCAGGTGGGGGAGGAGCAAGGGCTTAGTTTTCACCAAGAAAGGAGGTTACCAAGAAGCCCCTCAGAGATCTTTGTCAGGACCCTGGCTGCTCAGAAACACTCTGGAAGAGGAGGCGAATGACAAAGTTGGTCACCAAGGCTAAATTTAGTCTTCTCAAAGCTAAAGCTGAGAAGTGCAAGGAGGAAAGCGGGCAAGGAAGTGGGCAGGTGAAACTCAACCTTGGTGAAAGCAAGCTGATCTGGAATCCTGCAAGTGATATTCAGGTCAACCATCTCGAAACGGAGGAGGCAAAGCCTGGAAGGTTCGGAGGAGGGGTACAAGCAAGATGAGATGTTGCAAATGGCTTTGTGAAGAGGAGAAACCAACTGTGTTAGGACTCCTCAGTAAAGGAATCAAACAACAGAGTGAGGACATGATAAAATCCTGTAAAACCATCGTGCCTGAGGAGCAGCAGGAAAGGCAATTCAGGTTATTCACCGTTTCTCACTTTGCAAGGATTTTCGCGTGTAAAAACCAACAAAAGGTTCTTTTTCATCCACCACAAAGTACGAAAGCACTGCAAAAGGCACTGAATTCAGGGAAGACAGAGCCACCAGCAGCTATTGAGCCAGAGAGCCCAGAGGCATATCCCAGATTGAGAAATCCCTGCAGCACAGACCTGGCCAGCAGAGAAAGCACCAAAACCCTGCAGTTTTAACTTTTTATTTCTCAATTATCAGTGCTGGCTGCAGATACCAAGGGACAACAACTCACTACTCCCACACTGCCCAGTCTCTTGGGGCTCAGGAGTGACTGCAAAGCCAGCTTTGTGCTACCCAGGCCACCATTCGAGGATGCACCCCGCATCCATGTGTCCCTTTGGGAGTGGTTGAGACCCTCTGCTCCCCCAGGCACTGGAGTAGCCCAGGGCAGCCCCCTCCTAGTGACAGAGCCTCTTAGCGCCCGGCCAGAAACTCCCCCTTTCCACATCCCAGCCCCCCGTGCTGTCAGACCCTACAGACCCAAGACACTTGCCAAGATCCCCTTCAGCTTCACAAGCCAGCCAGCAATTTTCACGGGGAGGCAAAGGACTATTTATATCCATCACAGGCTGGCAGGGAAGGAAATGGCTGGCCACTCCAGCCCATCTGCCAGGCACTTAGCAAGACATCAGAGCATGTCGTATACAGGGGAGGTCAGGCAGCAGTGGTGGGACCAGCGGGGCCGTGGCGGGGATGCTCTCAGTGATGACACGGGCTGCACCTCAAGGGTGAGCCTCAGCTCACTCCTACACACTCATCTGTGTAGGTACTCCTTGTGCCAAGGCTGACAGGTCAGGCAAATCAGATGTTATCTCGGCATTTCTGTGCTCAGCACGGGGAACAAACACAGCTACTTGTGCCTCATCTCCCTGGGGGGAGAGGCACGACCTGTTGGTTTTCTGAGACATGGGATAGCCCTCCCAGGGAGTGAAACGGGAACAAAATAACCTTGTCTGCTCTCCTATCCACAGCTAGGCCAAGGGCTTCTCCAGGAGGCGATTCTCCTCTTCCTCCCCCCGGCCCTGGAGGGAGCAATGCTGGTCTCAGGGAAAGGGATGGAGATGGCAGGAATGGGCTGCTGCCAGCTGCAGCCTAACATTGTAAACCCTCTGGTGCTTAGGGGCTCTTACATGATTCCAAGCTCCATTTTCAAGTTTGTGGGGAGGCTTTGAAAGATGGGAAGAGCAGAATGAAAAGGAAAAAAAAAAAGAAGGAAGAAAGATGTAGAAGAGGAAAAAGTTAACTGTGCATCTCAAATTCATCACTCTTGAAAGAAGAGCTTGTCAAGACCGCCGGAGACCAGCCAGTGCACAGTGATCAATGAGAAGACTTTTGGGTCTAGTCAAGCTTCTTGGAGATTTACAGGAACTGAATAGAGGCATAAATCTGTCGCCGCCTGATGAAAATGGAGGTAATTAAATTTGCAGGTGTATATAATTGTCATATTGATGATCTGTATAAATCAGCGGAGCCAGCAGAGGCACAGAGCACACGCTGGGCACAGAGGAGCTGTCTGCCCACCTGCCTGGCCAGGGGACAGGGCACAGCCCTGAGGCACCCCCCTCACCCACAGGGCTCTGCCCATCCCCACGACCTCCCCTCCACAGGAGACTCTCTGCAATCGCCCCACCGGCAAGAAAAGCAGCAGGACCCTCCGCCCCTTCCAGTCACCTGCAGCCTCATCCTGGCTGCTACGAAACCTCCTGTGACTGCAGGAGGGTGAAGACAGGACCACAAACACTGAGAAACCACGGACATCGTGGGGGGTTCTTTGCAGCTGCTTTGAAACTCTGAGCCCAGGTGCAAGTGGGGCACTGACTTGATCTTTTAGCAACTTTTTTTTTAATTTTTTTTTTTTAAATTTATTTTCACCTTTGTTATTTTGGGAACTTTGAAGCCTAAGCTGCTCGGAGGCCGCTGCCTTTGTAGGAAGGGCAGAAGGTGCAGAGTGGGGACTTGAAAGAGGGAGAGGAACAGGGAGGGGAAGAAACGGTGCTTCACAGCGGAGGGTCTGCAACAGCTCCTTTGCAGCTCCTCCCACATCCCAACAAACCCACCCTGGGAGGCCGCTGGGGCTCTACAGGAAATCTGGATGCAAAATGGCCATGGAGAATTTTCCACTTCCACTTCTGCAACACCAGAGAAACCTCAAAGGGCTTTGGAGAGCTGCCCACAAACTCTCTCCCCCTGTCCCGATGTCCCAGCGGGACATCCCCGAGTCCCCAGGATGTGTGCAGAGCACCCTCTCCAGCCACCACCACCCAGCCCAGCTGGGTGCCACGGGCATTCACGCCTCCCTGCCGTGCCAGCAGGCTCAGGAGCACGAGGGAAGGCTTTCCTGTCACCTTCACCAGCCAAGGCCCCTCACACGTGCGCACGGGCCAGCTTCGCATCCCGAGCCGAGCGCCACGTACGTGCGGCAGCTGGATAATTAAAAATTAAGGAAGAGCTTCTGCATTGCAGTCCGAATTATGTAACACTGCTCCTGGGTTCCAGCACCCATCATCTTCAGTGCCCTCACACGGCAGCACGGCCCCACCTCTGTTTACCTGCCGCTCTTTTCAGGCAGGGCTCGCAGCCTCGGCAGGGAAGTGGGAATCCCAACGTGACAACCACAGGCAGAAAGCTCCCTTGTACTTGTGTGGGAAAGAAAAGGGAGGAAAAGCTACTAGATTCTCTTGTCCAGTGCTGAAATTGGAGATGGCCAGAAAAAAGGGGATGGAGCTGGGGTGCTTCAGCCCAGCCAAGCACAGAAGAGCTGC
Organism: Hirundo rustica; assembly: GCF_015227805.2. NCBI lineage: Eukaryota > Metazoa > Chordata > Aves > Passeriformes > Hirundinidae > Hirundo > Hirundo rustica. Next base: position 30,509,366 of record NC_053458.1, on the reverse strand, counting down.
CCCAGCCAGGACAGCACGCCCGTGATCATGACCAGGGAACTTCTGAGAGAGGGGCTGCTGTCTCTTACTCCTGCATCAGGGAAGCAGGAGCCCATTTCAGCAACAAGCAGCAAAGAAAATCAAATCAAGGCAAGGAGTCAGCTGTGTTTTCAGTATCTCAAGAGCGAAGAGCCCTGCTGGACTCCGAGCACCAGTAACTCAAACTCCTGCATTTACAACAACATCTTTGCCTTAACCCTGCCAGTTCTGGCTGCTGCCGAGTCCAGGGCTCAACAGGCCAGCCTGCCACTTCCTCCTGCAGTTTCCTCCTGGCATCTCCTCCCTTCCTTGGCCAGAAACCCACTGACTGCACGGCCATGTCTCTTGCAGTGCTGCTCCCAGGATCTGGACGCTGCCACCTGGTGCGACACCAGCCATTAATTCCTGCTGTGATTCACTCCAAAGGTCACTCCACTGGGCTCTGTGTGCAACGGCTCCAAGAAGCCTCCCCAGATGCTGTGGCTCACACCCACAGGGAGTGGCTCTGCCACCACCCCTCCTAATGCCCCTTGGCTTCTGTGTGGTCCTGCAGCTGTTTGCCGCCTCCTGGCACCGTGCCTCTCCTCCCTCCTCACGGTCCTTCCTTTCCTGCCCTCCCTCCACTACCCTGGCACTTCACTATTGCTGGCACGGTGGTTTCACATCCGCACTGCCTTTCATCCCCAACACGTTAAAGCTTTAACTACAAGGAGGTCAGACCCCTCCCAGGCTGCCCGTGCCACCCCCATCCCGTGGGAGATGAGCACCGCTTCCCAGGAACCTGACACCCCCACTCAGCCACCAGCCCCAGCTGCTGCAGGACACCTCTTCCTCCCAGTTTGTGCTGCGGCATGAATGGACTGAGGGGGCACGCTGGGGCTGGGGCTGAGTCCTCCAGGCTTAACCAGAGGTGTGCCTTACCCTGCAAGCACAAAAAGGCAGAAACACAGCAATAAAAGCTGTGGAAGCCAGCCCAAGTCCAAGGTTGACACCGCTCCCCATGGAGGGGGCTGAGCTATTTCTCCTGCCCACCAAGTCTGAGCACACCACGACCACGGCACACCCAGAACACAGCAGCTCCTGCCAAAAAATGAATAAAATTGGTCTCCTTTTTCCCTGGAAGGATGTTTCAGGTACTGCCTTGCTTGCAGATGCTTGGACGCACATCTCAGGCCACTGAAGCTGCACCTTGGCATGAGCTGGGATGAGATCCTTGCAGCTCCCGGCTCATGGACCAGCAGAGACATTTATAATTCCCCCAGACTGCCAGGCCATACCTGTCACCTCTGCAAAGACAAACTCCTGGCTTGCCCCCTTGGCCAGCAGGAAAGCCAGAAACTCCACGGCAGCATGACAGGACTCGAGTCCCCTCGCTGCTCCTCTCCAGAGCTCTCCCAAAGAGGCCAAAGACAGAGCCCAGCTATTTCTGGCTCAGCAATTCAGGAAAGGTTGGGAGGTGCAGCACTGGGATGGCAGAACAGCTCTCCACTGGGAAAGCAGTGCCCAGGGGAGCCTGGGGCCAGCCCAGGGCGGTGGGAGGCACAGCAGCCTCCCCAGTCTAAACAGGAGATTTCCCAGAGGCTGCAGACACTGGGGACATCATTAGGGGAGCAAACGGGCCGAGAGCACAGCAGCAATTTACAGACCCTGTGGCCACTGCTGCACAGCAGAGGCTGGCAAGAAAACCTGGGAGTGGGATGTCCCCCCTGCCAAGCATCCCCCTTCCCTACCAAAGCCAGCCAGCTCGCCCGATCCACACAGCAGCCTCCCTGCCGTGCTGCCGTCCCTCCTGCAGGAGAAAGGCCTCCTCCTGCCTCCTCCTGCCTCCTCCTGCCGCCCAGGGAAGGACAAGCTCACCCACGACCCATGCTGAGCCGCCCATCCCCACGCTGCAGCACCTGCGGTGCTTTCCCAAATCCTCACCCCTCCTGCAGCGCCCCGAGCCCTCCACTCGCCCCAGCCCCTCCCAAACACCCCATGCACGCAGCTAGAAAGGGTCTTTTAACCCATCAAGCCACCTCTTCTGAAAAACTACCCTGCTTCTTCCTGTGTGTTGGAGGAACCCCGTCAGAGGAGGGCGTTCGGTGGCTGCGGGGCGCCAGCACCGGGAAGTTCCGGGTGCCTGCCAGCCCGGGAATCTGGTTCCCAGCACCGTACCCTCGCTCTCTCACTCCCCTTGGGATGCCAAATTAATTGCCTTGTCTCCTGGAGCTTTTAGTTGGAGCAAATAAAAGAAAAGGGGGGGTTGCTAAAACCCATAATAAGGCCTACAGTTCCTCTGAGCTACGAGGGCTGCTTTAAATTTCGGGGTTTTTTTCTTTTTTTTTTTTTAATTTGAAGGAGGTTTCCATGGTAACTGTCTCCCATCACACAAGAGCCTGTCCCGGGGATATTTCGGGGTTGCCAATATCTGCCTTCCCAGGCAGCCACGGTGTTGTGACGGTGACATGGCAGCTGGGGTGTTTTGGCAGGGGAGGAGGGCAGGGGTGCAGGAGGGAGGAAAAGCAGGCGCCGCTCCCAAAAAGCAAGGTGGACATCCTGCCTGTGCACAGCAGGCAGGCCTCCATCCCAAAGGGCTCTGCCAAACAGGCTGTGGTTTTCCTTGGACCACTGACCTCATTTGGGAAGCACTCACAGGGTAATATAGCCCTCACCGGGCCAGGCAGATGTGACATGTCCAACTAAGAGCACTGCCACCTTCTGCCACCTTCTCCTGCCCTTTGTCCTACCCTTAGGAAGAAATCCTTCCCCGTGAGGGTGGGCAGGCCCTGGCACAGGGTGCCCAGAGAAGCTGTGGCTGCCCCTGGATCCCTGGCAGTGCCCAAGGCCAGGCTGGATGGGGCTGGGAGCAGCCTGGGACAGTGGAAGGTGTCCCTGCCCATGGCAGAGGGTGGAAGGAGAGGAGCGTTAAGGTCCCTTCCAACCCAAACCATTCTACAGTTCTGGGATTCTCCAATTTCTTTCCTCCACCAGGACAGTTTTCAGCTGGATCAGCTCCCTGCAGGAGCAAAGCCAGCTTTCTGCATCTCCCAAGCTGCTTGCTCTGCTATGCTCGTTAGTCACCCTAATTATCGAGACTCCTCAGAGCTGAACGGAAGAGAGGCTGTGTTCCCTCTCGCATCGGGGCTGCAGACCCCAAACTTCTGTGACCCTGAGCCACCACCAGCTGGAGGGTCCCTCAAGGATCCCTTACTTCCCTTTGATTATGAATGTTTAAGAAAGTCCCTGCCCACTTCCCAGCGGATCTCAGGCTCTGCAGGCAGGAACCACAGAGGGAAGGGGCTCAGACCCCTTCCTCAGCCCATCACCAGCAAACGAGACCCCAGAGCAAAGCAAAGCAAAGCAAAGTGTGGGGTCAGCTTAACCACATCCCACACCAGGCTCCAAGGAGCCCAGCACCGGGTGAGCACCCATCCCAGGGCAGGAAAACGGGGTCAGCAATACCGACACAGCCCACGGGAGCGGGGCACGCTCTCCTCTGTGTGATTTCTCTGCAAAAAGCTGCAGTGGGACAGCCAGAACCTGGCAATCAAAAATGTTCCCTTACCTAAACAAATTCCCCCAGCTGCTGCTTGGGGTGAGCCACCGGCCACAGCTGCAGAGATGCCAGAGCCCAGCAATTTGGCAGTAAAAGGACAACCAGTCTTAAATGACAGAGCTGTCATCATCCAGGCACTGCCGTGATCCCACCAGGCAAAAATTCCTTCATTTGAAGGACTGCTCTGCAGCAAGGCTCCAGGAGAGATGATTTCAGTCTCCGTTTAGCTGGCTGAGAGACCGTGAAAAAAAATAAAACAGAACAGAATATAAAATCAAACAGAATGAAAGAAAATAGAATAGCATAGAAGAGCATAAAGTAAAGTAAAGTAAAATAAAATAAAATAAAATATAAAATAAAAATAAATTAAATGAAATGAAATTAAATGAATTATAAAATAAAATAAAATAAAATAAAATAAAATAAAATAAAATAATAAAACAAAATAAAATATGGGATGCAGCCCGGGAGCAAATGCCACTGGCACATGGAGAGGGGAGCAGAGGTGAGACAGCAGCATCAGGGCATCCGTATGGCTGCCCAAGGATCTCCTCCAGCAGTGGAACCACAGCCAATTCCAGGGGTGTAAAACCTTCCAGAAAAGTCTGGGGGTGTTTGAGGAGTGCCCACAGGGGCAGCCCAGCCCCAAAACTGGGACAGGTCTCAGGGCAGGAACAGGACCAAGCCTGAGCTTCCCTGCCTGGACGTGGCTTGAGACATTCAGGAAGGGAGACAGAAGAGGGGGCCAAGAGCCCCACAGCCCCCTTGGCTGAGTGCTGGTTCCCTGCCTGCCCTGCCAGACCCTGACATCCCCTGGAAAGGCCAAGCAGCCCCACATCCCACACCCCCCCCAGATTTCTGGGTCAGCGAGATCCCCTCCCAGCCCCGCTGCCGCTGGAGCCAGCTGGATGCGCGGTTGCTGTGGCAACGGGTTCCCAGAGACAGAATCCTTATTTCTTACTTTTTTTTCCCCCTTGGTTAAGGAGAAAAAAAATATATATACAAGAGGCCCTGTATATCCCCCGTGTCACAAAACGTCCGTGCCCAGCAGGAGAGGGGGTGTGCAATGGGCACAGCAGGGGACAAGGTGTCCGTGAGGATGGGGACATGCACACTGTGCCTCCCTCCTGGGCCCCCGTCGCCCCCGGTTTGGCCCCGCTCCTCCCTGGGATGCTGTCAGCTTTCCTGCAGCGTTTTCTACCCCGCCAGGAGGTTTTAAGGGCTGCCCCTACTCAGAGCTGAGGCTGGCGCTGGGCTCCATTGCCTGGAAGAGGGAATGTTACCAGGCATGGGGTGTCCCCGGTGCTTCAGTGGCTCTGAGCAGGTCACCTCACTCCCGGCTCTGGACCCAGCTGGGAAAGGGATGTGGTTACGTTGTGTGACCAAGAGGAGGGGCTGCAATGGGGTCCCACCAGCAGTGTTCACCCAATTTTCAGATGGGCTATTAGATGTTGCTATTAGACGAGCATGTCCAGGGCAGCGCTGGGGTAGGATGCGTCCCCTTGACAGATCCCTCTCTGCTTCGCTGGAAGTTCTGGAGGTCCCCAAGCCCTGGGGACAAACATCTCACACAGCAGACCAGACATCCAGCAGCACTCTGGGTGCTACAGCAATGTTCCACCACCAGCAGCAACCACCCCAGGAGGATGTAGCAAGAACGTGGCACTCCTGGATTTTCAGCAGGCATCCACCCCACGCATCCATCTCAAATTCATGGAACAGGGTTCAGACCCCGGCCAGGAGGTCAGCTGCTGGCAGCAGGGAGGAATTCAGGGAATCCCCCTGCAGGATGAGTGTTGCTAAGGGGCAGCAGGGCAGCTGAGATGGGCTCTTTTGGGTTCCCTTCCCCCGCACAGCTCCTGGGACCTCCCCAGGCGAATCCCCTGGCTGGAAGAGGACAGCAGCTGTCCCCTCGCAGGCCCGCCAGAGCACAGATCACACCAGCGGGTTTCAGAGCATGTGACAGTGTCCAGGATCAAAGCCAAGTTCAATTAATGGCTCACAATCTTATTAGAGAAATTATTTCAGGATCTCGAGTAAAAGTCCGATATATCCACTCCATTCCATTAGTCAGGCTCATTTAGTAATTCAATCAATCTAAGCAAGGCAATTGAGCTCCCCTGGTATAATTTAACTTGGTTATTCTCTAGGTACTTTAGAATTTCTTAATATTTGCTTCATTATTTCACCATTACACCTATTCCCAGGTGCAAGGTTCAGGCTGTGGGCCCCATGGTGGAGCCAGCCCCGCTGCAGCCCTCTGCCAGGCTCTGCTCTCATGAGATGGTGATGCCCCTGGGAATTAAGCCAGGGAAAGGCACCACAACACCCCAAGAACTGCTTCCCACCATGGAGAGCTGGGACAAAAGAGCTGCTCTGTGTGCCAACAGCTTTGGGAGCTACATCCAGCATCCAGATCCAGGTGAGCGGAACAACGCCCAACAGGATGGAACTGGAAAAAAGTATGGGATAATGCAACCCTGCAGCCCCTTGGCTCCTGAGTCCCTCCTCCAGGGCCTTTTAGGAGCTGGGGCTAGAGGACAGAGTGGGAGGACACATCTCCAGCAGTCCAGCATCTCCAGTCCCAGATGTGTAGGACGAGGATGAGAGCTGACGGGTGCCACATCTGGCCAGAGCCGAGGTGGGCGGGAGCTCCGGTGGCCGTCACCCCGATTAGCCGCGGCCACGTCCCGCCCTGATCTGCCTCACAGCCCTGCAGCCCCCCCTCTGCTATCCTGTTATTAACCCAGGGAAGTCAGGGCCAGAGCCCCCAGCGGTAAAGCAAAGAGCTTAGCTAGGATTTAGCAAAAAAAAAAAAAAAAAAAAAATTGATTAGATATTTTGGGGAGATATTCAAGAGCAGTTAAATATGCCCAGCTCATCGGTGCCTTTGAAAAATCTCACCCCTCTAAAAAATTAGAATTGATTTTGTATTTAAAAAGGAATCTATTTAATTTAAAAGTAAGATAATTTGAAATCATGACAGCTTGTATTAAGGCTGGAGTTTATGATAATCTATTAAAGTCATTGAAGTTAAGAACCATCTCCCATCCTCCGCTGCCGAGGCTCCCGGGAGGGCAGTGGGGAGTGGGAACTGGGGAGATGAGGGGCTGCACTGCCCTATTTCAGAGCACACCAACCGGGCTGGAAACCTGGAGAGGGAGAAGCAGCTCCTTCAGCTCCTCCACACTCAAGGGGGAAAAAAAAAAACCAGCATGCAAGAAACCATCCAGCATTTCAAGATCTTGAAATATCCGGCACCCAGAAAGCACGAGTTCAGCCCGTCAGCTCTGCTTTCTCATTCCTCAAGTCGATTTTACACCCAAAAAGGTATTTCAGGACTTTACTTTTCAAACATTTACTGCATTACAGAGAAGGAGAAGGAGTCAAAGGCACCGTCTTTGGCGCGGTTTTTAATTGCATCACAAATCTCCGTCGAGCCCAAGGGGCTGAGGGAAGCTAGGATGCTCATAAATACCCCTCATGCTGCTTTATAACCTGCAAAGGACAGGGCCCAAAAAAATTAGCAGCCTGCAGGAGTGTGAATCCAGTTAATGACATATCAAATGTGGCTGGATGCTGCCGAGCCAAGCAGTGAGGGAGAAGGGGGTGTGAAGGCGAGCGGACAGGGAATATTGAGCTGCAAATTAGCATTTCTTAATGGCCACCGACCAGCAAAACGCTTCCTCCCTTCAGGAAAGAAATACAACTGACGCAACAAGCACGAACCGAGATGAAAGGCGACCCTTCCAAATGAGGGTTTGCTCCATTTAAAGCAGGATGGAAGCAGGATGGAAGCAGGTGATACCAAATGCAGGCGGCCCGGTGAGCAGCAAGCGGCCCCATCCCGGCTCCCACACCCTCGGCACTTCCCGAAAATTCAGGAGGTGGGAGAAGACCCTGCAGTAAAATGGGGAGATGGTGGTGGAGTCCCTTTGGGGATAAGCGCATAAACCACTGTGGGGTTTATTGGTGAGAGCCCTGAGCTGCTCCCGAGCAAACGCAGGCAGTGAGGCAGCACGTGCGCAAGAAGGCAGCCGGCACAACTAAAACTCGCTCCACTCATTAGCAAAAGGAGCTGCAAAGCAGGGGAAAACCATGTCCAAGCATCCTAGAGCACAAGTCATAACCCCACAGACAGCCCATCTGCTTTTGGAGGAGCAGAGGAGCAGACCCCAGGTCCCCGAGTTTGGGAGATCTGAGCACCAGCGCACCCACAGCTGTCCCTGGCACAGGGATGGGAACAGCAGGGAGGGCAAGAGCCGGAAAAGGTGCATGGAAAGCAGGCGGCAAGCACTGCCTCACCCTCCTGTGTAAAGATAAATGTAAAGCTCATCACTAATTTATGTCACTGGGGTTGTCAGGGGTCAGGAGTCACAGCCATTTTTGGCATGCCCAGTTCAACACCTCCCCCTGGCACTTCAGCTTTAACAAGCACCACACGTTGCTCATGCGTGGCTCTCCAAAGACCCCAGCACATCCTCAGCCAGGAGAAAAATCCACACATCCGTCCTTGGGATGCCTGGTTTGGCCACTGTGGCAAGCAGGTGTCACCAAGGCAGGGGAGCCACACATGCCAGTGTCCATCAGAGCTAGCCAAGCTCAAAAGCCCCTCAATTATTTAGGAGGAATTTGAGGAGGACACCAGGACCAGAGGCGGATGATACCACACCATCCTTGGGCTCCCCGATCCAGACCCCCTCCCAGCTGCTCCCGTCACTCATCCCCCTGCTGTGGCCACCAACCTGCATGCTCACACCCTCTCTGAGGGGAAACTGAGGCATGGAGAGAACTTCCCCCCTCCCCCAAGGGAGCTGATTAAGAGCCCACATGGCAGAGCCAAGGTGCCACTTCCATGAACTTCCGAAGTACTTCATGGTGCTTCCAGCCCAGTCCCAGGCCCTTTCTGATCAGGGGCAGCACCTGGGTCTGGCCCAAGCCTGTCAGTCAGGGTGGTAGCTCACCTTCCCTTGGGACCTCCTTCCCTGTGCACCAGCCCTGGAAACCACCAAAGCAGAAGAAGCAGTGGCCCAGCTCCCCCTGGTTCAGGCACTGAACCAGACCAGGCTCAGCAGGAGTGTGGGGATATCCCACACTCCAAAATATTATTTATTATACATTCAATTAATGGGTCTGGAGTTTGCCAGGGATGGTGCAAGCAGCACTGTGTGAAGCCGCATTTCTGGAAAGATGCTCAAACACACCCTCCAAGTCCCTGCACAAGGGCTTGTGAAAACACCAACAGCCACTCACACCAGTTCCAGGCATCAACCTGACACAGCCATGTCCCCAGCAAGTGTGCAGTGACAGCATTCTTGGGTTTTTGGGCTGGGGAACCTCCAGATCCCCAGAGGCTGCAGCCTCTGAGTTGCCAAATCTGGGTCTTGCAAGACTTCTGTGTATTTCAGAGCTTCTGCCATGCAAAAGCAGTGTCCAGGCGAATAGTGGCAGTAGCAGCAGTAGCAATAACAGCAATAATAACAATAAAAATTATAATAATAAAAACAACACCCCCCACATGGTAAAACAGCACAAAATAGTAACATCCACGGATGGCAAAGTGGCCATGCCAGCTTCAGGGCAAGCCCTTGTCTCACAGGAGAGAGGAAGATGTAACACGGCATTTCCCAGAAGTCACCAAGCCAAAGAGGGGCCCCCAAGGTGCCTGGCAAACAGGGGGCTTGGCACCCACAAGGTGCCCCCTCTTGCCAGCCCAGCCCCAGCATTCCGGGCAGGAAGACTTGGCCTGGGATCACCTCTGTGACTCCACAGCCCAAACCCCTGCATGCTGGGGGCTGGCACAGCACCGTGCACGGTCATGTTTTTGGGGGATCAATGTCCCAAGCAGCAATGCCCCAGAGAGCCTGGCCAGCACCAGGACACCAGGGTGCGCTGGCACAGGGCTCGCCATCCTCGTATTTGCCTGGCAGCAGGGAGTGGAGGCAAAAGCAAACCCCTGCCAGGCATCACCGGCGCAGCGGGTCCGCCAGGCCGGGCAGCTTCTTTCCTGCGCTGTCCAGCGCGCGGTGGTACCTCATGGATCCGAGAAATCCCTGAGGAAAACGCCACAGTAGGGGCTGGGGTCACGCCCAGGAGCCTCCTCCCGATGCCACGCAGCCACTCCCTGCTGGCAGCACCCGGGGCCCGGCGGGGTCTGGCCGCACGGGATGGGGTCCGAGGGGGCCAGGGGACGAGCGCTCGGGTGTCCCTCGGGGCATCACGGCGCGGGGCCGGCGGCCGTGCCCGCGTCCCCCGCATCCGCAGCGCCGCTGCCTTGTTGCCACGGCAACGCTCTCGGGCCTCCGCCGCAGCATCCCGCAGCACAGCGCTTGGAGCGGGACCCAGGGGCGGCCCGCAGCCCGCCGCCCTCCCCACACAGCCCCGGACTCCGGCACCACAGCCCTGCCTGCCCCCACATCCCCTCCCCGCGGCGCCAGCAGCCCCACGCCCGCCTCTGCCCCTCGCCCGGGAGAAGGGGGATGCGCACACAGCGGCCGGGGCTGCCCCGAGCCCACCCAGCAAGCAGGGCCGGGGGGTTTCAGCACGTGGAGGGGCCCACAGGCCGCGGAAGTGATGAACTGCTGGGAAAAACCCCAGTGCGGGGTCACCGCTGTGCACAAGGGTGGTACAGCGGGGCGACGCCGCGTCCAGCGGCACACCGGTACCTCATTTGCGGGCCAACATCCAAACGAGGGTGGCATTTGGAAAACTTCACGGGACACCCAAGGCGCGGCAGGAGAAGCAACAGACGGAGAAGGCTTGCAGGGGCTGCCCTGGGGCTGCTAGGAAAGCGATGGTGGCATTTGCCCGGGGCAGGATGTTCTGTGCGGGCAAGGAACTGACGTTCTGCAGCAATGTCACCAAAAATGAAACACCTCAGGGACTCGTTCCCGGGGGTGAGGAGGGAAGCGGGTCCCTGCATACCAGAGCTGGAGGCCTCGCTCCGCATAAACAAAGGAGCAAATTGCTGGCTTTTTGTTGGTGGAAGAAAACTTAAGGAGCCCGTGAGATAAGGGCAGATAAGCCTCATCCAGCGGATGAAAGGCAGGTGGGAACCACCCAGACCATGTGAATAGGCCAGAGCCTAAAACCTGGGGGCAGAAGCGCCGGAGGCAGCGCACACAGGCAGGATGGGGTATACTGGGCAGCGGAGTATTTTTCCATCGGGCTGCAGGGAAGGTGACTCTCTGCTCAGGGGCAGACAAAGCAGAAGCCCTCACCTCCAGCCGGGCACGCTGGGAAGCACACCGCGGGCCTCCTGCCAGCACAAGCCGCCGCTGGCCACGGATCGAGGCGGGGACGAGCCCCGCGGGTGACAACCTGGGCGCGCATCGAGCGCGCCGGGCCCGCAGCATCTCCAGCCGCGCTGCTGCGCTGGGCGACGCGGCACCGGCGCTGAGACGCTGCAGCGGGCTGTACCGGGCCCGGGGCCGGGCCGCCGCAGGGCCCCCGCCCGCCGGTGCGGCAGGGAGGAGCCCGGCCGCCCGGGGATGCTCGGGGCCCCGCCGCCCGGGGATGCTCGGGGCCCCGCCGCGCTCCCGCAGGCTCACCCAGCACGAAGTAGGGCAGCTCCGTGTTCTCCAGGTCATCCACCACCACCATCTCGCCGGGGAAATCGTTGCGGACCGAGAAGAGCAGCTTGGGCTCGGCGGCCGAGGGGCCGTGCATGATGCTGAGGTCGTTCTCCCGCAGGAAGGGCAGCGCCGACACCGTGATGCTCTTCAGCTTGCACTCCAGCTCCTTGGCCGCCGCCTCCGCCGCCGCCTCGGCGGGGCCGCTGCCCGCGGCCAGGCAGCAGCCGGCCAGCAGCGAGCACAGCCCGGCCAAAGCCATCTTGGAGCCCCGCGCCGCGCTCCCGGCGCCGGGCGGGAGGCGGCGGCCAGGGGCGGGGACCGCGCACCGGCGCCTCCCCGTGCGGCGCGGCTCGGCGCGGCTCGGTCTCCGCGGGCCCCCGCCTCCCCCTGCCTCCTCTGGCCCCGTTTTCCCCCCCATCCCCGGGAAACCGGGAGAACTGCGGTGGCGGGAGGGATGCGGGACTGCCCGGCGTCCTTCTGCGCCGGGAACGGCGTGCGGGAACCACCCCGCCCGGCCAGGATGAAATACGGAACTCCCAAATCCCGCGCCTCCAAAATCCCGGGCTTCAAAAATCCCAGGGGAAATCCCAGGCTTCCAAAAGCCCACGAGATGTCACGGAACCCAAAGCCGCAGATGAAATCACTGACCTCCAAAATCCCAGAAGTCACAGACCTCCAAAATAAGTCCCAGGAGAAGTCATGGACCCCAAAGCCCCAGAAGACCTCCAAATCCCCCAAGGCCATATTTAATATGTATCACTGTCTGTACACGTGTTTACACACTCATATATATGACATATATACACACATATTTATGTGTATATGTATATAGAGTGTAAGGGCAACCCCAAACCTGCTGGATTTGGATCATTTTGCCAGAACTGGATGCTTTTTATTTTCACCCTCTTTAGTGAGCACGAAGCAGCACTGACAGCTTGCTGACAGCCACATCTTCCTGCAGACACCTGTGGTCCCCACTGCGACCAAAATCTTCTGATGGAAAATGTTCTCTTCTTCCACTCTGGGGGAAATGCCCAGTCCTCATCCCAGCAGGAATACATGGCTGTGGCCTGCTGGTTTTCCCCATGGGACTCTCCTGATGGCAGACAGCTCTGGAACAAGGTGTGGAGGCATCACAGAGCTCCCACATCACAGCTCCACGCCGTCTCCTCACGGGGAGAGAGCCCCATCCCACCTGGCACCTCCAAGGAAAACCACACATGACAGATACTTGTGATTTTTGGGGAGGAGTTTTTTGGGTTTTGTTTTGGTTTTTTTTTAAATTTTTTATTTTATTTTATTTTATTTTATTTTTCTTTTGCAGAGCTCTCCACCTCCTCTTGTGAGGGTTTCCCTAAATTCCTCCTCCCTCATGTGTGCCAGCTGTGCAGCTTAACATTCCCCAGGGTCGGCATCGAGGGGGAACGGCACTGTGCCCCACACACCGCGAGCAGTGGGTGCTTTTCCCCAGACTGATCTGTGTTTTTAACCCCCTGTACTTTTAACTTCCATGACATTTTGGGCAGGAAGATTAATGCTCACCAGGAATCACCCGTATTCGATAACCAGAGTGAAGCACTGAACTAAACCAGTGGGGATGTAGCGGGGTGTGTTTCAGCAGTGCTGTCTCCCTCCAGCACCAGCTGGCTCAAGATCAGGAGAAATCAGGAAAAAAAAGAAAAAAAAAGGGGATGTGAGGAAAGAAAATCAGGAAAAAATCAGGAAAAATGAGCAGCGGTGTTTTGTAGGATGTGGCCCTCCTTTTCTGTTCCTTTTGGGGTGCATAGGGAAATCCCGCTGGATGACCTCCAAAAGGCCCTTTCACGGCTCTTCTTTCACCACAAACTATTAAAAGGAGCTTTTTTCCATTCTGAAAAAGAAAAAAGAAGGACCAATTGCATTATTTAGAGGGTGTCTCCTACAAGGTTCTTTCCGCCCTCCGGTTTGGAAAGGGGGTGCACCCCAGGAGCAGTGCCCCTGGAATGCCTAACGACACACGAGGGGGAGCAAGGACGGGGTTTGGTGGGAGGTGTGAAGAACACAGATGGATAAATAGAACACGTGTAAAAAAACATCCGAGAACACTAAATCTGGTGCCACTGACGGCGTCCTGCTGCTCACCGGGAATGACCGGAACACGAGGTTGGACCAGAGACCCGTGGATGTGGATCCGGATCCATGCAAGTGTTCCAGGCGGGTGGAGCTTGGAGCAGCCTGGTCTAGCAAAAGGGGTCCCTGCCCATTGAATGATCCCTGGGGTCCCTTCAAACACCCCATTCCGGATCCCAAACATCCCGGGGCTGGGGATGATCCCCGGGGTCCCTTCCAAGGCGCCATTCCCGATCCCGGACATGCCGGGGTTGGGGATGATCCCCGGGGTCCCTTCCAAGGCGCCATTCCCGATCCCGGACATCCCGGGGCTGGGATGATCCCCGGGGTCCCTTCCAAGGCGCCATTCCCGATCCCGGACATGCCGGGGCTGGGGATGATCCCTGGGGTCCCTTCCAAGGCGCCATTCCCGATCCCGGACATCCCGGGCCCCGCTCACCCCGGGCTGGGGATGGGGATGATCCCCGGGGTCCCTTCCAAAGCGCCATTCCCGATCCCGGACATCCCGGGCCCCGCTCACCCCGGGCTGGGGATGGGGATGATCCCCGGGGTCCCTTCCAAGGCGCCATTCCCGATCCCGGACATGCCGGGGCTGGGGATGATCCCCGGGGTCTCTTCCAAGGCGCCATTCCCGATCCCGGACATGCCGGGGCTGGGGATGATCCCCGGGGTCCCTTCCAAGGCGCCATTCCCGATCCCGGACATCCCAGGCCCCGCTCACCCCGGGGCGGGAGGAGGGACCGGGACCCCCTCGCCCCGCCCCTCTCCGCCCCTCTTGGCCAATGGGAACGCGCGGGGCTGCCGGCGACGCCTCTGATTGGCTGCGGCCGTTGCATATATTATGGCGCGGCGCGGCGGCCCCGCGGAGCGCGGCGGAGCCGGTGGCGGCGGCGCGGCCGCGGCTGAGGGGAGCGCGGGATGGTGGCGGCGCCGCCGGGGCCCGGCCGCCCGCCCGCACATGGCGCGGCCCGGAGGCGGCGGCGGGGCAGCGCCCGGGGCCGCTGAGCCGGAGCGGATCGGAGCGGGACGCCGAGAAGAGGCGGCCGGTGCCCCGGCGGCGCCGATTCGGAGCCCGGGGTGAGTGTGCGGGGTCGCGGGGAGGAATTTGGGGACGGGGTTTGAGCCCACGTGGGGATCCCGCCGGAGGCGGGGCGGGGGAAGGAGCGGTGCGGGGAGAGCGGCGGCCCCGCAAGGGCGGAGATCCCGGGTACCACGGCCGGCTCGCTCGGTGACCTTGGTCAAGTTGTGTCCCCGCTCCGGACTCGCTTCGCATCCTTCCCCGGGTGTAGGGGAGGCACCGAGTCCTTCCCGGGCGGGAGCCACCCCGGCCCGACTGGTGAGGGGCGGCTGCGGCCGGCCCGGTGGGACCGGGGATACGGGGTCCCGGCGGGCTACCGGGACAAACGGGATGCCCGGGATGTCGGGACCTGCTGCTGTGTGCTGACCGCGCTGCTCGGTGTGACGTGCCGGTGTGAGACATCCCGCGCCCGCAGGGACCGCGGGAGGTGCCCCCGCAAATGTTAAAGCGCACATTTCTCCCGTGGGCACCCATCAGTCAATGGCCAGTGGGGAAATCGCCCCTTCCCCGCACCGCAGGGCCCCGCTCCACCACCCGGAGCATCGGGTCGAGCCGTGTCTGTGTGACCAGTCGGGAGATGTTTGCTCGCCTCGGGCGCCTACCCCGCACAGCAGCGGCAGCTCCGGGGGCCGGGGGATCCCCGCTGCCAGGCTCCGTTCCCTTCCCGAAGCACTCATCCTTCCGATAAGAAACAAAACTCCGTGTCTTTAAGGCGCCGGAGAGCATCATCTCTCGGCGCAGCGATGCTCACCGGGCGCTGTCCCTGCCCGGGGGACCCGCGGGTCGCTGTCCCGGAGCGGCAGTGGCCGGTCCCAGTGTCCCCGCTGTGGTCCCGGGGCCGGGCACTTGGAGCCTGGGCGCTGCGGGGCCGGGTGGGACCTGCCGGCAGATGTCAGTGTCCCCTCTCTGACAGCAGCCAGGAGGGTCCCTGCCAGCCCCGAAGATGTTGCAAGGAGGCCCCTGCACTTTTTTCCAAAGCGGAGCTGGTTTTGGTGGCCGTTCGGTGACAGTTTGGAGACCTGGGGAGCAGCAGGGTGCTGGAAAGGGGAGTGGCCACACTGACACCCCCAGAGGAGGGCTCCCTCTCTCTGCCCAACACCAGCCACCCACCACCTTATTTATCCCATGCTGCTAACGTG
Organism: Hirundo rustica; assembly: GCF_015227805.2. Taxonomy (NCBI): domain Eukaryota; kingdom Metazoa; phylum Chordata; class Aves; order Passeriformes; family Hirundinidae; genus Hirundo; species Hirundo rustica. The sequence goes on along the minus strand of NC_053458.1, from coordinate 30,493,910 downwards.
GAGCTGCACTTGTGCATCCCTGCCCATCCGTGACGCTTGTCACTCGTGTGAAGGTGAGGCAGGGAAGGGAAGCAGTGCTCCTCACCTTGCACTACCCCCAGCTCCTGTGTGAGGACGGTACTGGGCGTGCAGGATCTGTTAGGGGGAAGGAGCCATTCTCCCTGGGGAGGAGGCTGCAGGGCTGCTCTCTTTCCCTGGCTCCTTGTGTGCAGGGCTGCTCTTTTTCCCCCATCCCCTTGTGTGCAGGGATGCTCTTCCCCGGTCCCAAAGATCCATCTGCAGGGATTCTTTGGTCTGAGGGCTCAGCGCAAGGTGGGAAGCCGGAGCTGCTGTTGCCGTCACAGTGCAGGGGCGGGGGTGAAACTGTATTTTGCACATTGCTTTATTTAAGAGGCTTTTTGCCTGTAGGTGTGAAAGTCTCAGGCATGCAAAGCCAGAGGGCAGAACACATGGCACCAGTGTGACTCGCTGCTCTCAGCTGCCATCTCCCCTGACAGCGGCCCAGGCTTCAACTCATTTGATGTCTTATGCAAATCCTTGGCTCCCTGAGTCCTGGGATTTTCTGCTGTTTTCCTTTACTCTCATCTTCAAGTGCCTCGCTCTTGAGGATGTGAAGAAAAGCTAATAAAAGGAACCCAAGTCATTGAGTCCTACAGGTTTTCTAGCTGTTCTCACGAGCTGAGAGGAGAGCAGTGGCTCAGAGTCCCTCGGCTGTGGCGACTGAGCAGGCTACAGACGGTGGCTTGCAGCAGTCCAGTGGGAATCAGTTCACAGCCACGGTTGTGATCTTTCAGCACCGTGGCTCCGAGGTGGCTGTCCCCACGCTCTCCGCCTGGAGCCGTGTCTCCGAGGCCGGCTGCCAGGTGGCTGCCAGCACCCCGCCGTGCCCACTTTGCCAGCGATTACCGCGCTGCTGTCGCTCCGCCGGTGCCTGCTTCGCTCTCTTAATTACCCCGGCAGATCGATGAGGCCCCAGCGCTTCCTTGGGAGCGTGCGGATACGAGCCCGGCGATGCAGCTCCTTGCGAGCCGCGATCCGGCCGGGACAGGGGCGGAGGAGACAGCGCAGGCAGGGAGATGCAGGGCTGGCCCTAGGGGAGGTGGGTTCCCACAAAGCCCCAGGCGAGGCTGGTGGCTCCGAAGCAATGGGAGCATCCTGCAAAAACTGAGCCCTTTGGGATTGTCTGTCCCGAGGTGTGCAAGTGGCACAGCAAGAGGTGGCCTGGGCGCCTGTGTGAATTCATAGGTAGACATGGCTCAGCTGAGTCAATCCACTTCAGACGCTAAGCTGCACTTAGCCTTTGCCCAGGCTCTTTTAAGTGGCCTTAATTTGATAAAGCTTTTCCATGTTTAATGAGAAGGTGAATGAGTCGCTAGGTTTGATGTTCGTTCCCACTAAAAGGCGTCCCCAGGGAGCTCGACACCCCTCCCCATCACTCCTGCACCTTTGCTCCCACTGTGGCCCTGTGACTGGGCACATCCCACAGCTCTGCCACGGACAGTGGGGTCTGCTTTGGCTCTGGGCCTCAGCTCAGCAGGTACAGAGGTGGCTCCAGAGTCCATCTGGAATCCTCCTGTGCTTCCCAACGGTACCTGGCACACACCGCTGCCCTCTCCCCAGGGCATGCTTCCCTGTTTCTGCATCTCGAGATCTGCTCCTGCAGCATTAAAGGGCACAAATCAATGTTAATGTCCCTAACAATTAGCTAACGTCTTAATTATCGAACTCAGCCTGATTAGTGGTGGAGCGCGTGGCTCTGGAGATGCCGTCGGCATGGAAGCAAGCGGGACCTCGGCACAACTCCGATGTTATACTGAGGGTGTTGCTGCTGGTGCTGTCAGCTCCAAGAGCAGTAGAGAGAGGCTTCTGCAGCTCACCTGAGCACCCCCATCCCCATCTCACATCCCTCCTCTGGGCTCTCAAGCCATTTTGGATGAGGGCACCCCCGCAGAGGTGACCCCACTGCCATCCCCAGGGTAGGGGGTGCCTCTAGAAATTGCCACAAGCTCTTTTTGAGATGTAGCTCATGACAGGTGACCGTGCGGGCTGTGCATCAGCCCTCACTGGAGGAACACCAGGGTGTTCTGCTGCAGGCAGTGGGCTCACAGCGGGCTGCAAGAAGCTAAAGAGGACTTCGCCCTGAAAGAGGTTGTGGTCCTAGGAAAATTTGCCAAGAATATTTGCTTTGGCACTCTTCTTCCATTGCTTTGGGGTTTTTATAGAAGGGGGAAGAGCAGAAAAAAAAAATTAATGAGCTGGAAGTTTTCCAACTTTTGCGATGCAAAACCTTAAATCAAAAGGAAGAAGAAAAAAAGACTTGTCAGATGCTTCTCATCAAATCTTCATTTTTTTGGATCAAGGAAAAGTGATTAGAAAGTTATTTCCAGCTCTAGTAGTAAGGTCAAGGGGGTTACTTGTTTCTAAAGAGTTTTACTCTCCCCAGCATGCCAGGAGGATCCCGGTGTGAGCATGTGGAGGTGCACCCCAAAAAGCATTTCCCCAACCTCGCGGAGCAGCAGTGCAGCATCCCTTCCCCTCAAATCAGAGCCAGTTCCCCCGAGCTGTAGGGACTGAGGACTAGACAGAGCTGTGGCAATATCTGCACGTATTTATTTTCTATAACTCCTGATCGATAGGAGAAAATAAATTATCCCAGCTGACAGTGGTGCAGGAAGGCTGCTCCGTGGGGGATAAGCTGCTGCATAGCTCAGCACAGCCCCCACACAGGCTCCCCTCCTTAGGCTCCCCTCCTTGCCCGTTCCTGCCTGGCTTGGGACTTCCAGTTCCTGTTGGCAAGGATGCTGGCGTGCGTCAGCGCCCGTCCCCAAGCAGGAGCCTCCCTCGGAGGTGCCGGCACACACGGTGTAAATAAGAGGGACGTGTGAATAAAAGCTCACTTAGCAAGGCTGGAAACTTTGCTTCATACCAGGAGGGAGTCTTCCTTGGTTTTGCACCAGTTTGCCCCCGTCAGGTGCTGGAAATACCAAATCCTATTTTTATTGCTCTGTAGTAAAGCATGAAGTAGCCACAGGGAAACATCCCATGCTCAGCCTTGAATCTCAGAATGAGCTCCCCAGGGAAGGCATCAGAGCAGGCTGGGATGGCTTCTAGCTGGTCTAGGGACCACAGCCTAAGGGAAAAGGCGGCCCCAAATGGGTGTATCCATAGCTGTGGTGGGAGAGGGGATTTGGAGGGGAAGGGCAGCATGGGAAGCCGCTCCTGGTGAAGGCACGAGGAGATGCCCCCAGAGTAGCGATGGCAAGGGGCTGGTTAGTGCTGGTGGGAAGCATTTAACATCTTGATGGAAACATGGCTTGATGGAAAAGACAGCGCTCTGCCTGGCGTGTTCCACCCCTCTGCGCTTTGAATTGAAGGAAGGATACTCCCGTGTCCTGATTTACACCAGGAAAGCCTCAGGGAGGGTGGTGAAGTGAGTGGTGCACAGCCGTCCCCACCAGTCTGTGGTGGTGTGAAGCAGTGATGGATGAGGCCAATGTCCCGTGGCACTTGTGGAAAAGCATCACCTTTAACCACTTAAAATGCCCTTTAACATCCCCTGTAAGACCCAGGCTGTTACAGACCTGTGTGGAAGGAGTGGGGAGAGGGACACAGCCAGGGAGCAGCCCCTGCCCGGTCCCACCTCAGCTGGAGGGGGGTCAGGAGCCACTTAAAACCCATGGATGATGTCAGGGGATGAGGAGATAGGGTGTGCCAAGCCTGCTTGTGAGGCAACAGGCAGAGTCCCAGCACACCAGATATTTAAACAAGGTGTTTTGCTGTCACAGCCATATTTAATGCTACAAGCAGCGCGTTTCCATGGGCAGGGTTCAAAAAGATGCTGTTTAAGGATGCTTTACCCTCCCTTGGCTTCTCAGCTGAGAACCAGAGTGCTACTTTCCTCCTTGCTATGTAGGAAAGGGATAAATCACTGAGGGCTTAGCCTATGGTCAGTATCTAAAGCATCCATGAGGTTTACTGCCAGACCCTGGCCCCAGCCATTCTCTCCTGGACACGGCAGCTGGTCCTGGCTCAGCACAGCAGCAGGGCCCATGGCTGCAGGCAGCATGGAGCTGGGGGGTTTAATCTTGAGCTTTGAGGACCACTTTTGTCCCCAGGCCACATCAATTTTTGATTGTACCAGCAGATATTTCGTGGGAGGGGAGCAAGGTGCAGGTCTGCTTCAGGCAGACTCAGCATCCCATCTGCCTGCTTCCCCTCGGCCCGGCTTTGGTTGCAGGGAGGCAGGCAGGGAGGAGTAGGGGGCAGCCACAGTGCCTCGGCTGCTCAGCCATCACCCACACGTGGCAGCGCACAAGCAGCTCCGCGAGCCTCTGCCACCGGGTCCTGCCGCGATTTGGGGGTGACAGATGCCCCCTCCAACACCTGAGTGAGGAAACCAGCCTGGCATTGCCTGCCCCCCACTCCAGCACGGGACAGGCTGGGGCCAGGGTCTGGTCACATCGTGGCCCTGGGGGACTCCACGTGCCAGGGGCAGGAGGCAGTGACTGGGCTGTCGTGTGGCTGCTGGCCAGGCTGGGAGAAACCAGGGTGACACGTGACAAATGAGTGTGGGGGAACAGAATGAGCCCTGCCTGCTGCTCCTGCCCACCCCACTGGCCTGGCACCCCAGCCTGGTGATGCGAAAATCTCAGCTTTTGTTTAAAATTCACAGGGCCCTGGCCTTGAGGGCTGAGCAAGAAGCTGAGAAAGTGTAATCAAAGGGCACCCTTAAGGATTCAAAAATAGAAGAGAGGGAGAAAAAAAATTGAAAAAAACATATTATTACATGTTAAAGCATGATGATTCATCCTGCAAAGCCCTGTTTGGGAGAACGCAGGGTTGGTGTGCACTCAGCAGGGATGGGCATTTGGGCTCCAGCTGCCTTCCTGGAATAAAAACCATCTTCCCTGGCAGTACTGCAGCAATTGGGTCCCCGTTTTGAGGCAAACAGCTGTTGTTGACTCACAGCACATCTGGCCTTGGCCAGACCTTGCAGCTCCCCATCTCCCACTTTCACGGGCCAATTCAGGCTCTGGCCTTGTGGTTGCTGCTGCCAGAAAAGCTCCATCTTCACTTTGCACTCAAAATACTTCTTCCATCAGCCTAGCCAGCCTTGGAGTGGACATCCCTCCATCCCTCCATCCATCCATCCATCCACTAGCAGGACACAAAGAAAAGTCTAACATCAACCACACGTGCTCCAGTCCATACCTGGAGAAGCTCATTTTCCCAGTTCCCCGTTCTTAGTGTTTTTAGCCCCACCTGAAATGGGTTGCCCGTGCTCGTGGCACGCGTCCCCACAGCGCAGGGTGCAGAGGCAGCCCACCATCCCCACCACACGGCGACCCCACAGCAGCCAGCTCGGCTTGCCGGCCTGATGTACAGCAGGGAAAAACCTAAAGAAAAAGCCAGAAATTCCTCAAACAGCCATCAGCCAGGATTTCATTTCACCTCAGCAGCCCCCAAGCCCGTAAACTCTTCTTTCCTGTGGCATCACCAGTGCCTGTTTGGCGCGTGGCTCTCTCCGGAGCGCGGCTTTCCCGCTGTCAGCATCCCAGCAAGCGTTCCAAAGCTTGCGGCTGCTCCTGGCCCATCCCGGTGCCGCTGTCCTCACAGCCTCCCCCGCTTGGCGTTGCAGGACGGGGCAGTCCCGGAGGATCGCCGCGGGGTGAGAGAATGAAGAAGCCGGCCGGGCGGCAGCAGGATGGGGCGGCAGGACCTCTCACGTGCTGACGGGCCCCCGCCGATGCTCCCGCTGGCCCTGCTGGCCCTGAGCGCCTGCTGCCGCTGGGGAGTGGCCGGCGGGGCGGGCAGCACCGCGCCCCAGGGCCATGCAGCCCCCGCGACCCCCTCCTCTTCCTCCTCATCCTCCTCTTCCTCCGCCCGGGCGCCCCTCGACTGGCTCCTCACCGACCGGGGACCCTTCTACCGAGCGCAGGAGTACGTGGACTTCACGGAGCGCTACCGACAGGGTTTCACCACCAGGTACAGGATCTACAGGTGAGAGGCTGTGGCAGCCCCAGAGGGGCTGTGGGCTGGGGGGCTGGGCTGCGGGGGCACGGCAAAGGGGAGGCAGACCCCCTCCAATCCGCGTGAGCAGACCCCCATGTGCGGGAGGAGGCTGTCCTTTGGGACAGACAGCGGGTGGGGGAATGTGGGCTAATGAGCCCTTTTCCCTCCTGCTGCCCACCAGTGCTGAGCCCTGGGGGCTTCCAGCAGCAGAGCAAAGCCTGACCGCGGCCTCTCGGGAATGCTGACGTGGGTGCCGGGATTGCAGCCTTGTTACGCAGCCCGGCACCTCCAGGGAGCTCCTCTCCTTTCCTGCGTGCTAAGGCTGCCATGCCGAGGAACCAGCGTCCTCCAGGGACGCTGCTGGTGACGGTGGTGGGACAGGAAGGAGCAGCCAGAGGGACAGCAGCTGGCGCACACCTCCCCGGAGGCACAGAGCCTGCTATCAGCCTTCAGGGCTTGCTTTGCCACTGGGATGGAGGGGGGAAATTGGGACCCCAGCCCCGAGGGAGTGTGTGTGCAAGGGGAGAGGCAGCATCCTCCCTGCCTCGTCCTCAGCTCTGCTACCAGCCCCTGCGTCCCGTCTTCTGAGCCCAAGAGTCACGGTGGGAGGCAACCTGTCATCTGCCAAGCCCAGCAGCTGCTGCTTTGCACCCATCCACCCCTCCCTCTGCCTCATTTCCCATCCAGCCATGGTAAAACTGTCTGAAAGGCACCGCCTGGTTTTAATTAGAGCAAAATGCCAAAGATTAGGCTGGAATTTGCTGCCGGTTGTTTATGAGGCCATGGTGTTTTGGAGGCAGTGACGGGCTGGTGACAGGCGGTGGCGGCTGCTCCCCAGGGCTGGGCAAAGCTGGAGGGGCACATTCACAGCCTCTGGGGCTCTGAGGGGACCCAGCACCAGCCCCACCAGTCCCAACACCTCCAGCTTCCCGCAAAAGCCTGCTGATATTTAAATCTTTGATGCCCCCAGACGCTGGATTTTCACGTGGATCTGTAGGCAAAGGGCTGGAGGAGGGATGAGATCCAACCAGCCCAGTGGGCTGGAAAAGGGTCTAGCCCTGCCCTGGGCTGTGATTAATGCCTTCCTGAGGTGCTGGATTAATCAATACCAGGCATGTCCGCTGCTTGTAGCTCTTTATCACCATCAACGGCTTAGGGAGGGATGTTGCTTTTGTCCTGGCTGGATCCATAGCTGGCAAGTGCGTGCAGCAGGTCCTTCACTTCCAGTGGGGAGGTTGGGATGATTCTAACCAGAGTTTTTCCACCTGTCCTGAGCTGGAAGTTGGGGACAGAAGGAAGGAGAGCACGCACGTGCCATGGCCAGGCTCACTTCACACTTTCTCCCCGCTGCTGCTCTCCTCCCACAGAGAGTTTGCTCGTTGGAAGGTGAATAATTTGGCCTTGGAGAGGAAAGATTTTTTCAGCCTTCCACTTCCCCTGGCCCCCGAATTCATCCGCAACATCCGACTGCTGGGGCGTCGGCCCAGTCCCCAGCAGATCACCGACAGCCTCATCAAAAAGTATGGGACACACTTCCTGCTGGCCGCCACGCTGGGAGGTGAGTGCTGCGGGTGCTCCGTGCTGCCCACCGCCTTGCACGGGGCTGTGCAGAGGAGGGAGAGCGGGGAAGGAAGCACTGCAGGAGAAACAGCGCCACGAAAGGGAATGGGGGGAGCCCGGCAGCCTTCCCAAAGTATTGCGTGTCCCCCCAGGAGAGGAGTCCCTGACCATTTTTGTGGACAAGCGCAAGCTGAGCCGGAGGGCAGAGCCTGCGGCGGGGGCTGGGAACAGCTCGGGGGTCTCGCTGGAGACCCTGCACCAGCTGGCAGCCTCCTACTTCATCGACCGGGAGAGCACCCTGCGCCGGCTGCACCACATCCAGATCGCCACGGCCGCCATCAAGGTATGCCGGGGGCTCGGGAGGGGCCAGCGCCGGGACACGGCGGCCCCGGGGCCCGGCAGCGGCCCCTCGCAGCTGGCCAGAGCTGAAACAGCAGCTCCCGGAGAGGAGGGAGCAGGGAAAGTTAACACGTTCCCATTATTGATGGGAAACTGGGCACGCTAATAAAGGCACATTTTTCAGCGGGCTGCAGGCAGGGCTGCCGCCTGTCAACAAGCTAATTAGCGGATAATTAGTTGTCTCCGACCGTCGTCCTCCTGTGAGGAGTGGGGCTTGGCCAGCGGGGTCAGGGGTTGTCTGCTGCGCTCTCAGCGGGGTCGCGCACCTTGTGTCCCCTCCCGTATCCCTGACCGCCCGCGTGTCCCCGCCGTAGGTGACAGAAACACGGACAGGGCCACTCGGCTGCAGCAACTATGACAACCTGGACTCGGTGAGCTCTGTCCTGGTGCAGAGCCCTGAGAACAAAGTGCAGCTCCAAGGTAGGGCTGGGCTGGTGGGGACGTGGGGGCGGACAAGTGCTACCATGGGATGCCTGTGGGTGCACGGGGGGGTTGCAGGGGAGGATGCTGGCATGAGATGCCGCTTCTAATTTCAGGGCCGGGGAGGAGACGGGATGAAAATAATGAAAGCTGGGCAGGATGAGGTTGTCGCTTGTCTGCCAAGAGGAGCCGAGATCGATGCAGAGCCCAGACAAGCGGCTCCACAGCAAATTGATATGATAATCGTGCGAGGGTGGGAGCCCGGGGTGGTGGGGGGGAGGCTCGTGCCCTGCTCGCCCGGGTGATGTTTGAGGGGCTCCGTGCATGCCCTGAGGCTCTCGGGGCTGCTCCCTCTCGCAGGGCTGCAGACGGTGCTCCCCTCCTACCTGCGGGAGAGGTTCGTGGCGGCCGCTCTCAGCTACATTGCCTGCGGCTCCGCCGGGGAGCTGCTGTGCCGCCGGAGCGACTGCCGCTGCCAGTGCCAGCCCGCCTTCCCCCGCTGCAACTGCCCCGAGGCCGACATCCAGGCGCTGGAGAGCAGCCTGGCCCAGCTGGGGCGAGCCTGGGAGAGCCACCACGGCCAGTTCGAGGAGTCAGGTGAGGCTGCGGAGACCCCACCAGGCATCTCCTTGCCCTTGCCAGCAGCCCAGGCTGCGTGCTGGGTCTCCAGGGTGGTCTTCTCACCATGCAGGCCTCAGAGCTCGGGTGGAGGGAGGTTGCTTTCAGCTCCACCTTCTCCGCCCGCTCTCTGGGGTCCGCTGACGCCGCCTCCTTCTCCCCACAGAGGAGTTTCAGGCGCTGGTGAAAAGACTGCCCACGGACCGTTTCCTGAACAGGACAGCCATCTCCCACTTCTGGACCATGGATCTGGATGTCCAGCATCGCTACCAACAGCTGGGCACCAGCCTGAAGCTGCTCTCCAGGAAAACCTACCGGCTCATCCGGCGGCTCTTCAACCTCAGCAAACGCTGCCACCGCCAGCCTCGCTTCCAGCTGCCGAAGGAGAGGTAGGGTGCCGTGGCATCCCTTGCTGGGGACGCTGCCCCAAGGGCGGCTCAGAGCCAGGGGCTACCTCCCTGTGGCTGCAGCTGGAGAAGCTCCCCTCTAGGAGGGACGCCCTGGGGGTGAGCAGGCAGCGGGAGTGGCTGTACCAGCTTGGAATGTGGTCCTGAGAGATCGGGTACAAACCTGAAGGTGGAAAAAACGGGCTTGGTTCATGGGGGGGGTGCCACCAGCAGAGCAGAAAACAGACGCAAGGTGGGCAGCTCTTCCATCCTTAGGGAAAGTCGGTCGCTTCCCAAAAGGTGCCATCTGAGCCTCTCCTCTGCGTTTCCTCTGCACCAGGTCCCTCCCTTTCTGGTGGAGCCGCGCACAGTCGCTCCTGTACTGCAGCGAGACCGCCGTGCCTGGGACCTTCCTGGAAGAAAGCCACAGCTGTAGCTGTCCCTCTGAGCAGCCCTCCTGCCAGGGGTCCATTCCGTGTGCCTTGGGCGATGGGCCAGCCTGTGCCAGCTGTGACCAGGACAACAGCACCCGCTGCGGGACCTGCAACCACGGCTACGTGCTCACCCAGGGCTTCTGCCGCCCGGAGGTGGCCGACTCGCTGGAGCACTACCTGGGGCTGGAGACCGACCTGCAGGACTTGGAGCTCAAGTACCTCCTGCAGAAACGGGACAGCCGCATCGAGGTGCACTCCATCTTCATCAGCAACGACATGCGCCTGGGGAGCTGGTTCGACCCCTCCTGGAGGAAGCGCATGCTCCTGACCCTGAAGAGCAACAAGTACAAGCCCGGGCTGGTTCACGTCATGCTGGCCCTCTCTCTGCAGATCTGCCTCACCAAGAACAGCACCCTGGAGCCCGTCATGGCCATCTATGTCAACCCCTTTGGGGGAAGCCACTCAGAGAGCTGGTTCATGCCTGTCAATGAGGGCAGCTTCCCGGACTGGGAAAGGACTACCGTGGATGCCTCTGCCCAGTGCCAAAACTGGACCATCACCTTGGGCAACAAGTGGAAGACCTTCTTTGAAACGGTCCACGTCTACCTGCGGAGCCGCATCAAGTCTCTGGATGACAGCTCCAACGAGACAATCTACTACGAACCCCTGGAGATGTCGGATCCCTCCAAGAACCTGGGGTACATGAAAATCAACAGCTTGCAAGTCTTTGGCTACAGCCTGCCCTTTGAGCCGGACGCCATCCGTGACCTGATCCTCCAGCTGGACTACCCCTACACCCAGGGCTCCCAGGACTCAGCCATGCTCCAGCTGCTGGAGATCAGGGACCGGGTGAACAGGCTCTCACCCCCTGGCAAAATCCGCCTCGACCTCTTCACTTGCTTGCTCCGGCACCGGCTCAAGCTGGCCAACAACGAGGTGGCGAGGATCCAGTCCTCCTTGAGAGCCTTCAACGCCAAGCTGCCCAACACGCTGGAGCAGGAGACGGGCAAGCTGTGCAGCTAACGGCTGGGAGCGCTCAGAGCTCGGTGCCAGGGGGCCGGGAGGAAGGACTTCCTGGGGAGGAGGGAGGAATAACCGCCCTAAAAATTTAAATCAAGGCCTTACCTTAGTGCCAACTGCGTGCTTCCATGGTACACCCAGCAACTGGCCAAAGAGACACGGCTCAAGCGGATGGAGGGTGCCAGTGGGACTAAGGAGGAGGGATGGCTCATGAGGTGCGGACTGGGGACGGTGCCGCTGTGGCCACCACGGGGGTGGCTGTGGAGGTGTGCCAGTGGCCCAGGGGGCTGTGTCTCGGCCAGAGGCAGCCGCTGGTCCCGCCAGAGCAGGTGCCTAACCCACAGTAAGGATCCCCCAGTGGCAGCCTCCTTGCCACCCCAACTTTTGTAGTCTTTTTAAGAGGTTTCTAGCGGCGCCTTTGCCTTTGCATCCCCCATGATCCATCCTGCGGCCGTACCTCGCAGCATGGGCCCTGGAGACCTGGCAGGTCTCCTGGGGCCTCTCCATGAGCACCTCGTGTCTGCTGCAGGGCTGAGGCACTGTCTCACCCCTTGCCTGGGACGGACCTGGCACCTGCTCCGGGGACGCTGCCATCGCAGACACCGGCAGAGACCTCTGGGCCACGATTCCCTACAAAACAAAACAACAACAACAAAAAAAAACACCTTAATGCAAAAGAAAGAAAAGGAAAATGTTTTATTTATGTATTTATTTATTTGGTTTGTTTGGGGCAGGTTTTTTTAAGCCTATTCATTTGGGGAGTGTCGTTTCTTGTCAGTGGCTCCAGCCAAGAGACATCTTAGTAAAATGTATCTGTTTAATATATTTTTAAAAAATGCCTTTTTTGAGCAAAAGAGCAACCAAAACCAACTGAGATTAAAAAAAAAAAAAAAAAAAAAAAAAAAAAAAAAAAAGGAAAGAAAAGAACAGAACAGTTACTGTCATCCCTAGCCCTGGCTTTTCCTGAGCTGTGTGGCTCCCCTCCCTCCTTCCTGGTGCTGCTGCCGCTGCTGTACCCGCTGCCTGACCGGAATATCAAGCAGCGGAGCTGCCCGGCTGTCAGATGGGAACGCCGGGTGCCCAGACAAGCAGAGCTCACTGCTCCGCTGGCTGCCCTCATTCCTCGGCCAAGGATGAGCCCGAGAGAGGAAGGAGCCGACCCTCCAACCGCAATATCCCCAAGGCAGGGCCTGAGGGCAGAGGGGATGGTGCAGGGGGAAGGAGAGGGGTGGGAAAAGTGTATTCAGTGTGCAGATCTGAGGGCGCTCTCTAATCCTCCACAGCTGGCAGAACTTGTCTGCTTGGATGCTGCAAAGGCGGTGGAAAGCCGAACGCATCCATCCTGCTCCTGTCACCCACCTCTCCTCCATCCTCAGGCTGGGCAGATAAAGAGATAAGCGGGAGGAAAATAACACCGGGAGAGATAAAGAGACAGACAAGAGGAAAATAAAATGGGGATAGATAAACTGTACTTGCTATTTATATTCCCTGTCTAATCTATCAATCAGGCTGGCTATTGTGGTTAGAGCAGCCCTCAATCTGTCACCTAGACTTCTATTTTCCACACATCTGTCTTCCTTTGCCCAACTCTCTTCTTTTTCTCCCAGTCCTAAAGGAAAAAAAAAAAAAAATCAGGCAGTTAAACAAACCAGGAGGAAATGAGAAGTCGAAGGCATCATCTGGGCTCCCCAGAGGCAGACATCAGCCTGGGGATGGGGAGGGCACAGGCACAAAGGCCGGCAGTGCTCCTGAGCAGGCAGGGCTGCCAGGAGGATTCCCAGCTAGTGAAATTATTTTGGCTTCTGCTGTACACCTTCCATCTCGTCGCTTCCTGGTTGTCCAGAGAAGCTGTGGCTGCCCCATCCCTGGAAGTGTCTGAGGCCAAGGCTGGGTGAGCCTTGGAGGAATTTGGTCTACTGGAAGGTGTTCCCGCCTGTGGAAGGTTAGAACAAGATGAGCTTTAAAGGTGTCTTCTAACCCAAGCCATGCTAGGGTTCTCCCCATCATCCTGTGGGCCCTGTGTCAGGCTAACATTCCTCAACTCCATCCCATCTCTAGACAGAGCATTTCCTGCCGTGTTTTTCGGTGCCCTGAACCAGTCCTGCATCCTGAACCCACCTGAACACGAATGCAAGAGCTGTTGGCATGACTGGCAGCACCTCAAGGTACCCGTCAAGGGATGGACCCTGGACTTCTCTGACTTTGTGTAGGCTCCAGATGGAGGCTGGTGATGTCCTGACAGCTCCATGTGTGAGGAGAGAGGTGGTTGAAGGCCACCTCTACTTTTAATTTGATGCAAAAAATAAAAAGTGGGGAGTAGTGGGAGGCAGGCAGTGGAAGGGTGAACCATCAGCTCTTTGCATCCTCAGCAGCTGCCCCTGGGGCTGCGCTCTCCTCTCTCCACAGCCCCCAGCAAGATCCATAATCTACTGCTCAAAAGCTTGGCCCAAATTGCCAATTCCCATTGGGAACGAGGCTGTGCATGGCATTCCAAGGCTGGCAGCTGGCACAGCCCTGTCTCAGCAAAAAGCACCCCACTGGGAAGCACAGGAACAGGCAAACGAGGCCTTGATCATCCACCCCAACACCATGGGGCTGGACTCCCTCTAACTCAGCGACAGAGAAACAGGCAGAGCTGGTTCCTTGAATTTGGCTGCCAAATTGCTGTATTTTGGGGGAGAAGCGCTGCCACCTTTTTGGGGGATGTGTGTGAGTTCAAGGAAGATCAGCAGCAGCAAGCATGCCCTGGGAGGGGACTGCAGGGCTGCGTGGGAATCTCAGGTGGAAGCAGCCAGGCCCTCCCATCCCTGCTCAGCAATTAAGGCGCTCAGTGGAGGTGATTAAAAGGACGAGGTTAATAACTGGAGGTCAGCATTTGATTGCCTTGCAGAGCTCTCCCCTGCACAGAGCAGTGCTGATGGCAGCGGGGCTGGCTGCAGAGCTGCTGCTGCACAGCACCAGCAGGATCTGCCCTCGGGATGGAAATAGCCTGAACCTGGAAATTCCTGAAGCAGGAATGCAGCATCAAACCCATCAGGTTTTAACAACCGGTGTGTTTGGGGTTGTTCTTTTCTAGGCTATGTGTTTATATGAGATCCTCTGCAGTATAAAAGCTAGAAAATAGCCTTTAAATAACAAGCTGAGCTCCTCACTCACTTGACTGCAGACACTCTGGCTCCCTCCAGACACGTTTGTTTAGCAGCTCTGCCCGGGAAAAGGAGGCCAGGGAAAGGCCAGGATGTTTCACCCCGGCCCAGGCAGCAGGATGGGGTTATCTGCACAGCTCTCCCAGGGCAGAGAGAGCTCACGGCCCCCAGGCTGGGGCTGTTCCTGACTCCATCTCCCACCCTGGGACAGCCAGTGATGGGCTGCACCTGAGCAAAGAGCCCACAGCTCCACCTCTGTCACCTACACCCTTTCCCCTCCTGTCTTCACCCTTTTTCCGCAGCACTGGCTGAGCCTCCGGCCCTGTGTGCCATGAGGTGCTGCCTTCAGCCTCCCGGCCCAAGGGCATCTCCACATCAGGCCCAAACACCAAGGACAGTTTTTCCATGAGGACCCAGCATGCAGAGAGGCTGTGAGGCTCAGTCTGCATTCTTGCTCCAGCCTGCCTCAGTTTACCCCTCGTGGCTCCCAGCTAACACGGTCTGTGAGAAGAACGTGGATGCATAGGAATTAAAACATCCCAGAGGAAGAGGGAGGGCTGGGAGGGTTCCAGGTAACACGCTTCCCTGGCAGGAGCTCTTTTGCTTTGCATGCAAACAACAGGCTGGTGCAGATGTTGCATTTAATCCGTCCCCATGGTCTCTGGGTTTGGGCTGCAGGATGGGCAGGAAGTGGGAACCAGACGCTTGGCTTGGCAGGAGGCTCCACGCTGAGTATTTTGCCCGGGGCTCCTCTGGCTCCGTTAGCCACGCAGAACCACCAGGCAGCTGCCAGCAGGTCTGCTCCGTGTTTGACAGCGTTCCTGGGGCAGGCAGGGGATGCCGAGCTGCCCGTGGCCCTCTCTGGCCCAGCACAGGGCTGCTCTGGCTCCTTTGTAACTCAGTTTCACCACGGGTAGCAGAGCTGGGGATCACCTCTCACTCCCCCAGCTGACCCAGCAGAGGGTGGGATGTGATCCCCGGGAAACCGTCTTCCCTAGGTCGGGCAGCGCCGTGTCCCAGAGCTGCTCTGCCAGCACAAGCCCGTGGAAGCTGGTCACCATCGATGCTCGTCACACGCCAGGCTGCTGGACTGCTGGGTTTGCCACCAGCCCCCCTTGCAGCCCCCGCCTCTCCGAGGCCCAGGGACATCTGCATAGCCAAGAGGCAAACCGGAGCCTCACCGGCTCTTTTTAGCCTCATCTTTTTGTTTTTCCTCCCCCTTCCCCTGACAAGCTCACAAGTGCAGTCAAGGTGGCAAATTAGCACCAGAGCCTCGTTAATTGGCAGGCAGGAGCCTTCTCCTGCTGTTTGGGCTGTCATCAGCTGCTTCAGCACACTTCCAGCTCCTCTCTCTCTCAGTCCATTTCCCCCTTCGCCAGTGGTGGGCTGTTTTTCCTCTCTGCCATCTCTTTCAAAGCCATCGAGGGCTCTCATCGCCCCGTGCCATGCTCCCTGGTGTTTCCTCTCTGGGGAGGACTTACAGGGCCTGTGGTGAATGGCCACTTCTTAAGGAGAATGAGGGGAAAATTAACAACCTCCTGGAATGGTGGTGACCTCAGTTTCTTCCTCCCTCCTCCTCCTCCTCAGCCTCCTGCCACAGTCTCTGAAGGAGGCAGGAGAATCAGCACAGGGCAGGCAAGAGGGAGGTTTCTGCAAGCCCAGGCATGCAGGAGATGTCCCAGCCACCCTCCTGTGTCCCCAGCAGGAGCCCAGTGAGAACCTGGGATGACTCAGGCTGGTGGGGACCTCGGGAAGCCCCGGTCCCAGTTGCTCAGCTCCCTTCCTCCCTCCCCACCAACTCCTCCTTAAGCAAAGATGGAAAAGCACAGCCTCACCCCCCCAGCCCCACTGCCTGCACCAGCCCTTGGCCTCCTTGCGTGCCCTCAGCCGCTCCCAGCTCTTAAGGAGAAGCTGAGACCTCTTTAGACACCATGAAATAAAGCCTCTTCACTGCACCCCATTCTGCAAGTGGAAAAATTTGCAGAGGACCGGGGATGATGGTGGCAAATTGCTTTCTCCTCCCTGAGCTCACGGCTGGGAGCTGCTGCTGCCGGCAGCAAAATCCGCACCCATTAAATACGGGTGCCCTGCCCTGGGTGTCACCACAGGCGGTGTAAATCAGCAGCGTGGAGCCAGGGACACAGCGGATCCACAGCCAGGAGCCCGGCTGGAGCATTTACCTCATCCACCGGGCCCTGACCCCTGCCTGGGACAGAGCTCCCCTGGGACCTCAGAGCTGTCCCCGGGACAGTTGCTTCCACACGACCTCTGGGCTGCGCTCCTGGAACAAGCGTTGGGACGGTCAAATTTTGGTGGGACGACGGGATGAAATCTGGAGGGATTTTCCTCTAGGGCGGAATAAAATCCCCCAAAAAATCTGCAAGACAGAGCTTTTGCTCCTACTGCATATGCCAGGAGTGGAGACTGACTGGATGAAAAGAAAGAAAGAAAGAAGGAGAAAGATCAGTCAAATTATTTTAAAAAGTGTTCTCCCAGCCTACAGGCATCCTCTTCTCTGTACATAGACCCTCTTGGGATACACAAACACTCCCAGCCCATCTGCCTCAAAAATCAGTGGTTGCTACATCAGTTACCACCTTCCAGCTTTTCCCTTAAAGTGATTCCCTGCAATGGTTCCTCACTCTTTCCTTGCCCCTGGTGGTGTCGGTCCACTCAGGGAGATGGGAATTGAAGGGAATAAAGGGTCTGTTTCTCCACCTGTAGCTCATTTTATCGCTGGGAGAGCCCATGCCATGAGGATTTATCTCCTGCCTTGTTTTCCCAAGCTGGTTTCTATAGTTGTTTCACCAACATAACAAGAAATAGCAACATAACATAAAGAAATTGTGGCACATAAACCGGCCCAAATAGCGTCCAGGGATGTGAAATCCTATAAATCCCAGGAGGCTGCTGGGAGAAGAGTGTTTGTTTGGATCAGGCCTGCTCCATTCAAGTCATCTTCTCATTGGCCATAGATGAGGGGGCTCTTCCAAAGCCCACAAAACTCTGCTGAAAAGAGACTCCTTCCCTCCTGAGACTTGGCAGTGGCGTTGGGAGCAATGCTCTCAGAAAGGCTCCTGGGGGAACAGAGTCAGTGATTACCCAAATTAGTTCCTAATAGCTTTTATCTCCTAATTTCTCCTTTGTCAAGTGCTAAAATCCATTAATAATCAAGAGACCATGTGGAAAAACATTTAGCATCCCAGCTGCCAAGAGCTCCCACCCTGTCACACTCCAACACAGTTATAGAAGAGGAGGAAAAAAAAGAAAGCATTATTTTTAAATCTTAAATCCAACTCTCCAGTTAAACTGTCTCCTGATCAGCAGGATAATGGGACAAATCTATATTTGGAGCAGTAGATCCTGCACCTCCCCTCTCGCTCCTCTCCTGCCCTTGCTAGACAAAGTGCCCATGTGTCCTGTCCCTCTGTTGGTTCCTTCCTAGAGGGACCCAAAGGTTGGTGGCCAAGGTTTGTAACGTCCTTGATGCAGCCTGTACCTGGTGCTTCCCACTCAAATGAAGGCAGGATGCTGCCTTCCATGGGTTAGGCGTGTCCACGCAGTCCTCCATGGGTTGAGATTGAGGTGGACCATTTCCACCCCAGGGCTGGTGCCTTCCACTCTCCAATAGCTCTGCCAAAGTTCTGCAGCCCTTCATCCCACCACCCTTCAAGTCCCTCAGCTTCATTCATTCCTTATCTTGGTCTTGAAGAGCCGACCTCGGCCCTCCAGCCACGGCTCTCCCTGCTCAGGGGGAAATCCACCCCACAGCTCTCCCTACTCAGCGGGAAATCCACCCCACAGCTCTCCCTGCTCAGGTGGAAATCCACCCCACAGCTCTCCCTGCTCAGGGGGAAATCCACCCCACAGCTCTCCCTGCTCAGGGGGAAATCCACCCCACAGCTCTCCCTGCTCAGGGGGAAATCCACCCCACAGCTCTCCCTGCTCAGGGGGAAATCCACCCCTGCCTTGTTTCAATGTGCATCATCACCACTCTCCTAATCGCCTGTTTGAACAGTTTAATGGGCTTCTAATAAAATATTGCATTTCTGAAGCTCCCTGTGATGGAATAATTCCCCCAGGCATCCCCAGGGGGATGCACACAACTGCTTTGTGTGCATCCCACGGCATCGCCGGTGGCTCTCCCTCTGTGTCTGGGCTGCTTCCCCAGCAGCAGCACCCTGGAAAGAGGAGGGGAATACAGCCCTGCATCCATCCCAGAGGTTGTTGCCTGAGCAACGGCAGAGGTGGGCACAGGGATCCAGGAGGCACAGCCAGAGGTGAGCTTTGGTCATGATTGCCAGAGGGTTCCAGGCACCTTGTGGGAAAAAAAATGGGAGCAAGGAAGGAATTGGGATGCTGCTGCATGAGCAGATGGCTGTGGGACCTGCTGGGGGCTGGGAGGAGAGAAGAAGCATGGGAAGGCTGAGCAGGGTCAGTTCCTGCGCCATCCTACATCCCAGCTGTGTTGGGGGGCACAATCGCAGTACCAGGGTAGATGTGGGACAGCCAGGTTTAAAGGGCACTGTTTTCCAACGTCCCCTGGCCTTACCACCTTTCTCCTTCCTCTCTTGCCAAGAGGATGGTGACCTGAAGAGGGAGATTAAGATGCTTTTCTTTGCAGATTTTGCTCAGAGGCAGAACCAAGAGTGACTGACCCAGTACAGCAAACCCAGTATCCCCACAGAACCAGCGAGTCCTCCTTTCCACCTGACTGGACATCCGTGGGCCCGCCCAAGCTCTGACCCTGTCCTGAGCCCGTGCACCTCAAACAGCCCAGGTTCAGGTGCTGGCCTCACAGCTGTGAGCAGACTGCAGTGACACCATGGCCATCTTGGGGCTGGACCCCTGCAGCCAGGCTCTGGACTTTGTTGGGACGTCAGTCCCTCAGTGACCCTGCTGGTGAAGGCTGGGACATCGCTACCACCGTGCACATTCATCCCCCCGCTTCCTCCTCCGGCTCCCAGCAAGGCTCAGCGTCTGGCTGTGGATTGATTTGTGCGTTGCTGTTGGCTCACACATCATTAAAGGACCGCTGTGAGGTTGGCTCAGGGCCTGCGGGCTCCGGGCACTCCTGAGCCACCCATCGGCAGCTGCTCTGTGGTCACATCCATACATGGGTTTAATGGATGTGGACTCCTCCGTGGAAATACCTCTGGGGCATCCCTAGGAATGTGCAACGTCACCCAGGAGCAAACCCCTGCGCAGGCTTTCTTACAAAGTGGTGGAATCCACGTCATCGAATCACGAGGTGATGGGACCCAGATGCTTTCCAGGGTTTTGCCCCGAACCAAGGGAGAATTAGCTGCTGAGGGTGGGGTGTAGTAAGGTCACAAACTGAAATACATCCAGGCACATACAGTACATAAAACTACAGTCTGTTTCCCCTCTAATTGGTAATAAATGTAAATGTTTAGTTATGCCTGGTTTGGGAGCTATGAAAAACACATCTGCCTGGCTGGTTTTCCTGCCTGCCATCTGTGGCTGAAAGGAAAAGCGAGAGGTGCATGTGTGAGCACCTGAGGAAGGCAGCAGCAGCAAAGAAGGAGTGGGAGCAGAGAGAGGAGCAGGTCGGAATCAGAGGGTGGTCTGTGGCCAGAGCTTTTCCCTGCTCATGGGTCCTCCAGGTTTTGCATCTCTGCTCGGTTCTTGCTCCTCTCCCAGGTAATACAACCCACAAAGGAATGGCCCATGCCTTCCAGAGTGGCTGACACAGAATTCCCTGGCACTGGTGGGGGGAGCAAAGCCAGAAAGCCCCAGGAGGTCTCTTCCTGGCCATTAAT
The DNA here is from genome assembly GCF_015227805.2 of Hirundo rustica. Taxonomy (NCBI): domain Eukaryota; kingdom Metazoa; phylum Chordata; class Aves; order Passeriformes; family Hirundinidae; genus Hirundo; species Hirundo rustica. The sequence continues at coordinate 30,474,132 of NC_053458.1, read as the reverse complement.
TACCATTAACCAGAAGCTCTGATCTGATCAAACCTCGAGCAGTGCTTTATGCACCCCTTCATGCCACTCAAAGCCCTTACAGCTGAAACAGCCAGACCACGCTGCCAAGGAAGGGGTGCTCTGTCCCCCTGCTCCTGTCCCAGAGCTGTCCTTAGGTCCGTAACACCCGACCTGCAGCACCATGCCCACCAGCTAAAGACTGTGAGGAAACCACTGCTCCAGAGAAGAGAATGCAGCCCCTTTTCAGCTCTAAAAACTTTCTCGGTGCCAGGTCCCCAGGGCTGGGGAAGTTTGGAGAGATGAAAAAGCTAATGAGTACAGAAAAGCAGGTCTGGTACAGAATTAAGCACAGGGGTATGTGAGGATTCCCCCCCTCCACTGCACCTGGTTTCCTGCCCTCTCCCAGAAGCTGCCCCAGCCTCACAGCAATGCTGTCATCACCATTCCCTGCTGGACTCACACCTGCCCCATCCCAGCTGGAGTTCTGGCACCCAGCAGCCTTCCTCCTCCTCCTCCTCTGCCCGCCTGGTTCACTCTTATTCTGGCAGCGCCGCCTCTTACTTTGAAGCAGGCTTTTCTTGGAGAAGCAGCTTTGCTTCCCAGACCGTCCCCAAAGAGCCTGCGAGTGCTCGCTCTCCCTCGTCCCTCCTCCTGCCTTGATCAAGGCTGAAGGCTGAAATCCAAGTGCATTGATCAAAGCAGCTTCTTCGGGCGAGATTCGCTGGCGAGGAAAAGCAGCGGTAGAGGAGCTGCTCCGAGGGGCCGGCGGTTCCTTGCCAGGAAGGGGATGGCAGCGGGGGGCTGGAGGTGAGAAGGGCTGCACGGCACCCCGGTTTGTCGGCTGTCACAGGAGACAGGGGTGCTGCCTGCTCCCAAGGCATTTGGGATGGAGCAGCAGCCAGGTATCCGAACTCTGAGCTCTCCGAGGGGAAGATGGAACTTCACATACGGCCGGGACAGAGCTGAATGGCGCCTGGGCACCGTGTGCCCTGTCCGAGGTCTTTTGCCTTGAGACTAAAGCCCCCATTCCGAGGGGCCAGCCTCAAAGCAGCTTGGACGCCACAGAGCGCCTCCAAGAGCAGTGGGCTGGCAGGCCCAGCCAGCAGCCCCTGGTTCGGTGCCCAGCGTGGGGCTGGCTGCCAGGTGCTCATGCCAAGGTGAAAGCAGAGAGATCAGGCAGCCAGATGGCATCCTCCCACAGAAACAACCACGGGACACAAAACAGCTCATCTGCCACCGAGGGCTGAAGCCGGGTGAGAAGGGTGTCCCAGGAGGAGAGGCGGCAGTAGGAGAAGGGCTAAAGCCCTCTGCAACTCAACCAAATGCCTCTGCAGTCCTGCAGCAAAGCACACACCCTTCAAAACACTGGGACAGGCCCTCCTGAGAGGTCACACTGGCCCCCAGTTACTGGGAGCACCCAGTTCTCTTTGTCACTGCTGCCAAGCTGGCAGACAGCTGGGGCCACGCTACTTCACTCCCTGGTGGAGTCAATCCCCAGCGGCTCCAGCTCTCAGAGCTGGGGAATCCAGGTCTCCGAGGTCAGGCCATCAGCAGGTGCTTCTCCAGGAGATTTACACCATCCACGAGGCCCATCCATCTGTGGGAAAGGGTCAGATGGGGCTGGTGCGGGAGGAAAGGCCAGCAGTGACATTGGCACGCTGCTCCTGGCAGCCTCCAAGCTGCTGCAGCAGCTGCCTTTGAGCACTTTTCATCTAATTCAATGAAAATGAGATGTTTGAGTGAATGAAGATAATTTAATAATGAATAGCTCCAACTTATCGGAGAAGCTCTCCATCCCTGCCTGACAGTCGCTGCCTCTAAGTGCAGTTTAATAAGGGAATCACCATCACTCAGCCCTGTGGTAGCAAATCAACATTTTGTTACTCGGGGAAAAGGCTCTGCACTTTCCTAAAGGGTGAAGCTATTTCTCAGGGAGCCTAAAGTCTGTTGGGTTTTAAAAGAAAAATGAGGGGGAAAAAAAAGAAGAAGAAGAAGAAAAAAAAAAAAAGCAGAGGAAAATAATGAACTGGCAAAGCAGCCCATCTTCAGAGGCAAAATGTAATTAAAAATAAAAGCCAGCTTGAAGAAGGCTGGAAGTTATCACAAGCAGCAGCCAGCACTGCAAGTGAAAGCGACGCTGGCAGAGCCTGTGAGCGGGCACACAGGGGGTCCTGAGGCTGCACTGAGCCAGAGCAGCATCTCAGGAAGACATTTTAATCCATCAGGGTGCTGCTTTTTCCGGCCAGGACTAAGATGCCTCTGCTCCCTGCCATCCTCCCCGGCTGCCGCCGTGGCTGGGACGGGGCTGCATCACCCAGCCACCCTGTGCCAGCTCTGGGGTTATGCTCCCTGCCTCCAACACTGCAGAGAGGTGCTGCCGGTCATCTCCACCCAAAATCACCCTGTCCGTAAAGGCGAAACCAGAAAATGCCCGCGGAACGTCTTAGGTGAAGATGGATCGCGCCGGGAAGCATCCCCGCAATGATAACGGGACTACACACAGGTGTCAGCAGCCAGGCAGGCAGCCCTGGCTCCTCATCCTGCCGCCCTCGTCCGTGCCGGGGAAATTCCACCAGCGAGTTGTTTCCTGCGGGCAGGGACGCGCATCCTGGCCGGTGTCGATGCAGGCAGGCGGGGCTGCTCCCGCCCGGGCAGAGGGACGCGGTGAGGCGGGCGATGCCAGGCCCTGCGGATTCCCGCTGACACCTGCCAGCGCCGACTGCTTAATTATTAATCGCATTTCCAGTAGCAATTGTTGCTCGTGCCGATGGAGTTGGACTGGACATCACAAGCAATTAGCAGGCCCTGCGCTGGCGATCGGCCGGCACCTGCTTAGCGCTCCGCTCACGTCCTCGGCGGGCTGCGGCGCCGGGAAGGAGGAACCACTTCCATCTCTGCTCGGAGCCGCCACATGCCCGGTGTGTGCACGGTGGGCAGGGCAGCAGTGCTGCCAGCGGCCAGGGGCCAGCCCTGCCATGGCATTGTCCCCTCCTGCGGCCGCCTGGAGGAGGACACGGGCGGCGTCGGCTGCTGCGCATCCCCGTGCCACCGATGGACGTCCCTTGGAGGCACGAGGTGTCCTGGGCGAGCAAAGCCGTGAGCAGGAGATGTGGGAGCTACGGCAGAGGGCCGTGGGATCTCGGGGCCAACCTCACCTCTGCCACGGCTCAGGTGTTCAATCAAATTAATTTTTATCATAACCAACGTGGCCGGTCAGTGGAGTCCAAGCCGGCTTTTCCTACTCATTGAAGCCATTTCATAGCTCAATTTTGGGAGCTTATTTTCCACTTCATTGGGCGCCATGTTACTGAAAATGAATATATTCCTTGGTTGGTGTGATGGAAAATACAGCTGTAAATGCTTTCTGCTTCATTTGGGCAAAGAGCTCCAGATAGGGCTAAGTATAAAGAGAATTTAAATGCTCGACTTCATTAAAAAAGTTGTTTCCCATTCTCTTTCTTCCTGAAAATACAAGGCTGCTAGCGGAGAGAGCAAAAGAAGGCTTTAAATTTACATCAGTGTCATGCTAACCCAGATCACTCCCCACCCGTGACTGATGGCACACGTCTGCCAGGAGCTTCATTCCGGAGGTTCAGAGGAGTGGGGAGATGAAGGCAGAGGATGGGATGCCCAGTGCCGAAATCCAGAGTCTTGCCATGCCCATCTGCTCACCTCTATGGCTACCTCTGTGATTCCTTCCAGGCAGTTGTAGAGGGCAACATGGTGCCTCCTGAGCCTCCTTTTCTCCAGGATAACCACACCCAGCTCCCTCAGACACAAGGACTGGGCTCCAAGCCCTTGTCCAGCTCTGTTGCCCTCCTCTGAGCATGCTCCAGCACCTCAAAATCTCTCTTGTAGCAAGAGACCCAAAACTGACTTGAGATGCCTCAGCAGCGCCAAGTAGAGGAATGAAGTGCTACCTCTTCCCACAGCCACAAGCCCTCCCGGCTTGTTGTCCTTCCTGGATCCCTCTCCAAGCTACCCAGCAGCCTAGCAGACTCCGTGGTGCCTCCCTAGGCCAACGCAGGGAGAGGATCCTCCTGCTCCAGCTGGGACTGGCAAAGTCACTGAGAGCATTCCATGTCATGCAAAATTGGAAGCGACTTCTCCCCTGGAAGGGCCACTGCAGCTCAGGGAGACACCCCAACAGGTCTTGGGAATCTTGAGCCTTCCAAATCCCACTGGGCCAGGATATCAGGCTGTGCTCTGCTGTTACTCGATACCAGCAAGGGGAGACTTCAATCTCTGCTAAATCCAATTTTAACCCAGGAGGAAACACATTCTCGGTCCCCAGGGTTTACCCAGAAACAGGTCATCTCAGCAGGGCTGTGGCAGAGCGGGTGGGATTGGTGATAGGCAGCGGGATTACAGCTGATGGCAGGATAAACAGAGTTCACTTAAATCACAGAATAACCACCTGTTGCACCTTTGCTAAACTTCAAACTGCAGCTTCTTACCCCCCAGATATTTATGTGGAATTGGTGGGAATGAGTGCCATGTAAGACTCATAGAAATAACTGAAGTTAATCCAACCTTCCATTTGAGTGGAAAAGCCAGGAGCAAAGCGATATCTGCGGCTCTCTTACTTCTAACAAGTTGTTTCTCGTAGACTGGTCAAACCAAGGGGATCCAGATCTAACAACACCACGGAGAATAAGAAGGAGCCACAAGAGCCTCATGTCAGACTTCCCTTCCATTTCTCCTCCTCTGATCATGAAGTTCATCACTCTGTTTTCCAGCAGAACTTCAGGCACTTTAGGAAGGTATTAAATGGCACCATTTCAATCTCCAAGGTATGGGGACAACCCTGATGTGCAAGGACAGGACAGGGAACCTCCCAGGCATCATCCAACCCCAGAGAGCGGCTGTTTCGGTAGCCCCAAGACATTGGCACCGAATCCCATGTGGCCTGGAGGGTCCCTGAGCAGCCTGGCATGCTCACGTTTTCCAGCTGGAATCCCACCACCCACTGTGCCACAACCTTCCCTTGCATGTACCATCGCTTCCCTAGCTGGCAGCACGTGTGAACAATTACCGCCCAAAACCTGGATGAAGCACAACGTGATACAATTATCACCTTACTGGCGTTTCAAGACTCTCACCACCGGCTGGAAGTAAAACTTCAGCGGACTGAGTTTAATAAGCATATCTAATGTAATATTTGCAGGGAAGGGCAGGCTGGCTTTAGGAAGGATTACGGTAGCTTTGCAGCTTTGTGTAGCTTTACATGGGATATTTCACATGCAACAGATAAAGCAGGATGAGCCCGTGATAGCTGCGAACGCCGATGGCGGCGGCAGCCTGTGATGCTCCCTCCCACCTCCTGCTAAGCAGGCGATTACATGCCCAGAGACCTCCAGGATGGTGGCAGCCAGCAGGGTCCCCATCCTCTTGGTCACGGCCAGATGCCGTGTCATCTCACAGGCACACAGCTGAAACCTGCTGAAGGCATTGCTTCGTTCCCCACCAGCCCGCAGCAGGCTCCAGACCTGCAGATCCAACCTCCTTGAAGGCGCTCCCTCATCTTCTCCCCCTCTCTGGATGGGACCGGATCCCAGGGGGACCTGGGACTGGCTTAACCGGGCTTAACAGAGCAGCCCAGCTCTGCGGGCACTAGCTCCACACGGTGCGGTGAATCCATATGCCCTCTCCACCTGATGCCTTCTCCAGGCCAGGAGCCTTCACCAGCTCTGACCTCAAGCCTTGTGCTTCCCTCCTTGTGCTTCCCCTCCAAGGGAGCAGCGGGCAAGGAGTCACCAGGGATATTCAGCTGCTTCTCACACCCACAGGGATGGAAATCACAGGGAAGGCGAGAGATTGCAACGACTCAAGGGATCTGTTGTTCACGTCCAAGCCCTGAAGCACCCAGCCACAGAGCTCCAGGAAGTGAGGAGTTCAGATTTAGAGACCTTCCTACACCTAACAGATATCCAAAATTATTCTTTATCAAGGAATGAAAAACAGGAAAGCACTTGGCAAGTCTCAAATTCCAGAGCGGTTACCCAAAGCGGGAGGTGCCTGTCAGCACCCGAGAGCCCAGACTGCCCTGGGGCCAGCCAGGCCTTAGGTAATATCCTATATAAAGCTCCTGCCTCCACGTGCTGCCCCGGAGAGCTCCTTGGAAATGCTGCCGAGCTGCCTTCAGACGCATCAGGTTCTGCTCAGCTTTGAACCACCGGGTCACCTTGTTGTTAATTAATGCACCGCTAAAATTATGTTTGGGGGCTACTAAGGTTTATTGGGTAGAAAATTATTTCAAATACAGAGAGCAGGCAATAAAGACTGGAAATATGTTTTCAAGTATAAAGCTAATTGCTACAGGGAATCCCTCTGGGATCCATTTGGAGCCCTTGCTTTTTTATTTCCTTCCTCCGTTAACGACCTGGCCAACGTTTGCAGAACAGCAAATGCACAAGTGATTGCTGGTGGTGTGGTGCCCTGCACGCTGAGAGCTGGCACGGGGGGAATCCACAAGTCTCCACTGTGGTCCTGAGCCACGTGCCCCGTCTCAGCAGAGCAGGGCAGCCTGGCAGCCGGAGAATGATGGAACCATTGATGCTGGGAAAGGCCTTTGAGCACTGCCAAACCCACCAAGAGCCCATCCACCCATTTTTCGAACATTTCCAAGAATGGTGACTCACCACATTGCTGCTCTAACGCTCAACCATTCTTTCAGCAATTTTTTTTTTTCCCAATATCCAATCTAAACCTTCCCTGGAGCAACTTGAAGACATCTCCTTTTGTCCTGTCACTTGTTACCATGGTGGCAACCTTGCTGGCTCCAGCTCTGCTCTCAGCTCTAGAGCAACTTGTCACCCTTCTGTTCTCTGGATGAGTTCCATGAGCCATGGGAGAAGCCTATCCAGCCCTCCTGGAGAGGAACCCCAGGAAAGGGATCTGCTGCTCCCAGGAAAGCCCTGTGCAAGTCCCACCGACACACCAGTGTTGGGAACTGCACTTGAAGTAATTACGAAGCAAAACCATCCAGATGCAGCCTTGAAAGTGAGACTGGCCTAAAGGCCAGACCTGTGACCAAGAGACTCTGCTTCAGCCTCCCAGAGACCCCAAAGTACCTGTTTGTCCAAGAAAAGTCTGATATCCTGCAGGCCCCCAGCCATCCCAGTAGGAAGGAGTGAGTCCTCACTTCCAGGAAGGGGTCCATCCTCACAGGTGTACGTAAAGTGAAATAAAAATGCAGGAGCTTCTCAAGCCAGGCTCAGCCACAAGCAGATGAGGAGGGGCCCAGAGGGGTGACCTTGCTGGGTGCCTCCTGAGGGTGCTGGGAGGCAGGGGCTCGCTGGCCTGGCCCTGCCCAGGCAGGACAGCGCGCGCTGCTGCCTGGAGAAGCGCTCCCACAAGCCTAAGTGCTTTCCTGGACCACAGCCCAAGTGAACTGAGGGGGCTTGAGTGGCACAGATGGCATTTTTCTTCTTTCTTTTTGTTTTGGGTTGGTTTTGGTTTGTTTGTTGTTTTTTTTCCCCTGATGGTGCCCGCTGAAATATAAGTGCACAGTAGTGACCCAGACAGGTGGCTCACCTGGGCACACCCAGAACAGTTTTATTCATGAAACTATCTTGTTCCCTGCTCAGTTTGCTCATGGGGGAACACACTGAACTGCCTTACTTGCTATGCTCAGCCACTACTTTGCTCTATTTAATTTTGCTTCCCAGATGAAGCATCTCTCCCTCTAACTGCTCCTTACTCCAGCGCCTCTGAGGCACACAAGGATCCAACACAAGCCAAGCATCAGGATCCTGCTCCTGGTCTGGGCTTGGAGGGTCTGGACAGCAGCAGGGCCCCCAAGGAATGTGGAGGTCTGCTCACCTGTCACCTGGAGACTTTGATGGTCCAAGCCTGTCAAAGTCACAAGCCAGGCAGGGCAGGCTGGAATCACTCAGAAACTGGGATTTGCTGATGCTCCCTCTTCCCTCCCCTAAGGAAGCAGCTGCCCTGGGAGTGTGACAGCAGCCAGCAGCGCTGTGGAGGAGATGCTCCATCTCCTACTAGGCTGGCCAGCACAGAGAAATGAAAATGGTGCCATGCTGCCCGAAACCACCCACTCTCCAGGATTTCCCCTTCCAGAAAATACTAACAGAGAAAACACAACTCACAGCCAAAACCAACCCCATTTAAAAAAAAAAAAAAAGCCACTTGTGGTGAAGGAGGTCATGTCCAGCAATCACAGCCAGGCTCTGGCTGTCATTCCTGACTCAATCCCAGCTATAACTGGAGTACAAAACCAAACAATTTCATCACCACTGGATTTTATTTCACTTCCTGCTCCCGTGGCTGTCTCTCCTGCCTGGACCAAAGGCTTGTGAGGCAGGACCCGGCTCTCCCCAGGAGAATCTCCTGTTGCTGGTGTGGCCAGCCTCCACTCGGGTTGTCCTGTGCAGGGCCAGGAGTTGGACTCAGCGATCCCTACGGGTCCCTTCCAAGCCAGGATATTCTGTGATTCTCTGTCTCTGCGGCAGGGACGCTTCTGCCATTAGCAGCCAAGTGAGGCAGCACAAACATTTGAGAGCAAAACGCGGTTCCAAGACCTCTCGCTCTGCGGCAGCCCATGTCAGCCGGGTCACCGTCGCCTCACCGTGCAATCAGTGCGGGGTCACGAACCTTTCCTTTAACCGTGCCCCGGCGCTTAGAGGCTCTCCGATCCTGCTGCTCGAGCAGCTCGCTCTCTGCCTCGGCAGCAGGAGCACGGCAGAAACAAGGCGCTTTGAAATGCAGATCCTGCCCCGCTTTGTTCCCGCATCTTTGTAGGTGCCGGGTTTACAACGCCCTCGCACCTCGATGGCTGCCCTTACACCGAGGCCCCTGAACGCCCGTGTGTGATGAACTCTCGTTAGCGTTCAGGACCACGCAAACCCCGGGGGCTTTTGCCTCCCTCGGCTGCTCTCGACTGATGCTCGGGCAGGGAGATGCGGCGGTGCCAAGCCCGGGGTCAGCGGCAGCCGGGCGGATCAGAGGAAGCTTCTCAAGTTCAACTCCGCGGTGCAGAAGGCTGCTCGGAGGAGCGGCAGTTCACGTGTCTGTCCTGGTGCCATCGCCGGGGAGATCACGAAGGAGAGAAAAGCACCGCTCACGCACCAGCGGCTGGAGATACCGGCCCCCTCCGGGCACGGGCAATCCTTTCACAGCGGGAAGCCGCATCCACGCAGCTTCAGATGGGGATGGATTTGGGATCCCCGCGATGCCGATCGCCTCCCCCGACGCAGGTGTCTGCCCCAGCCTGTCTCCCCTGTCCTCGGCCAGCGAGCTCAAGCTGCCAGGGGGAGCGTGGCTCGCAGTCTGCTGGCAGACGCCCCATCCTTTTCAATTACGTGCAGTCCAATTCCCACGTCAGGAGGGGAGCCAGGAGGAAATGCCACCGGAGTCAGCGGGGTCCTGCTGCATAGTGTGCAGTGAGCAGGAGGAGATGCTGAGCCTGGCCTACACACATCAGCTGGGTCTCTTACACCTGCCCCATGCCAGCTCAATCCTTACATTTATGGCATCCGTTCCCAAGCTAGCAGGACGTGTTTGTAATTAATGAGAGGGACGTAGGGAGATGTGTCCTTTTCTCTTCCTCAAAGCCAAACATCAGAGTGTTCCAGCCTCTGCTCCCTGTGATGCACAGCCAGCTCCAAAACCTGGTTCCCAGTTGCCAGCCTAAGAGCCAAACCACAGGGCCTTGACCCCGGCAAACACTGCAACACACAGAGCTGATTTAAACTTTTCCCAGGCTAGAGCTTTAATGGCCCATGGGCTCAGAGCCCTCAGCCCAGCTTAGCCCACTCACAGGAGTGGGCACCAGCACCCTCCTCTGCGGTGCAGCCAACACACCCCAAAGCTTTGGCAGCCACCAGCCCAGGGAAGAGATGCTAGAGGGCTGCTCCTGCTGGCCCAATTCCCATACAAGAGGGATGAGCAGTAGCCTGTCTTCGCCCCACGCTTAGGATGGCATGGAGGGGGAGATCAGGATGTCCAACAGGATTTCCATCCCAGCCCATCTGTCAGACCTGGAGACATGGCTGTGCCCCAAGCTGTCAGACAAACCCACGGGAAGCCCAAAAGCCACCGCTGTAATGTGGCATGGGAAGTAATCAAGGAAGATAAAGAGCTCTGTGAATTTCCTAGCGTCCTGTAATAGCAGAGGAATTATTTCAGAAAGCTGCAAGATCTGCAGAAGCCTGCAGGCACCAGAAGGAGGCCAAGCAAAGCCCTGTGCTCCCTGTTGGCTGGCCAGGGAAATTGCTCCCTGTCCCCAGATGTGGTGCCAGCTGTGGCCACTCTCCACCACCTCAGAGAGAGACAGGGCCGCCACCGAAACCAGGAGCCAAATTAGGCACCAAGGGAGATGAGGATTCCTCCCTGGCCTCTGCAGAGGACAGCAGAGACCCTGAAGTGAGGGATTAACATACGACAAAGACAGCACAAACAAAGATCAATCCAGTCTCGCTTCAGCACACCAGATACCCAAGGACTCTCCCCTCTGGAAAGGCTCTGAATGAATAATCCTTCCCATGAATATTGAGAGCTATCTTGAAGCAGTGGCTGTCTCTTCCCACCCACCAGCCCTTTTGAAGGCCACTCCAGAAGGATCTCTTTCAAGCATCAGAAATTGCTTTTAAAATCCTGTCTAAATTTATTTGTGGCCAGCTTATCACACAGGGCTGCACCTTTCCTGACCAGAGTCCCCACAAAAGCCAATGCATTAACAACTGGATGTCTTTTAAACCCTACTGGGGGTTACACCTAATCCCACTCACTATAGGAAGTCTGGGATGCAGCTGAAGGATTTGCCTTGTCCTGAAGGGGGACCTTTGATGGGACCCCCAGCCCGCTCCTTCCTCTTGGGAGGAGCAGGGAGGGAGAGTGACTGGATGTCTTAAAACCTACTTCAATGCCCAAAAAAGATGTATTTGTGGACTTTGCGGCTGAAACACCATCAATTTTTATTTCTCCTGTGCTGAGGCTATTTTGGGTTTGTCTGCCACGGAGACCGAGCCAGCAGAACCCGGCCCTTCCTGCGTGCAGAGGCTGATGCCGAGGCAGGAGGAACAAACCCAGACACCTGGCATGGGAAGAGGTCCCTGTTACCTCCAGGATGGCATGGCTGCCCTTCCAGCCCATCCCACAGGGGTTACGGATGTTCTTTGAGCTCCCTCCTGCTTTCTAAGTGATTTCCTACTCCCGCTTCATCTCAGCAAGGACCACTAAGCTTCTGAGATCTCTTGGAAACTGAAATAAAAAGTCAGAGATTACCAAGAGATTTGCAAGCAGTGGAGGAAAGAAGTGCTATCCATCCCCAGGAGTAGAGGCTGAGAGGGTGAAAAACCAGAGTCAAACCTCTGGATATACACAGAGCGTCAGGGTGGGTGGGGACCTGGCCCCCAGGAGGACACCACAGACAAACAGCACACCTGGACCATCTTTCATAAGGACACAGGAATTCAGAGGGTCCTTCCACCCCAGTAAAAGTTTGGGATTTAGATGCTCAGCAATACGGTTGAAACAATTTCCTTGATCTTTTATTACCCTGGTAAATAATTTATTGGGACAGGCATTTTAAAAAATCCCATAAAAGACCTATAAAACATATTTATCACACACAAAAAACACCCTCCCCCCCTGCCCCCCGCTCCTTGGCTCCAACCAACAAGCTGAAAACTTGTTTGTATACTTCACTGCACATAAACTAACCAATGCCTTGTGACAGCTTTAAGCTTTTTAACAGCTCTCTCCCTGCTGCTTTTTATTTCCATTTTTCTCTCTGTGAATTCACAAGGTAAAAAAAGAAGAACCCACCACAACAGGAGAGGCTTCTGCTCCTGGACAGATATTGACAGTCAGGAGCTGCCTTCCCAGTTTTCCTGACGCCTGAAAAATTTAACAAATTATGCTTCTTTTGGCCTAAAAGCACAACTCAAAGTTGTGGCTATTCAGAGTACGTTGGGACGCAGGGGCTGGCAGATGTACACGGGGATGGATGCCTGTGTGACTGAGGTGCCAATGGTACAGGCTCTTTGAGCCTCAGTTTCCCTCCTGAGATCAGGAGCACTTCTGACATCTTCTGCTGGCAGAGGGCAGGGTCCCTTTATTTTTTTGTCCAAGCCTTGAATAAATGGAGAATTCAAACAAAAGGCTGAGGAATGATTTTTCCCACCCAAAACATGCAGCAGCCACAGGCACCAAAGCTCTTTGGCATTCCCTTGGACACCAGAGGATCCAGCTGGATGAAGCCTGGCCAACAGGATGAGAGCTCAGCCTGCTGCCAAGGTACAAATCCAGAACCCAAACCACATTGGTTGCTGCAGGCAGGATTCCTGGAGCCAGGCAGCTGCACGGATCCAAAGGCAGACACCTTGCACAGCCCCTGCACGGTGCCCACAAACCCAGAGCTCATCCCTGCCCAGACAAATGCCAACAAACACAAGAGACCTGGCGAGAGGTGACCCACCTGAGGATGGTCTGAGGTGGGATTCTCTGCCTCCCAGGGGAGCTGTGGGAGCAGCAGTGAGGCCAGGCTGGGTGTGGAGCTGCATCACTCTTGCAAGCGTGCAGAGGAGCGCTGGGAGGAGGGGGAGCACAGCCCTCCGGGTCAGCAGAGCTGGCCATCGGGCTGCCAAGGCACACAGACACCCAGGCGTGCACAGAGCCCGCTCCAGATGGCATCTGTCAGAGGGAGCCAGGAGCAGTCTGGGTCACAGTGCCCCCCATGCAGGACTTGGCTCTTGCCCATCCTCAGGCATCTCCAAAACCCCTCATCCTCGTCCTGGTTCCAACACAGGAGCAATATAATCCAGTTAAAACCTTTCCAGGGCTCAACTGACATTCCAGCTGTGCTCCCCCCTTCATTGGGCTTCCCCTGCTGCCTTCCCAAACCCACACCAGGCGCTTGAGCTCCAGCTCAGGCTTTCATACCTGTGGGAGCCAGAGTGCTCCTGTCCACACCGGCTGCTTCTCCATAAAGCCACTCTCTGCCTCCACCGTGTTGTCCACAGGGAGATCAGAAAGTCAGAGCAAACTAAGCTAACAGGGCTGTTTGAGGAAGAACAAGCTCTGAGAAGGTGGTCAGTGGTCAAAGTAAGCTGGGGCTGGGGTATCTGCATGCTAAGCACCACTTCTCCCCAGCTCCAGGCCACCTTGGTACACTTGCAGGGCATGTGAGAGCTCATCCAAGCCAGGGAAGGTTCTCCAGCTCCAGTGCAAGCCAGTCTCCCAAGCAGAGCATCAGCTGGTCTGCGCTCGTGGAGCCTGGGATGGATGGTGTGGATCAGTGGGGCAGGGAGAGCCTCTCCTCTCAGATCCCCACTGCTGTCACTTCTCTCTGATACTTCATCCCCTTCCTCTCCCTTCCCCACTCCCCAGTGCTGTAACCACCTTCCCCTGATGCCAGCACGAGCCCTGGAGTCCAGCTGGTCCCACCCTCCGCCGCAGCTCAGCACAGGTCCCAGCAGGACACACCATCCCAGGGGAGGCCAGCCAGGACCTGCCACCCACAGCAGCACAGCAGGGACACCAGGCTTCCCTCCTTCCTCCTCACGGGACCTTCACCATCGCCATCCGTGGAAGGAAGCAAAATGGGCACCATGAGCTGCAGTATGGATTAGATCTCTCCGAGTTTGCTGGGATGCAGATGCAGCTGTGGGCCTGAACGGAGCCCTTTGGCCAGGGAATTCTGTGGAACAGCCTTTCCTGGGACTCCAGGCTCACCTCTGGGGCCTCTCCCACCTTCACCGTGTCCCACAGCTCCTTTGGCTGCCACTTTTAAACTGATGAGCACATTAGCAGTTAAGTCCATTTGCAGATTTAAAAGTCAAACCCTGCCACAGGAAATTAAAAGATAATGCAAAGAATTATTTAAAAAAATTAATCTTTATTACTCTCCACTCCCAAGCTGCTAATAAAAAAAATGTGTTCCTCATACAGTCTCTATAAAAACAGGTTATAAAGCAGAGTAAAAGAGGGAGGCAGATGCTTTAGAAAGGCATCTTTCATCCCTCCGCCCTGCCTGCCGTAACCATCCATCTGCACCTGTGTGCCAGCTCCCAGCAGCTTCCAACCATGCCAGCCCCCTCTACCCTGCAGGGCAGTTGTTATTCCCCATTCCCACCTGGTCCCCCTTGTCCTCCCTGTTCCACATCTCCAGGAGATCAGCAATCCCGAGTCCAGAGAGCAGTCTAGAAGGGGGTTTAGAGGCACACCCTCCTTGCTCCAGGAATCTCCAAGCCCTGTATAAACCAGGATGAATTACAGCTCATTACAGAAAGGGCAGGCGCTTGGGAAGTAAACAACGCAGCTATTAGAGATGCCATCAACGGCTCCACAACACCGGAGCAGGGCTGACACATGCAGGGAACCACACCTGAGAGAGAGGTCAAGGATGCTCAGGGGCTCTCAGAAACAGATGAAGAGGCTGAGAGGGAGGTGGCAATTGCAAGAGTTCCTCCTGAAAATGCTCCTCTCTCAGGCTATGCTCAAGAAAGCAGCTCAGTCCTCAGTTTGCCAGCTGGAGCTTGAGCCCACGGAGTCACATATGGGGCTGCAAATGACTTCCGTGTCACGATACCAGGAACAAGTCAGCCAGGCTTTGGTAGGACCAAGAGCCACCACAACCAAGGAAGAGCACCCAATTTAGCACATGGGAAAGATGAAGAAGCAAGAGGCAGCAAACCCACCAGCTACATCTGTGCTGCAGTAGAAGAAACAGCCACAGGCACAAACCTGTGTCCCACCAGCCCTCTGGCCAGCCTAGGAGCGTGCCTGGCCAGAAGCAGAGCCACCAGCCAGTGCTCCTGCCAAAGCAGGGCCCCTGGGTCTGGCAGAAACACAGCCAGGCCAGGAAGGAGCAGGGGGCTCCACAAAAAAGGGAGACGAAGGACCAAGGGCCACTGCATGGCACCACAAGCACAGCACGAAAGCTGCTCCATGCCCAGAGCCGGGGCAAAGGAGCCAGTCCCGAGCAAAGCCCAGAACATGCCCCAGTGGCTCCAGGAGAACTGCAAAGCCCACCCTCCCACGCTCAGATGAGCAGTGCTAGCACCAAGCCCACCCCGGGGCCTTCCCCGGGCAGCACACAGTGGGTTCATCCCAGGCAAGGCAGCCCCACGCTGCCTCATTCCCCTCACTGTGGATAAAGGGAGCATTTGGCCTTTTCCAGCTCCAGGAGGGGAAGATGCATCTGGAAATGAAGTGCTGGCAAGGAGCAGGCGCCGTGGGTGGAGGAAGAAGACAGGCAGAAGCAGGAGCAGGCTCTGACACGAGGAATGAGAAGCCCCTGGGAGGGACAGTGCCTGCAGTGCTGCTGCCTGCGACACCTGCGGTCCCCAGCACGGGCAGCAGCACAGGGGGACACCACAGCACAGCGAGGTAGGACGGGGCTTTCCGGGGGAAGGCTGACTGTGATTGATGGTGCTGTGCTGTGCTCTCACTGATGTAGAAAATTAGAGAGACGCCGCTTCAGATACCAACCCGTCTGAGACACTTGTTGTGTCCATCTCCGGTACGCAGGCGCCTCTCTTGGGAGCTCTCCCTCTGGCTTGCAGCCTCATTATTCAGAGTGCTGAACTGGGAAAAGCAATACTGTTTTATTCTTACTTCTCCCCCCAAAACTACTGGATTGTATTATTCTTGGGAACACGTAAAGTGCTGATTTCCCTGCTCAGCTACTTGAAGGAAAGTTTGATTCTCCTCACCTAGGAAAAAGTAGCCCTTCACTTTTTCTTTTCTCTCCTCAACTGAAGCTGGGAAGAGCCTTTACAAAATCTAGGAGCCATTTTCTCAGATGGAAAGAGCTTCTTTAAAACCAGTGAGTCATGCTCCACACCGAGATGGATCTGAGAGCTGGTACTCTACTAATGTAGCCTTGTGGCAGGATGGTCCCCTCCTAGCTTTCAATCCCTTTGCCATTTAACCAGCTCCTGGTTTATTGAGGCTGCTTTTGTCCTTCCACTGCTTCTCTGCCAGATGACAAAAGAGTTTTAAAACCGTCCTCCAGTGGCTTTTAAAAAAATCCACATAGGCCTCCATATGAAATGACGAAGCCGGTGGTCTAGATCAGCACAGGCTGGTGTCTTCAGGAGAGGTGTCACACCACAGACAGGACACCACTGGGCCCTTGACTTCAAACAATGCTGTCCCTCATTAGTAGGCAACCGGTTTCTTTCCAGACAGGCATGGCATCTGAGCTCGCATTCCTTCAGTGCCAACATTTCCAGGCTGGTCTAGAAATGGCAGAGGAACCTCTCAGACTGCTGCCCAAACAATCCCAAACAGGCCTCACAGTCCTGCAGCCAGTCACCCTTCTTCAAACTCCCGCGGAGCTCCAGGCACCTACACCAGCCCAGGCTCTTCCACTTGGCAAGCATGGCTAGAGGAGACTGACCAAGAGGCTGGATGTGGGGAACACCACCTCTGGAAAGGGCAGGGAAATGGTTGAGTTTCCTTCATGACTCCAAACTGAACCCCTGGTTTCTCCTGCCAGCTCTCCAGCTTGGGACAGCTGACCTTGCTCCCACGGCAAAAGGGCAGGTTTCTTTTTTTTCAGCTCTTGGGTATCTCAAGAACAGCTTCAGATTTCCCTGCTTTGAAGCCCATCACCCCACATGGATGGTCCAGGCTCCAGCACTAGGGAGCCCCTCCCGAGACGACAGCAGCTAAGCCCAACCCTGCTTGTCTCCCTCGTTGAAAAAACAACGATGCCACCAGGTGCAGCCCCTCCAGCACCCTGAGCATCCCTCGGGACACAGGGCACAGAGGGCTGGCAACAAGCAGAAGACACCAAATTCAAGCCAAAGTCTGAAGCACTCAAGAAATCCCTATAGGAAGATGATTTCGAACAAAGTACTGCTCTTCCTCCCCCCCACATATCCACCACACACTGGCCCCAGTGCCTCCTACCAATTTCCCCAGTGGTAGTTAGTCATCTGCCCTTTGGAAGTCCCTTCTGGGGGTGCAGAACAAATCCCCACACATCCCCCTTTTCTCCATCTGTTAATGGCTTCCCTACACCCAGGCTGAGCCTCCCTCAGCCTGAGCTAATGGTAGGAAATTAGCATTAAAATGATGGTTTGCTATTAGCGGTGCCTCAGCTCCCCATCACGCTCCAGGAACAGCAAATGACAGGCTGTGATTTCCCCGCCACGGCGCAGGGGAGAAGGAACTACAGCCGCCAGAAGTGCTGAAGATACCCGAGGAAAGTTTTAGGCTCATCTCTCCCACCCTGGCAGCCCTTTTCCCTTCGCCATCCCCGCCGTGCTCATCCACCGCACAGGCAATCCTACAGACAGATGGCACCTGGGCAGGAAAGCAGACAAATTGGCTCCCACCTGCAGGAGCACTAAGAGCTTTCAAAGCAGACGAGCGTTCGCTCGCCAAGAGCCCCGCGGGGTGGAAATGCCGGAGGAATCTGCCATCGGGCGCCTTCCTCTTGGCTCCACGGCTCCGGCTCCCTCCTCACCTGGCCACAGGTGTGCAGCCGGCTCCTCACCGGAGCTGGTGGCAGGAGGAGGCTGTCACTGCGTCCCGAATCGAAAGGAAGAGGCAATTCAGGCTGAGCACCAATGGAGCGATGCTTTTTTCCATGTCAGCACAACACTTTGTTTTGGAGGGCTTGCAGCCTGGAGTGAGAGGGTTTTCGTGGGTCCCCACTGAACATCCATCTGCTTGTGGACAAATGAGCTCAGCTCAAGCTGCCTGCTATCCCTTCCTGCCAAAGTGGGGGTCTACCCTCCCAGAAAGCTCCCCACCTTGAGCAGGGAACTGTGGCAAGAGCGTGGATGGACAGACTCGTGTCATTCTCTGCCTGCCTGCTCCTCTGAGCCCACCCGGCTGCAAGCTTCTCTGTACACAGGGCTGAGGGAAGCGGCGCACGTACCAGCCTGCAGAAAGCCCAGAGGCAGGAGCAGCTCAGCCAATCCGTGGGTGTCAGGGCAGGCTGTCAGCGCCCTTCGGGCACCCGAGCGACCCTGCAGTTTCACAGCATAGATGGGGAACTGCTCCCTGCAGAGCCGCACGGCGCCAGTCACCTGCAGCAGGGAGAGGGGACACAGCGAGGCTGAAATGTGCAGGAGCATTCGGGTGCTTTCAGGGCATCTTACGTGGAGTCGTGCACAACTGCTGAAAAATTCCAAAGTGGCATTTTGGGTGAAAGTGGTGACCAATAGTACCCCGAGGAACAGCAGGAAGCTGTGTCAGGGGAGGTTTAGGGTGGGCATTGGGAACATGGAGAGTGACCGGGCACTGGAGCAGGATCCCCATGGCAGTGGTCACAGCCACAAGCCTGCCAGAGCTCAAGGAGTGTTTGGACAATGCTCCCAGACACATGGTGGGATTGTTGGGGTGTCCTGTGCAGGGACACGAGCTGGACTCAATGATCCTTGTGGATTCCAGCTCAGGATATTCTATGATTCTACAAAACACTGCCCTTCCCTCTACCTCATCCTTAACTCTCTTTGAAAATACCTGGACCAGCAAGTGTCCTGAAGCCCCAGCCTGTCAAATGCATTGTCATGGACCTAAGAAGTGGGATGCAAAAGGTAGAGGGAAAAGAATAGCAGTAAAAAGCAGGATAAGAAAGTTTTCCCTTTCCCCAGCATACCCATCAGCAGCTGAGATGTGGGAGCAAGGAGGACTCATCTGATGATGGATGAGAGAGAGCTGATCCTTGGGAAGGCAGAGCAGGAGCAGAAGGAAGCACTGCTCCCAAAGGCCATTCTCACACCTCCTTGGGATAAGAAAAACAACCATGAGAGGCAGCAGAAGCCCTTCTCCCCGCACGTTTGGAATTCATCTCCGGCCTGTCAGGGGGGCCACGACCCAACCGCACATTTGTATATTCACTGAGCCGTACACCCAGCTCAGGCAGGCTCCTGACAGATGCAGATGGGAAAGCCATTTTTCATAAAGTGAGGGTAAAAAGGGAAGAAGAAAAAAACAGCAAAACAAAAAAAGGCTCAGGCACCAGCTGGAAAAGATACAACAGGATCTGGGCTGAGAGAGAAGCAGAGTCAGATTAAACTTTTGGATGTGTAAGCACACCAAGAGGCCAGTCCCCTTCCTCTGTTTTTTACCGTGGCCTGGCGGCAGCAGGTACCTTCATGCTTTTCTCCATAACTGGCTGAAAAATGAAAACTGGCCCCAGAACAACACCAAGGCTTTGCTGACCTGGCCCTGCTGGAGCAGGTGGGCACAGGCACCTTTCCACAAGATCAGCTCCTGCTCAGAGGAGGCGGGAGATAGCCTGCAGAGAGCATGAACCATTAACATATCAGTCTGCCCTGCAGAGCTGGACCTAGCTCAGGCCTGGCCCTAAAGAGCACAGGGGCACACACAGGCTGTCCCCTGAGCAGCATGTGTGCCTGCCCTGCTCAGCACTGGGTCCCAGGGCAAGCCAGGGGGAAGGGGAAAGGGAAGGAAGAATTACCCTCACGGAGGGAAAGATTTCACCTCTGCCAGTGACATTCTGCCGTTGTCACCGCCAGCCATAACATCACCCTCCTGATGTGAAATCTAAGTTGACAGGGATACAGGAAAGGAGCCGAGAGGGCAGCAAGCTCTGCCCAGCCCTCTTTGTAACCCCAAATCTCCCGTGGCTCCCAGCCTCTGCATGGAGCACAGCCAGCACCTCATTACCAGCTTATTAAATGAGTAGATATTCCTTTTCCAGGACCATGGAATAATATTTTTCTTGCAGTTATCCATCCTTCTGGGCAACTCTGAGGAGAATTTCATTTTGGTCTCTGCTGCATCCTCTTTGTTTCTGAAATGAGAAACAGATGTAGGAGCCCACACCGCCTTTGCAAAACAACACATGCAGCTGAAGTCACCAAAGCCTGAAGAGCTTCTGGTGAGAAAGTCTAGGTGCCTTCAGATTCACTGGAGGTGCATCAAGCCCCACTGACCCCTGCTGCCTGCGGCATTTCCAGCTGATATCCGTTCTCTTTGTCCTAGGAAAAGGCAAGCACAGGGCTGGGCAGCAAGGCTTGGTGAAGGTTACTGCTGAGACCTGGTAGAAATGTCATCCAGCAACACGTTTCAAGAAAGATTCATCCCCCAGCAGCCTGGCTCCATAATAAAAGTGTCAGAGCAGCTGACTTGCTTCCCCCATTCTCATTGCATACAGATTTATCCTGTCTCAGGTCTCTCTCCCTCCATAAGCCAGCACGTGCCTTTCCTTTCAATAGGCTGGCAGTGAAACCCAGCCAGCTGAGATCGTAGGAGAAAAGGGAATACAAGAAAGGCGAAGGCATCATAGCGGGGAAAAATGCTTGGGAGCCATGTTTTCCTCTCCTTTTGGCTGCTCTCAGTTCTGAAATGGAGGAGGGGGACATGAGAGGTAACGTAACACGAGAAAGCTCCAAAGCCAGCAGCCATTTGTTCTGATGTTCCAAACCAATTCCCTAGCTGCCAGGCTGTGTCACCTCCCTCTGTGGGAGCTCAAATCCCATTCCTGATAAAACCCATCCCAAAAGGTATAAATATCTCCAAGCCTTCACCCTCCCAGCCAGGGAGCCCCTCCTCAGAGGGCTGTGCACGTGGTGGGCACCCAGGGACGGTGAAGAGGAGAGACGGGGCTCCCTCTGAGTCCGTGTCTCAGGGAACACTGAGAACCAGCTCATCTTCACCACAGAGATGTGATGTTAATGCAGCACCACAGGCAGCCCCTGAGAGAGAACAGTCTGCAGGAAATTAAAAAAAAAAGAGAGAGAGAAAGAGATATTAATGGTCCTACGTGAGCAACTAAAAATACCCAGAATGGCCAGAGTTTCTTTTGGATTTTTTTTTCCTTCCCCCAACTTACGCCCAAAGGACTGTGCCACACAAATTAAAATGATTTCCTCTAACCTGCAAGATCGGAGCAGGCAAGGCATCCTTCAGCTGTGAGTGAAAGAGATGGAGTCTGCCTTTGTCAGGAACACGCCAGCCCCAGGGAGGTGAGGTGGTGGGGGACAGCAGACAGAGCTGCAGGGGTCCTGCTGGTTAATTCCCAGTAACTGGGACAGACAGGTCTGTGCCAGGCACCCAGCTGGGGTCCAGGGGGTGTTTTGTCAACATCAATAGCAGAAGTGAATCCTGGGCACCTCCACTGCCTTGGGGGGGATGCAGAGTTAAGAGCAAAGAGCTGTGGAACAGCTTTCCATGGAGCAGAGAAAGCCTCGACTACCACCAAGGCAGACCTGTTAAATTTGCAAACCGTATTGCAGGAGGCAGAGGCTGTGATACCTCCTGGCCCCACGGACATTATCACCCAAGGACGTTGTTTTTCTGGCCCATGCCAGGGTCCCCACTCAGCTGGGTGCCCCTAGAACACGTTTTCTCCTTTCAGTGGAGAGAGACAGTTTATTTCTAGCAGTGAGAGCTCGTGGGCAGGAGGAAAACCACGACCACCCCCTCAGACTATAAAAGCGCTGCTTTGCTGTGTCCCAGCTGTTTCCACATCTGGATGCAGCCAGCCCTTAGAGCACTGCAGCTGGCCCCGGCTCCTCAGTTAGCATTCCCTGTCCTGTTAACGCCAGGCAGGCGAGAGGGCTGGCAGCCGAGGTGAAGGGCCGCTTCATCTCCATCACGTTCTCCTCTGCTAATGAAAATGTTTCTCCAGCATGTCCTCGGGAAGGTTTCCTTCAGCTCCAGCCCTCGTGTGATTGAAGGCTAATCGCTGTTACTCTTGGCTGAATGGCAGCCCACGAGGAAGGTGATGTATTGTGTTTCCCTTCAACCCGACATTTAATGGTGCTGGCAGAAGGAGAAAAAGCACCAGAGGTTTCTAGACTGAAAGTGAACTCCCGAAACACTGAGAGGTCAGGGCAGGAACAGGGGCCTCAAGGACTGGCACCCCTTTAAATTCCAGCCTGCTTTGAAAGGCCATGTAGCTTGCCAACATCCTCCTTTCCAGAGGCAGTCCAGCTGATGGCAGAGGCCACAGGAGGCAACATGTCCTGCTGCCACCCCGCGGGACATGACTGGCCTCCAGTGAGCTCCCCATCACCAGTCTGGTCAGCACAGGGGTCTGGGAGAGAGGCCAAGGTCTAGAGCGCAGACTCCATGGAAGGAAAGCATGTGACAAAGGCTCAACACTCACAGGTTCCTCTGGCTGGCTCCAAACTTAGTCACTGAAGCCTCAAGATGGGAAATTTTTCAATCTGTGATGTTAGCTTCCTTTTAAAATGCTTGGAGACCTCCACATTAAAAAAAAAAAAAAAAAAAAAAAAAAAAAAAAAAAAAAAAAAAAAAAAAAAAAAAGAAGAGAGAGAGAGAGAGAGAAAATATCAGGCTTCCAATCCTCTTGCTGCTCTGCTGCTCGCACTCAAGGAGACACCTGGCTCCATGACACACCGGAGCAGACCCTGCTTTCTCCTCTGCTCCACAGCTCTGCAAACACATTCCAGGCCATCCCCACCACCTGCTGCTCTCCTGCTGTTTCTCCCCTCACTGGAACCACCCAATTATCTATCATGGCACTCTGCCCCATCTATCTGCAAAGCTCTGCAGTTTTTCTCCTCCTCTTCTGCCCCTACAAAACCACTATCAGCATTTGTTGAGGACACCCGAACGCAACATGAGCTCCCCTGTTTGCTTTCCAGCACTGATTGTGGGGTGTTTGCCATGGACCACACAAAATGCATTCCTCAACAGCTAAACCTGGAGAACAAGAAGAAGGAGAAATTAAGAAAACATACAGGATGAAAAAGCTTCCAATTACTGGCAATAATTTCTACTTGATCACCCGCTGTGCACTGCCCCAGACACAAATCACTCTTGGCAGGGTGGCACAGCCTGTACCTGCACACACAGTGCACAGGTGAGCACACAGGCTGTTTGCTGAAGGTATTCCAAGCTATTTGGGAGCCTGTTTGGGCTCAGCTGGCTCCAGCCTTTCTGAGGGTCTCATACACACTAGTCAAATCAGAGGTGATGCTCTCCTCTGCTCCCACCAGCCGTGGCCCAGCTCCTGGGCTCTGGAGGCAAGGCACTTGCTTGGAGCTGAGGCCTGCCAGGAGAGATTGCCCAAGGGATGTCCATCCTCACTCCCAGACTGTCCAGGCTCCCTGGCAGTTGTTCCTTCCCAGGAGACACGGCAGCCAGTTGCAGGCAGAACAGCTCTGCCAGAGCCACCTTCCCCTCCACGGGAGGACACGCCTTGACCCCACCCAGAGGGGAGGCGGAGGCACCCAGCACGCTGCCGCAGTGGAGGAGGCACTCAGCCAGCCACTAATGCTTCCCACTGTCTTGGAGCAAAGGGATGGATTAGCTTTTATTAGCTCTTATGAAGAGCACATCACTCCTGCCCTTTCCTCCTCTCACACGGCTCACGCACAGGCTCAGCTGTGCAGCCAGTGAAGCAGAACCAACTCACCTACGTGCTGGCGGCCCCAAATTCCTCTTGGGTCTTGTATAAATCTTAGGAATCTTAGGAACGCTGGGGGTTAGGATGGAGCAATCCTCCTAAGGGTGCTGCCCAGAAGTACTTTAAAAAAGATGGATGCATGGCTTTTACATCTGTATCTCTCAGGTGGCGCCAAGCATGGCCCGAAGGAGGGCATGGCCTCCACGCCAGGCAAACCAAAGGCAAGGCACAGCCCCCAGAGCAGAGATCCAAACCCGGGGCTGTCATCTGGGAGATGGTCCGTGGTTTTCCAGTTGAGTGCTCCTGCCACACGCAGTACCCCTGGCCCCCAGCACCCAGCCAGCAGCACTGCTGAGGGATGGTGCTGCTCCAGAGAAGTCTCTCTAAAGTCGCTCTGGGGCTTGTTAGCAGGGTGATAAAGGGGATGAATGGCCTCGGAGAAACGCTCTGTCTCCTGCCGTGGCATTCATTATCCTTTAGCCAGGCAATTCCTCACACCAGCCAGGAGCTCTGGGCTAGCTGCTCACCGTCTGTGGAGCTGTTTCCCGCAAGAGACCATGCTCACTCGCTGGCTGCCCCAGGCAGCTCCGACGTGCCTGGGGAGCGGCAGGGCCTGGAGCTCACCACCTTCCTCCCACACACCCGGATCGCCACCCCAGACACGCCACTCCGCCACGCCAGCACAGCTGCCCCCGCCCCCAGATCCGCGCGTTTGCAGCCTGATTTCCCGAGGAGTGCCAGGCATACGCAATCCTGCTGCAGCCGCCTGTCCTCTGCCCGCTCCCCGGCAGCTCCTGACACTGCAAACAGGTTTGAGCTGATGTGACGGAGCAGCGGAGGTCTTGGAGACAGAGTCTATCAATTTCATGGGAACAGGCTACCAAACAGAGGAGAGATGTTATTAGCACCTTCCAAACTGTAGTGTATCATCCCTTATTAGACATCAGAAAATTTGTGTGGGAGGGATGCTATAAATACCCCAGGAAAGGGAGGTGCTCCATTCAGCACAAATAACTGGACACCAGAGACTCCAAACCCGAATTGTATCCCCAGAGAAGATGAGATTTCATGGATCCCACTGCACACGGTACCAACAGGAGAAGGTTTCAGGCCTGTTTGGCTGATAGGAGAGCCAGCCAGCCGAGACGCCATGCTAGCCTTTGGAAAGTCCATGGAAATGGAATGTGTGCCCTTCCCTCGTACTTCTTCAAGAGACCAAGCTGAGGTGAGGTCCCTCTGCATTTCCAACCTTAATTGCCCTCCCAGCCTTATGGATGAGTTCAGCTGCTGCCTGAAATGGAAGTGACATGCCCATCTCCAAGGGGGAGAACTGATGGGCCGAGCAGCTCCCTCGCCCCAAACTCTGCCATTGCCTCTCCTGGGCAGAGATGTCACCTTCCAGAAAGATGTTTCACCCACAGACTGCTGCCAGGAGATGCCCAGAGTGGGAGCAGCGCCTGGTGAGCTCTCAGCAGGATCACTTACACATCCAGCCGCTCGTTAGCTGGTGACTGATGGGTGCATTGTGAGCGAGAGGGAGCCGACTCCTCCACACTCGGGTCCCTGCTGCCCAGCAGCCCCGGTACAGACCTGCCAGTGCGTGGGTGTCCTTCCCCCAGGAGCAAAGAGTGAGCCTCAAAACCCTTCTTCTTCCTTCTGGAGGGGATACAACAGCCTCCTGGCCCTCCCTGCCAGGCAATTAACATTCTCACATCACCCAGCACGATACAATAAAGCTGATCCCGGCATTTCAGCGCTGGCTGAGCCCTCTGTCAGAAATCCACACCCTGTTTGCAGCTTAGGGACAGAGCAGGGTGATCCCTGTGCTCGTTTAGGATCTGCACTGATAACCCAGTCGTTATCCCTTCGGAGTGTCATTTCCAGCCCCAGGCATTCTGGAGTCCTGGCAGAAACCAAGAAGTGAGAAATAACCTTTTTCCCTCCAGCTCATTTGCGACACTATCCTAGCTGGCCAGACATATTTTGGGACTTCTCTGATTCACCTGATAAAGGTCAAGTCCCAGGAGGTGCCTTCAGCTGGTGGATCATGTATCACTTGTACCTGTGGGGCCTGAGCTCCACAAAAAGACAATTTAATCATGTGCTACAGTACATTCTTTACTCAAAAAGAAAAAAAAAAGAAAAAAAAAAAAAAAAAAAAAAGGGGAAAAAAAAAAGATTTACACTCCACGGGTGGTGACTCCCTGTTCTGCCCAACAAAAGGAGGGATGGGGATTGAATTCAAGCTTACGTTCATTAAAACAGAAGGAAAAAAAAAGAAAATCCAGAAATCCAGTCACTCTATCCTAATTGTTCTGATCCAATCTTTCACAGGGTTGCATTGAGCTAAAGGGCCGCACCTGAAAGTGTGCCAAGAGCGGCATGAAATGTTAATGTTGCAATTAAAACAATATGAATATTGCAGCACTGCTCTGCTGCTTCCCATCCACTGAACAATTCTCATTCAATAGAAGTCAAGTTACATTTCAGGAAATAATGAGGTCTGCTAATTAAGTCTGGCCTAGGAAGACAGCAGTCTTAAAAAGGGGAAAAAATATTCAGATCTCCCCCAAAATGTGTACATTTGCTGCTTATTACCTGCAAAGGGGAGTTATTAACGTTGCTCAGTGCCAGGATCACAGGTCAGCGCCACTGTCTTATTGCACACATCTAGCGGAAATTCTCTTTACAATGATAAAACGCATAAGTCACGGCCTGCCTCGTCCCCAGGCCAGGCTGACACATCCCACACTCAGAATGCAGACAGCAGGTCCCTGACAGTGAATGCCAATCCCAGGCTGGGCTAGCGAGAGGCAGCCCGGGCTCTCAGGGGCTGAAGGCAGCAAATCACATTCAGCTGGCACAGGACAGATTCCAGATTACACACAGGGAATTTTCCTCCACAGCCATTCGCACAACTGAGTGACAGCGACGCTGGCTTGAGCTGGTGGAAGCCACAGGGAAAGTGACCACTGGGTCAGTCCTGGAAGGACAAAGACTTGTCAGGATCGTCTTGTGTTTTAACTCTAAAAAGAGGAAACAGAGGATCCCCTCTTTCTGCCCCCTGCAGCCATCAGAGACAATAACATGAGGACACAGAACAGCCTAGAGACAGGAAACATTTGGGTTCCATGGGTCTCAAAGGAAACTGGTATCAACACACTGCTCCTATGGCTTCCCACCCTCTTGATTTTCATAATATTCCCAAATTTCTTTATCTGTCACAGTTGTTGGGGCTGCCATCACGTCTCCTTGTGCTCCTCCTGGCCACACAACTGCAAGGAGAGGTTGGGCAGGGAGGGTCCATCAGCACAAATATTTCATGGGAAGAGCAGAGGATTGGGAACAGGTCCACCATGTCATCCTGCTGGTTTGATGACGTGTCTTTTTTATGACATTGTATTTTCTCTTTCTCAGAGTTTCAGGAAAACACAAGAACCACTCATCCTCCTGACCTGAACTCTGCCATCAGCCCCAACCTGACCGACCCATGTGGAGCTGTCTAGGGGACACAGAGGAGTTTGCTGGTCAAAGAGGAGCCTACAGCAGTCCAAACCTCTCCAACCCCTCCCCTAACCTACTTCCCCAAACTCCAAAGGAAAACTCATCCAATGGCGAGGTGAGGAAGGCCACTGGGGTCCTGGTTCATTCCTTGGCCTCTCCTGATGCTCCAAACTTCAGCCTGTCTTTAATCCAGACAACCTTCCTGGCAAGATCCAGACAGAGACCGAGGCATGCTCATCAAACCTGGCAACACAATGATCCAAATCGGGGGGAGCTCAAAGCATCAGCAAGAAAACACTTCATTTGAAAGAGGAGAAAAATCCAGAAGAAAGATCAGAAAGAATTTGGGTGCTGGACTGTCCCAAGGGTCTCAGGTACCACTTCTATATCCATCTGAGAGAAATAAACCATCTGGTTACCAAGGCACACCCAGGGGGACGTGCCCACCCTGCTGCCACGGCGGCAGCTCAGTGTTTTGTGGATGAGTAGGTGGTCTGCTCCCGCCGGACCACTTCTCACTCTATTTCCAGACGAACCAGCACTCGCTGCTACCAAGTGTCTGTTCTGCAATAAAGAGCAATAAACATGCCAGAGTAATTAATGTCTTAACAACTTATTACAATCCTCAGATAATTAATCACAAAAGCCAAACATGCTGTCTCACCCTCCTAATGTGTTAATGCTCTAATTATTATGCCTCAATTAAGGGAAAGTCAGCGCTCCTTGCTTAGAAGTGCATGTTTAATAAGGGTGCCTGAACGCCGGCGAGTCGGAGTGGGAAGCAAGGGGGTGATGGGGGTTAGGGGAGAGGACACCATTTTTAATGAGGTTTCATGGATGGCTCGAGGCAAGGTATTGACAGCTCCTATCTGGGATCTCACACACGGCTGCAAGAGTGACTGGGGGCCATCTGTGGTGGCTCTGTGCTCCGCTTCCCACAGGACTATTTATAGGAGAAGCAGCAAGCGGGGCACAGAGGAGGCAGGGACTGGAGATGAGCAGTCACACCATGGATCTGGCCAGCACCAGGCAGCAGAGGTGGCAGCTCTCACACAGTCATTAAAGGAGTGGTGGTCTCCTCCATCCAGCCCACTTCTTGCTCTATTTTCAGACAGACTGGCACTGGCCACCACTCCTGACCCCTGCAAAGCCTCCCCACTGCCCAAGCCTCTCCACCCAGTCCTGTTTCCACGGTACTCCTTGCCTCCAAACAAGCTAACTCTGGGGCATCCATGGAGATGATAAGAAGAGCCCCCCAAAACCGGGATTACTCTTGGGATGTGACATATCAACTCATCTGGTTTCAGCCACCGCCTGGGGGTTTTCCACAGGTCCCTGTGGTCTGAGGGAACACAAATCCATGTCTCAAAGAGCTCACAATTTAAAAATGCTTCGCTTACAGACAAGGAAACCAAAGGCCAAAAAGGTGCCCTGCAGGGGACTTGTGGTGGTCTCTGTCTTCCTGGTGCCTGGCTCTGAACCATCCCAGCTGGATGCTGGGAAACTTCAGAACGAGGTTCCTGGGGAGGAGGAGCTTGAGCAGACCCTAAAGATGAATGTAGGGCCTGGACCCCTCACCACGTGAGAGCAGGAGATCCCTGCTGCCCTCACAACGAAGCTGTTCATCCATATGATACTTGTGTTTGGGAAAGACTTGTGAGACAAAGGCAAAAATGGCATCACGTCCATCCCACCCTGCTGAAGCAGCGACCCTAAAGAACAAAGGGCTCAAGGCACTGGAATCCTGGAACTCTGCAATGCAGCAGACGTGGGAAGCAGGAACTGGGATAGCCAGGCTCCGGATCTTTGTACCATACAAAAAGCTGCAACAGAAGAATGGCTGGAGCCCAAGTCTCCCTAACAAAGCCTATAAAATCTTATTTTTCCAATAAAAAAGAACTCCCCCGCTAAAGTGGGCCTTCACACACAAGAAAACTCCCTCTGAACCAGGCTGGTTTCTGCTCCATCCAAGCCTTTTTAAATTTCTCAGACAAATGAATCACCAGCAGCATTTCCAGCCTAGGTTTGACTGCAAAACGATTGCATTTCTCAAAGAAATAACACACTGTGTAGGTTTGGATGGTTCCCTCTGAGGAATAAGGGAGAGGGAATATGAAAGAAAAAAAAAAGTAAAGCAACCTGGAGGGGACATGAATTTTAAAACCCATGAACAGTTTTAGTTTTCAAATAATCCAAATAAAAAAAAATGTTTCACATAGTTACTTCCACAAAAATAATTCTGTCACCCTGATTCTTTGGTGATGTCTCATGAAAAACAAAAGAAATCTCTCACCTCTGAGACACCAACCTGACAGCAGCTTGACTGGTGAAAAGGGGCTGATGA
This sequence comes from Hirundo rustica, assembly GCF_015227805.2. NCBI lineage: Eukaryota > Metazoa > Chordata > Aves > Passeriformes > Hirundinidae > Hirundo > Hirundo rustica. Next base: position 30,444,955 of record NC_053458.1, on the reverse strand, counting down.
CTCCCCAGAGAGGCAGCCTGTGGATTCCCACAGGGATGAGAGCTCCAAAAGAATCCTTGTGTGTTGGGCCTCTCTCCACACTGCTTTCCGTTCCGGCAAGAGCCGTGGCCTGTCCAGGCTCTCCTCCATCTCTCCACCGAGGATAATTTCAGACATCCAGCTCTGTTTCCCTGCACTGGGCTGGAGGCATCACAGCTCCCTGTCTCAGCAGCTTCACGTTGCTCCATGAGTTGGTGCATGGAGATTCCAGAACCCGCCCAACCTGCAGAACCTGACCACCCGGGACAGGACCGTCAAAACCACTGAACTCTGAGCAAACACAGCCTCACTAGGAAGATATACCAGGGACATGATACTTTTTGAGGAATTAAAGGATATTTCTGCTGTTGTTTCCACCGACTTGTGAAGCTGAAAGTTTTCCATGGATGTCAGCATCTGTGCTGAAGGTGGTGGTGCTCAGACTTTTGCCGTCTTTTTTCCAAAGATACAGTCCAGCTCCCTCAGACACTGCAAGAAAGTGGCTGGCTGCTTTTGTACCTCTCCCTTCTCACCAGTACCATCAGTGGTCACCTGAAAATACGCGGCATTATTTCTATTCTGGGCTCAGAAATCTTGGATTGGTTATCCTAGATTTGACTTACTCCTAAGTGTGTCAAGTCAGCTGAACATCCAGTGCCAGGCATTCTGGAGAAGTTGCCTGGATCGTATTAGCACACTGTGGGATTGGAAAAAGCTGTTTACCTAGAAGAGAGCAGTAGCACACAGCTGTGTCTCTTTACACCTTTCCCATCTGAACTTAGGATAAGTTTCTTGGAACAAGTCACGGCCCCAACAGCCCGAGATCTGCTCCCAAACCAGCTCACACAAAGCACCTGCAGCCAGCAACCGTGTGGACACATTGCCAGAGCCTAAAGCAGGCCTTGACTGGGGAGGGCAGCCTCTGGAGAGCAGCAGATGAACAACAAGAATATATGAAACATGTAATGACCATCGGAAAAAAAACAGCATCACTGCTTCCCAGAAAAAGACAGCCAGCCTGGGGGGATTAGAGGGCTGGACCATAAAGCTGGTGCCAAATGAGCCCAGCAGCTCCTACCCTACAGCCCTGTCCAGCAAGACTTTTGTGAGCTCAGCTTACCCCGTCCCTCTGCCCCCTGCCTCTAAGACAATGTGCAGCTCAACAGCTGGGAAACCCGATCTGGTCCAAATTTTGTTACAACCCTGCTGGTTTTTATCCTTGTTTACCAGCATTAATTTTAATGGCTTTCCCTACATTAACTTTGTCCTGAACCAGTTGGAGGAAAATTCCTACTCACTTGCCTTCTGGAGAACAGACTGGGTAATTTCCCCCTGTCATTTAACAGCCCGCCTGGGCTGCTCAGGAATGCCAGCCACACTGTGTACTTCGTGGAGGGCAATAAACTCCCCAAGGCTTGGCGAGGAGGATTTACATATCCTTGAACACACTGCCCGTTCTTTGTTCAGTTTGGGTCTCGGTTTGTGCTGGCCCAGCAAGTGGAAATTTCTTCCTCCTGTTCAGTGTGGAAAGGAACCTTCTGAGCCTGATGGAAATTTCTTCCTCCTCTTTTTCGACTTGGGAGGCAACTACAGAGCCTGCACCAAGGATAAGTAATGCTTCCAGTCAAAGGATCAACCTCCCCAGTTCTGGGCAGCTTTGGGCTGGGTTTGCCAGAGGCCAACTGAGTCTCATTTTCCCCTGGAATCATTAAAAATGCCTGTAAAATAGGCCTGGAAGAAGATGGTGGTACTACCACATGCATGGAGAATGTTTCAGAGAAGTGGGGGGCAGGAAGACGCCTCTGCTCTGCAGTGCCCAACATGCTGGCAGAGCTGGGAATCATCCAACAAGCAGTGTTCCCCATTTGTCTTGTCTTGTGTCCCACACACCTTTGTTTACAGCAGGGAGCAGAAATGAGGATGAGGCAATGCCTGACCTCTCTCTCTCTCTCCTTTCTGCTCTCTCTCATCTCTCTTCCCTCCAGCCAACATCCTGGCTTCCTGCAGGAGACATCACAGTTCTATCCAGGCTGTCTCTGCCAGGGAGAAAATGATTGTCCTTCCCTTTGCTCACCAGATGCTGAGTGTGCCCCCTCTCCTCTCCCCAGCACAGAGGTGTGGTGGCCCAGGCTGTGGGAAGGAAAAGAAACACTCAGGTCTTTCTGAACTTTTCTCTCCCCACTAAAAAAAAAGTAACAGCTCTTTCCACCAAAGAAACGCAAGGGTCTGATTCAGGCATATTTCCAAAGTTTCCTGTCTCTGCCAGCATAAAAAAGGAATATGGTTAGAGCAAGTGAAGTTATTTGTTGTATCACATGATGCCCATACTTTAAAAGTACAGATGTTCCCTCCATGCTCCAAGGGGTGATTTGGAAGACAGAGGACTCAAAAACTCCTACTCTATCCAACCACAAGCACCTGGGCTGCTGTAGAGGGAGGGTTGCCATGGAAAGATGAGGAAGGCAGCAGTGAGGTGGCTGAAGTATTCCCACCAATTATCCTGAAGAATCTTGGCTGCTCTGCCGTGCTTCCTACAACAGCCTAGCAACCACCTCTGAAATGTTTCGTACATGTCTGAGAAGCGCTAAGCAGGGTCACACGCCGAGAAAGCTGCGTGAGCAGGGAGGGCTGGGTCTCCAGACAAAACCCTCTAGGCGTCGACACCTCATTTCCTGCTCCAGGAAACTCCTGCGTGAGGTACAGGCAGTTGGATCACATGGACATCAGAGCGGGATGAGGGAGGGGGTGACAAGCAGGCAACAGAGCCAGAGCAGCAAGAAGGAGAAGACCTGAAGAAGAAACCAGAATTCCCACCTTCATGGAGCAGAACAGGGCAGGTTGTCACTGCTCAGGTCAGAGGTCCTGGGTGGAGAATCCATGCCAACGGCAATCTCTTCTACACACCAGTGAACCTGTCCATAGGTTCACTTCAGATGCACTGCTTCCACCAGGACTCCACTGCTCTGCCCTAATAAAACTGAAGAAACAAGAGCTGCAAGACACCTCGCTCTGAAAGGCTGAGAGACCAAGAGGCCACAGCATCCTACTCTCCTCCAGTCCCTGAAGCAATGAAAAGGCAGATACTCCACGTGTGCCTCTTCCACAAAAAGGGCACTTCCAACTGGCAAGGAACAGCTTCTGCCCATCCATTAAGTTCTTGGCATTAACCGATTTCTCTCCAACCAAGCCATAAAACCCAAAGCTGCACGCAAGGAGCATCCTAAAATATCCTTGTAAATCTCAGCCACCACACTTATTAATTACAACCCAGTGATAGTTCAGGCCATTAGTTCTGGCTGGTAACTTCATTTATTCCCACATTAATGCCTGATGTCAGTGGTTATCTCATTACCACTCTATTCCTTACCTACTTAATCCATCATTGCAGCCCAGGCCAGACGGGAGGAGCGGAGTTTGCCCTGCATCTGTCGGGAGGCGATGCATCAAGCGCAGAGCACCCAAGAATCACAAACAAAGCACTTCTCATCTGCAGCTGAGGTTATAACTGTTAAGAGGAGGAAATGACACAGATGAGTGTTGTCAGGAACACAAGCACATTCCAACACTGAAAAATTGTGGATATTGATGATTGAGCTACCTACTAAATCAGAGCCAAAAGCTTTGGAAAGAATGGAAGCAGTATTAGCAGTCATGTAGAAAAATGACATCAGCTCTGCCCTCCTCCTCCTTGGACTCTCGTTCCTCCAAACCCCAGGTTAGATTCCAACAGTTCCTGCCTGCTAAGCAGTTTGAAACGGCAAGTCAAAGTACGAGCACTGGGAGCTGCTACCTGCTGAATGCTCCAGAAAACACACAGGCATCGTCACAGAGACCATGAGCCCTGAGTGCCAGTGGAAATACACCTTAAACGTGTACAGACACAATAGTTCTTGGCATTCCCACAGGTACCCAGCTGGAGTTCATTTTGTGTGGTGAGCAGGCACTTCCAAAAATGTGCTTTATTGCACCTACTACACCCCTGCCTGTCCAGGACTTACTCCATCTGCTGATCCAGTCCCTTGGGTCTGACAAGTGTGTTTCAGCCTAGCGAGACCATCAGCCTTTCCCTGTCACATTCCCTCCTTCTTGCCCCAAACAGTCTCGCTGGAGACAGCATTTCAGTCTTCCCCTGCTTGACCCAGAAAAAGGGAAGCTGGTTTTTTTATGTTAACAGGCTGTGAAACCAAGTTGTGAGCTGGGGAAAGGGTTCAGAGGGACATTTCCCTTGCAGCAATGCAGCTTCTCTTCAGAGCAAGCAAAGTGCTTCTGCTCCACCCCAATATGATGCCCATGCAATAACAGGGCAGGTGACTGGTTTTCACTGCTCCCAAATGACATGACATAGGACTGGAATCAGTAACCCTCCCCCAGCTAACGTGCCCGTGCTGGCAGAGGCAGGCTCCAAATGGTGCTGTGCCAGAACAACTGACAGGGCAAGTCCGCAAGATGCCACAATCAGATGTAATTAAAACACCTTTGCTGCCCTGCTTTCCATTCTCTCAGCAACAAAATCCATTACAGAACGCAGTTAGAAAATGATTTAAAATGTCCCTGAAGCCAAGTTGTTGACACCAGTGTAGACAGATGGATTCTGATACACCCTTGATTAAACAGCTTTCTGCAAAAGGCAAAGAGGGCAGGAAGGGAGCTGGGTGGTGAGCTGGAGGACCAGTCTAGAGACAGGGGCTATTCCTCAGGGAAAATTAGTGTTGCTGGAGGAGAAAGACGTCCCATCAACCAGCCAGAGGCTAAAACGGCCTCATCCCCCTGGGAATCAGGCTACAACCCTCTGCTCCAGTACCAGGCTCCTGTCCCTCCACTTCCTGCTCAAAGTTGGGCTGGCAACACCACACACATCACTTCTTCTAGTCTCTGATGAAAGGATGCAGGGAAAACAAACAACAGAAAGCCTCACACAGTGCTCAGCCCCTAGCAAGGCCAGCAACACTTCCATTTCCCATGGAGTTACACATCCCAGTGGGATTCTCCAGGATGCAGTAGGGTACTGTCTCCAAGAACAGTTTTCCCCACAGGCATTCGTGACATCTCTCTTCCTCATTCTCTCACACACAGATGCTCTTGCACTGATAAGGATTGAACTCCTTTGGCAGAGAAGGGCAAAGATAAAAATCTTCTCCCTGGCCCTCTATTTATATCAAGCTGGTAGGAACTTGTTATCTTTAAGGTCTCTGGCATACAGAGCTGCAATCAGCCATCAGGGTGGAAAGTTATTAGGGGTGGGCAAAAAGCAGCCAAAGCCACATTAACCCACTTTTCTCAGGGAAAAAGGCAAGAAGGAAGGGTGCTACAACTGAGCGTGGGCAGCTGCCCTGTCCAGCTCTTGGGGAGAAGAAATCCAGGTAGGACAGAGGGTTAAGCATAGCAGCTCAGAGAACAACCTGAAGAGCCAGAGCTGAGGTGAAACACCTCTTGGGCGAGCACAGAGGCGCTGCAGGCCAGGATGCTGCAGGCACAGGTCTGGGCTGTGGAGCTGCACAAACTATTGACCACTGCCTACCAACCCCATGCCATTCTGGCCCGTGCTAGTGGCAGAATGTTCTGAAGCTGCTGTGACCTGGCAGCAAAGGTCTGCAGGCATGCCCCATGAAAAAAGGGGCTTTCCCATCAAATACCCCTCGGGCGTTGCATACAAAGGTGTTTGACCAAAGACTCCAGATCAGGAAGGAATTATAAATCAGAAAGTATAAGATACTCAGTATCACCAGCTCCTGCAATAATAAAGTCCCTGTTCACGCACAGCGACATTCTCTCATTACTAATGTACATCAGATAGTTCAAATTTCCCCTGCTCCCTCTCACGGCCTGCAAGAAACTGAAGCAAGCAGAAAGAACCTTCTTATTAAAGAAGAAGCATCTACCTTATTATTTCTCTGGGACTTAGCTGTGACTGCCCCGTGGAAACCTGACCCTTGGGAACGCTCAGCTGCTTCGTTTTATAGGCAGCGTGAGACTGAGGCAGCTTTTGGTGCCAGCCCTGCTCACTGCAGTGCTGGTTCACGAGCACAGCCCCACTGACCCTCAGACCTGCAAACAGCTGAGGGGCAACTGAGCTCCCTTCTGAGTCATCAGAAATTCGGCCTCAAGTTAAGCAAGGCACGGCCCAGGCACCACTGCAGCTCCACCTGCCCTGCAGCTGCTTAGTCTGGGTAAGGATAATCCTGTTTCCAGCGAGAAAGCAAGTGTTTGAGAAACATGTTCACCAGTGCATTTCAATTACCGACGTTTTTAAACGCCATTTCACACCCCGTGAGAATACAGTCACACCTCAGACAGGGCTGCGTCTTCACAGGGTATCACAGCCACTTGCAGACCCTGGTTTTGCACCTGAGAAAGGTTGTGGGGGAAGAACCTTTATCCTAAGGATGCTTAAGGAAAGTCTCACATCTTTTACAAGACAGCGAGAAGGTCACCTTTATTGCTTAGCAACTTTCCTCTGCCAAAAGTCATGGCCCAAAACTTACCATGGCTGTGTGGGCACCTGCACACGGAGCTGCAGGAGGGGCTGGTCCTTGCCGTGGTCTGTGGCAGGCCGTGCAGGAGCTGACCGCTGAGCATTTCATCCCCCCTGCAAACAAAACACATCAGCTGAGCACCACCAGGGAAGTAGCAGGACCAGAGCAAATTCCCAGAAAAAGCCTTGGCTGTGTTCCTCCGGCTCTGTGGCTGCGAGCGAGATGGAGTAATGGAGCACGACACATGGAGCAACAGAAGCTGAGCGACGCACGTGTTACTGCAAGGAAAATGAACAACGTTAGAGGGCAGGGGGAGGGGAAGGCACTTGCTAACAAATATTTATTAAAACACCATCTTATCCTCATCCGACCCTGACTGCGACTGGAGAAGAGGGGACAGACTGGCATCACTGCTGGGGCACTCGGGCGATGTCGCTGACCATCCATGGAGGTAACTGCCCAGGAGGTCCCACAGCCTCCCCTCCGGCAATCCCAGATGTGTCACTTCACGTCACCCCCAACCCTCACCCCCCGGCATGGAGGTTGGAACCAGATGATCTTTAAAGTCCCTTCCAACCCAAACCATTTGAGGATTCTGTGACTATTTTACGGCACTCAGCCCCACTCTCCAGGCTCTCGGAGTCCTCTGACGCTGTCAAAGCACCTTCTGGTCTCAGCCCAGCCAGCTCTCCTTGCATCCTGCTCACAAAGGGACAGTCCTGTCAAAAGGACACTCAAGTCCTACAGCCCCCACAGATCTCCTACCACCCACGTCTTCTACAGAGATCACCAAGGGATGTGCTTCCTTCCCATTCCAGCAAGCCAGGATGCTCCATAAAGAGGAGGGAAAAATCTGCCGACCTCAGTGGGATCTGGGGGCTTCAAAAACCAACAAGTTTAGGACCCACGTGTGCCTGCCCTACTAATAGCTACAGCACTTCACAGGAGCACAAGGAATCATGGTTGGGCTGGGAAGGGATCTTAAAGATCATCTAGTTTCAAGCCCATGCCATGGGCAGGGACGCTTCCCATTAGACCAGGGTTTAGAGACCATAAGCATAAGAAATCTTGGGAAATCCAGACACGTGCCAAATGGCTGGACAGGCTTCTGAAACAGCTCAGCAAGCAGTGAGCTTGGTGCAGTATCCCCATCAGTCACTGGCTATCAAGCCTAATCCCATGGCATAATAACATTCCTTGAATGTGCTTTACATTTAAAAAGTAATGAAGAACCAGGGTGAAAAAAAACGCTGTGATGGAAGGGAAGAGTTGAAATTCAACCCCTGCAAGAAGCCCTAAAGACAAAAAGCACATTTCACATTCTGCAATCTGTAAGAGAGTTGATTTTCTGTTCCTCAGCTTCAATCACCTCTTTGCTAGTGAGATTTGGCACTAGCCCAGGTCTCCTGAGGAAGCAGAGGCAAGGATTTTCCGAAGGATTTGTCACCCACATCTCCTCCCGCAACGCTTCCTTGGGGGTTTTAAACGAGCAAGGCCCTCTTTTGGGGGGGAAAAAAAAAAAAAAAAAAATCTTAAAAGACGAGGCCATGCCCATGAGAAACCCCAGGGCAATATTTCTACCTCAACCCCAGCTCCAAGCCCCCCTGCTTTCCTGCAAGCCCTGCCGCCCTCCACCTGCTTAAGGAGGATGTTTTCATTATTGTTCAATTTGCAGTGAGTTTAGCTTAACGTCCTTCATTGGATTATTTTTATATTTGATGTCCTCTCCTCTCCTCCTCTTCTTTTTATAGACTGGTAATCCAAGTCCCTTGGCAAGGCTGAGTAATCTTGATCAGATTTTAATCAAAGTAAGCCAGATCCTCAGCTGCCAGTATTGATGCATCTGCCTTTAAATATTTGAACGATGCTGATTTACCCCAGCGAGGCGCAGGCCCCATCCATTCAGGAAATTTAAATTCCTTCCTAGGCATCAAGCTAAAACAACAAGACAGAACAAGCAACCTGCTGCGAAGGGGTTTTAGTTTATAAAACCAATACCCAGGATTTCAGAACTAAATGAAAATCTGAGATAATTCCTCCCCAAATCCAGCCTGGGAAAAGCACTCTGGACAGATAAGTATCAAGTAACTTCTTAAAACACACTTTTTCCTTTTGTAAAAGCTTTCATCAAGTCAGAGCCAAAGGGAAATTACCCACAAGGCCTCATTCCTTGACATGACCCAGAGAATTCATGTTTTCCACTCTTAGAAAAATGTGCATTTTACCCAGGCAGGCTTCTCCAGGATGGGCCCGCTTCTGCTTTGTTCAGCAGTGACCCTTGCACCGCTGCCAAACCCCGAGCATCCAAAATCAGCATATTAGTTGGAAAATAATGAGATTTCTGGAATACAAAACGCTGGCTCCATTTCCTCACTTTTAAAGACGATATCTGCCAGCTTCCCTCCACAGATTAGAAAGCAAAACAAAAAGCACTTAGAGAAAAAAGAGTCTCATCTAATCGCCTGGCTCCAGGAGATGAGTTTGAGGTAGAGACAGGAGCTGTCCCGCAGAATTTGTCAGTATTTGGACTGCAGGCAGTGCCCAGGTGGAGCCAGAAAGAGATGACTGCCTCAAATACACTGCTAAAGGCAAGACAAGCCAGTTATCCTGATTTCCTTAGCCAGCTGGAGGTGAACTCCTGAGAAACAAGAGGGATTTTGCAGGTTCTCTGGTCATTTCCACTGAGACAGGTGTTACACAAGCATCACCTGAGGAGCTCCAGACCCCCACAGTACATATGCATTTCCATCCCTACTGCAAGAACACTGTAAGGTCTCCAGGGTGTGTCAGATGCATGCTCTGTTTTAGTCTCAGTCCTGAACTGGAGGAGAACAAGTCAAGGATTTCAGTCCCTCCTCCGCTCAGGAGGTTGAGGGTTCCTACTCAGCTTTTCCAGCTGTTGGCTGGACCCACCCTTCCTTCCACCTCCAGCCAGGTTGGCCTACAAGGAACCATATCGAATCCTCTCTTGTTCATGACCCTTATTTGCCATCCTGCTTCACAAGTAATGCTTCAGCTTCGCTCTCCACGCCCCGAAGTCAAGAAGGAAGAACAGGACAAATGGGGAGCAGCTGAGGGAGCTGGGGTTGTTCAACCTGGAGAAAAAGAGCCCCAGGGGGGATCTTCTCACTCTCCACAATTCCTTGACTGGAGGCTGTAGCCAGGTACAGGTCAAACTCTGCCCCCAGGGAACAAGGATGGGACAAGAGGAAGCAGCCTCAAGCTGTGCCAAGGGAAGCGCAGATCGGATACTAGGAGAAACTTCCTCACTGAAAGGGTGTTCAAGCACTGGAACAGGTAAAGGAAGTGCAGATCGGATATTAGGAGAAACTTCCTCACTGAAAGGGTGTTCAAGCACTGGAACAGGTAAACCAGGAAAGTGGTGGAATCACCGTCCCAAGAGGTGTTCAAAAAACCAGTTGATGTGGTACCTGGGGACGTAGTTTAGTCCACAAGACACTCGGGGGCTTTGTACTGCTGGGTTAATGGCTGGACCTGACGATCTAAGAGCTCTTTTCCAACATAACAAAGCCTATAATCACCCTCGTACGAGAGCCCAGCTCCTGAACCGCACTTGGATCCATACCATGTCCTCCGTGCAAGTCTGGAAAAACCAGTGACCATTCAACTGAGCAAGGGCTACAGGACTAGGTGCTGACCTGTGAGAGACAAAGCCCTGGGAGAGTGTCCTTAAGATGTTATTACTCTTTAAGGGGACCAAAAATGAGCTGGGCCTTAAAAAAACGTGAAGTCTGCTGATGGTTGTAAGGGGAAATTAGAAAACAGCAGAACTATGGATGAGGAAAAACCAAGGACTTTGTTTCTTTCCCCATGGCTCCTCCACAGTTCTGTGAGGAGAAGAGCGCTTCAGTGGACACAACCCCACCAACCTCACCATTAACAGGCACATTAAACCAGCCTGTGAATAGTCTCATGAAGGGAAGTACATGGAGGAGCATCTGCAGGGGGGTTAATGAGCTCCAGCTCCTGCAAGCAGCAGGCATCCTTTGTCCTTTCACATTAGCTCACCCGAGCATCCCTGATCCGAGACACAGGTTCCTGCGGCAGATGGCCTTGTTAGTGTCCATGTGTGGTGACAAGGAGACCACCACAGGTGGCCCAGACAGCAACCAAAGCGATTCACCCTGCTTGCCCCAAAACAGGTTCAAGATCATGCCAAGGGCAACCAGGATCAGAGCCCAGGGACGATGTCATGTGCAAGTAGTCCAAGTCACCCTCGCGTGCCTCCCGTGCTGTTAAAGACTCAGCTGGAACGTGTTGTCCACTTTGGGATGCTGATCTTCCAGACGGTGTGAACAACTGGAGACGGTCCAAGAGAGACAGACAACGCTGACTGGAAATCTATAGGAGACAGTTGGCAAGGAGGGGTGGAAAGCATTTGTGGTGCTCAGTCTAGAGAGGATGGAGACATGGTTGCAATCTTCAGACAAACAAAAAGAGAAGCGGGGGGGGAAATAAAAACCATACACCTTTCTCCATCTCTGGAAAGGACAAGAAGTCCTGAGCTAAATTTAAAACAAGGAAACTTTCAGTCAAATATTAAGGAAAATTTTCCAAGTGCACCGACAGCAAAAGCACTAAGACAGTTGTCAGGACTCCATTGCTTTCCTCCAACATCCACAGTTAAATTAAACCCTTCGGGCTACACTGCAGAAGACCCCATAACTCAGCCATGAGGCAGTCAAGAGAGTTATGAGCTCATTCTGCACCATGACATGGGGAATGGATAGTCCAACGCCAGTGAAAAAGAAATTAATTTCCAGCCCATCATAAAAAACAACACAAAAAAACCCCCACAAAAAGCCACACAGCAGATGCAGCTTAGAGGGACCTTTAGAAACCCTTCCTGTGTGAAAAGGCCAGTGAGGGAGGGAGGGGGTGCAGTGGCTTCCAGGGCTGGCAGGAGCTGACGACTGGAGAGGAAAAATCCACAGCAAAGATGGGCCTGTTAAGCGAGGTGGGAAAAAGAAGAGCAGAGCAACAAGAGCAGAGCAACAAAGCCTACCTGCCCTCAGCCTGGTGACACGCCCACCACACACTGCCCCACTGTGCCACTGGCGAGAGGGGCCTTGGGCCCTCACAGGAGCTTCCAGAGCTTGGGATGCACTCCTCTCCAGCACACACGAGCCTCGCCCGGAGCTGGTGGCTCCATCCTTAATGTGTGTTCAGTCCACGCTGGAGCTCAGGACTGAGCCCCCAGGCTGGCTCTAGCACTTGATGGGTGCCAAGGTAAGGCAGGAGAACATGGTTGGATGTTCTCAGCAGCCAGAGGAGGAAGAGTTTTGGGCTGTCCTTGTTTTTGTCCATGTCCAACTAAATAAAGAAATACATACATTTATACATATCTCAAGTGCAGAAGCTTTCCAAGCCTGAGGCCAATCAGGTACCCTCAAATTCTTCTGACCTTTACTTGGAACATGGGAAGGAGCCCAGGATTTGCACCACCCTCCTTGGATTTGGGTCCTGATGTCCTCTTGTGTGAGTCAAAAATACAGTCATTTTTCTGTCTGCCCCATCGTGGGTCTGCCCTATTCCCAGCCAGATACACTGGCTGGAGCCAATCCCTGCATTATGTCTTCAAGTTCATCCAAGCCAAAACTCCTCGTGCTCTGTGGCCCAAATCTCCCTGAAAATCAGCTCTTTGTGTATTTTTGGTTGTATCTGGAATCCAGTAAGCTGAGAGATGCTTGGAGAAACCAAACCCTGGCTAATTGCTTTAGTACTCATCAGAAAACACAGCATGATGCAGATCCACGATAAAGCATGGATCCCACGGGGAGTCCCCTGGCGATGCAGATATGTTTTGCAGGGGGTTTCACTCCAGATCGAGCCATTCCAGAACGATAGACCTGAATTTCAAACCCATAAAAATTCCTCCCGAGTTTCTCCTCCCACAATGACTTGTGCTTGCGTGAGGCTTGGCTCAGACCATCCCACTCACCGTATTTGCAAGACTAAATGCAGTCAAGCTCAGCTCACATGAGAAGAAACTTCTGGACCTCTTCCACCACTCCTTTTCTTGTGCGAAGCACAGGGACACCCGGAGACATGTTTGCAGTGAACTATTATCCTCTGCACTCTGCATCCTGCTTTGTTTATAGAGACTTTGGGGAGATTTGTGGGCCTGGTGATGAATTATAGGGAGGAAGGCAAACATATTTTACTGTTCTGGGCAAGGAGTGCTGGAATCCTGCGGACATCTGGAGGAATTATTTGCAGAAAATTAACACTGTTTGTCATCTGCATGATGAACTTCTGGATATCAAATGAATGATGGGAAGAAACCGGTGGGAGATGCTCATTATCCCTGATGGAGTGAAGCCCCTTGACACGATGCTAAGGTCGCCATGATCTATGGACCTGCTGACTGACAACTCCCAGGGCTCTGGAACTGAGCACACAATATAACCGGGGGCGTAAGCGATCTGCCACATTAAACGCCGAGGCGTTAATAATTGTTGCTTTGCCTCTGATTGCCGGAGTTTCGGATGCGCTCGTTCTGGCTGTCTCACAGGGCACACACCTTAACTCCTTACTGACTAATTCCAGAGGACACGCAAAGCTAACGCGCCTGCAGGTATCCAGGCAGATTCACAGGGAAAAAACCCCAAACTTCCAGGCTTTCTTGTTTGTCTCTTGATGTGCCTTTGGGGCTCGTGCTCTCAGCAGCTCCCTGACAGATTCCCCACCTCTGCCTCGGTAGCAGTTACAAATCCCAGGTGGGGGCAGATGATGTGCCATCACAGCCCTGCACTCAGATTCACAGCACACTCAAATTCACAGTGGCATAGAAGTCCTCAAAGTTTTCTCAATACTCCAGAGCAGCACACCTCATCCTTCTGTGTGTTGATGTTTGCTGCTCGGGAGCTACCTTCATCTTCCCTGCAGCTCTAACATGCCAGGGAGGAGCTCTTGGAGAGCTGGGAGCACTGCTCGCTAGCAGGGCGGCAGGGACCCAGAAGAACCGAGCCTGAGAAATGTCATCTCACCTAGGACATGGCTCTTGGTCTCTCAGCAACTCAGCTTCTGCCTTTGAAAACACAAAACATTTATGATCTGTTTCCTGAGGTGTTGCTTGTAAGGCTTCTGAGTGTTTCCCAAAGTAGGGGCCGAGTTCCCCTCTGCTTCCCAAGGAAAGAGGCAGAGTTGGGGCGCAGAAGGGATGGGAGGTCTCTCCAGGGGATCAGAGCTGGTGCATCAGCTGTGGCAGCCTTGTTAAAGGAGAGGCAAGGGATGCAGAGGGCACCCGGGCTTAGATTAAATTCACCGTCTCGGGTGCTTTTGTAAGCTCCTCTAAATTCATTTCCCAGTGCTTTCACCCCTGTCTCTAAGTAGAGAGAGCAGCATGCCCCTTCCTCACAGGGTGCTGGGAAGATGAATTCACAAACATTTTTGAGGCAAGAAAGCAGAAGACTGTCTAATAGATGGAAGACGTAATGAAAACCCCAAATGTTTTGGGCACCAGGACACCCCACAGCTGAGGAAAGCAAGGGAAGCCCTCTGCTGCTGGCTGCGGCCTCACCGGGAGCAAAAAGGGGGCGGTGATCCGAGGAGGGACAGCTACACTGACAGTATGCTCTGTGCAAAGGGGCTGCCAAAATCTGCTGACACCCTTTCTTTCATCAAACCAAGCGCCGCGCTGAGTAACACGGGCAGAGGAATCCAGCCCCGACCTTTCTGGAACGCCTCGAGGCCAGGATGCGATGAGCGAGGGGACGGAGCGATGCAGTCTGCCTTCACCTGAGAGACAGGGAATGAGAGCAAGCCGGGGATTCGGGGCAGGTACGGGAGAGCCAGCCCAGGAGCCAGCAGCGCTCCGGGAACCACCGCAGCGCAGGGTATGGCTCTGCTCCAAGCCCCGTCCCTCCTTCCTGGGACCGGAGCTCAGACTGGGGAGAAAATGAGCATCTGAAAGTCCGTATGAATAAGCTAATGCCGCAGGGCTGTCAGTCATGTGCTAATACCCTTAGCTAAAAAAACATATTGATCCTGATTGCCTGGAATTGCACTTGAAAAGGGCTGGGTGACATTTCCAAGGAGACACGAGCTACTTTCAAGTCAATTAGCGGCATTGGAGGATTCATGCTGAGGGGACGCACTCACCTCCGAGGAATGCCAGGAGAGAATGAGAATTGAATTAAGCCTTTTCATACACCGAGAAACAAATCCTTTAATGGCCTGTAACAGCTGACAGGACACCCAGGGTCGCCAAAAGCATGCTGGCAGCAGCTAGGTGAAGAAGTTTCCCCGTGATGAAGCTGAGGACTGCAGAGCAGCAGAATCATTGCGACAGGCCCAGGAGGGCACGCAGAGCTCCACGGGGAGCTAAGCAAGGGAACAGAGGGAAGCAAAGTTTAAGTTCCGTGTCAACAATGCACGTGAAGCTCTTCATTCCTCCCCGGGTGCCTGATCTCCCTTGGGACTCAACGGGAATGTCACAGCCAGCACATCCCATGTACCACTGAGCAGCATGACCCTCTTGGAAAAGGCACTTGAATGAGGTCTTCTGCCTGCTGCCTTCCCAAAAATGTTCCTTACTCCCAAGGATCACAAAGCCTCCTTCAGAGCCCAGGACCCCAGGCAGGTTTGAAACTGCCACAGCAAATCCAAAGGCAGAGAAATTAGTGTAACTCTGCAATCCCCCTGTTTTTTCTATTTGAGGATGCTCTGACCCATATTTAGTTTCCATGGTTTCTTTTATGTTCCTATAAACATGAGTCTTGCACCTGAATTCAAGGCTTTCTGGACAGCTTTACAGAGATGATTTCCTGCTCTCTCACAGCAACTGCAGTCATTCTGTCTCACAAGCCAGGGAGCAGAACCCTTCGATCCCTGTGCAGGAGGGAGTGAAAGCCTTTCAGTCCACCCACAGGGTGAAAGTGACCCCACCAGCTACAGACTGGCTGAGGCCTCAGAGCTGCACAGGTCCCTGGGGTATTTGAATCTTCCTGAGTATGGCACAGGAAAATGAAAACAGCCAGAGAAACCATCCCACATGTTTTCTCCAGCCTCAGTTCTGCAACCCCTCAGACACTGTGGGATTCCCTGTGACAGCATCTCTCAGCCACGAGCCCAAAGCCATCTCCAACATGCCAGTGACATTTGGAGGCCCCAGAAATGCCACCATGTTCTTTTGAGTGCTGCCACAGCCCAGGGAAAGCTGCCCGTTGTCCCCACCTTCCAAAGACAGTTAGTTTAGCTAAGCCTAACAGCCCAGTCCTGTCCTCAGGCCCATCCTCATCCACACAGGTACACCAGGGATGCTGCACTAAGAGCTCTGATGGGGCTCATCCTCCTGTGCTGCAGCAGCACAAGTTTAATCGTGACATTTTTACCCATCCTCCCCATGGTGCAGGTTTTCCTAGTCCAGTACAAGCCAAGACCCTTTTGGTGCTCCCCTGGCTTCCCACCCTCGCCTCTGCTGCACTCCTAAACCGAATGATAGAGACAGACAGCTCCAGTCCCTAAGGAATCCAAACGGAAGTTGTTCTCAGCTCAGCTGAAGAGAAGAGCCTGTGTTAATAAACCTGCAGGCTTCAAGCAGAATAAATGACTCTCCTAATAGCCCCTGCAGACAGGAGGAGGCTTGGGAAATGGATCCTCCCGTGGGTTTGCCACGGAGCGTCCCTTGAGTTTTTAACCAAGCAATTTCTCATCCAAGTTTCTTATATGGCCAGTGACTTTTCTGGAGAAAAAAACGATATCAGAGTTCTGACAAATCTGAAGAGTCCTGCAGAGCCAGAGCCCCAGTTCTTTTGGTGACACCTCAGACCACAAACACCTATCCAGAGCACAGCCAAAAAGCTTAAGAAACCCATTTTTTCGCTAGAACAACAGAATACAGGGTGTCAGGCTCATTTTGCAAGGGCTGCTAGAAGCCTGGATCTCAGTCAAAGGTACCAGGGCTCAAAATAGCCTTTTGCAGTGTTTGCAGCCTGTGACACAAAGCATGGGTCATATTACTGAAAGCACCTGAGAAACACAAACGGCTGAGGCTCAGCTTCAAAGTGACCCTTGCTTCAACACCCACTTCTTTTCTTCTGTGGATAGAATATGGTTAAAAGCAACACATAACTACCATTTAATACCGAAGAAGTCGGTCAGACCACACGGATGCTTACAGGTAGAGAGCTGATGCACACAAATGACTTTTCCAAAGCTATACGGTAAATCCAAAACACAGCTGCGACTTAACCTCAGGTCTTGCAAACCCCTCCTTTCCCCCCCCCTCGACCATTGCACTCTGCTTTCTGCTTGCTAATAAAAGCCAGCTGAAGGGATATGGCATGGCTGCATGGACACATGCAGCAACCAGGGCTCTAGTGAGGAGTACAACCAAGAGAGAGAATCCATTCCCTCTGTGAGATGGGAAGAAAGCGGAGGGGCACAGCAGGGTGCTCCTGACAAGATGGGAAGGAAAGCAAAGGGAGGGTTTTGGGGGTTTTTTTTTGTCTTCACTGTGAAGAGATGTCTGCATTTCCCTTATTAACAGCAAGGCTCAACCCTAGCTAGAGAACAGCAGGAGAAGCTGAAAAACGGGGTCTGTTCAAAGCACCATTCCTCTAGAAATATCCAGCATGAGCTGCTCCCCATGAAAGCAGCCCACTACATTTCTGGGGTGCTCTTGCCCAGCCGTACAGGAAGCCAAACTGATTAAATGACCTTTTGTGGGTTTCAAACAAAGCAGCAGCACCTCCCCAGCCACCAGCAGCCCAGAAGACCCCACTATGGGACTAAAATATACAAGAAAGTCAAACTGGGTTGTCCCAGTGCCTGTGAGGGCAAAGGGGTGGTTCTGACTTCCAGGTCTGAAGGATCACAATCCTATCTGTACGGAGGTGCCACCGTATGTGCTGGCCTGTTTGATTATGTTTTAATAAAAAGAGAAGTAGGTGCCTCTAATGCAGAGCACCACATGCAGGAAGGGCTGATCCAGCCCCCCTCAGCCCCAGAAAGGAGTCTGCTACGATACTGGCAGGGTCACGGAGGCCTTAGGATGGGAATGGGGACAGACAGAGGTACCAGAGGAAGATGTGCTTGATAGGCAGGGTGATGAGCTGCTGGGTTAATGGGTAGGTGGAAGGGGGAATGACCAGGTGTCCAAGGAATCCAGAGGGATGGGAAAAGGAGAAGACTTCCATCAAATCTTAAAGCTGTTTGTTCTGGCCCTATCTGCCATTATGAATTTCTTCTGACCTTGGCAAAGATGATGCAAAATCCAACCCAGTATGAAGCTGGAGGAGGACTCAGGTAATTTTTTTTTTTTTTTTTCCCCACAGCCAGCTTCAATTCTCATCAAATCCCAGTTCACCCCAGCAATCCCTGTTGCTGAAGTCTCAGTGAATCCAATGACCCCAGCAGTCCACACCCCTGCACTGGGAAAGCACTTAAAATACACACACACACAGAGCCCGGGGGGAGATCTTCCCTCTACCTTCTCATATCTAGACCTGAGGGCTCAGCTGTGTCTTCTTACATAGATATTTTTTATGGAGGCAGAGGAATTAAGCTTTATTAAAACAAGGGCTGCGATTCTCTCTGTCACATGCACCCACGACATGGGAGTTCAATGTGACATGTACCACCAGGAGGGCTACCAGCAAAATTGCAAGAACTAGTAACCAGGAAGACCCAGGTTCAGGCCAGAGGCAAAGAAAAGACACAACCTGATGAGGGGCTGAATATCTTGTATTGCTCTCACGTGTGTCCTGGGGTCAGGTGGGGAGCACAGACAGTGAGGCGAGGCAGCAATGAAACAATGCTGATCGTGTTTCCTTTGCCCTGTGCCATTCATACTCTGAGGCTGTTACAGCTGCAGCCATGTGCTCCCCACGCAGCCACAGACAGAGAGGATTTAGTTCTCTCTAAAGCTAAAGCTTTAATCCAAAAAACCTCTGGATAAAAAACGGGGCTGGGAAAGGAAGCCATGACCAGCTTTCACCACCCAAAAACGTCTGCACAACTGCTTGGGTGCCAATAGGACAGAGATAACGATATTGAAGTGAATAAAATCAATTGTTCTGCAAGAGCTTTCTGGGACCATTAGTTAATTAAGTTGCCAACAGATAAAGGTCTGTATAAAAAGCTCTGATCACCTTTAGCACCCAAGATTAAAGAGGACTGGTGTCCACCCCCCGCCTACCTGCAAAATCCCAAACTGTTCATTCTCTGGCTGCTCCCTTTCACAGAGCAGCAAGAGTTAAAAAACCAAGCCACACTTCTCCTGCAGAAGCAACGGCACTGCCAAGCACGGGAACACCAGGGAGAAGGCAAGCACGTGGCTCGCAAGCTGCCCAGCTTTATTATTTCTTGAAACAAAGACATCTCTTCGTGCAAATGTTTTTCAAGAGGTTCAAGAGATGCAGTAACTGTCATGAGTCCCTTGCAGACACACCCGCCCTCCTTTTGGGACCATCACTTGGGAGATGATGAGCAACTTTTTGCTTTGCCCATCCCAGCTGTCCCTGGCCCCACTGCCCATGGCCCCTGCCACGGCGAGGGAAACGTGATCAGCACTGTTTCACTGCCACCTAATTCCACCTCCACACACCCACACGGGGACTAGATGATGTCTAAGGTCCGTTCCAACCCAAACTATTCAAGGATTCTACGACCCTCAGTCCACCAGAGGCCATATCCCACCTACCCAATCCTTGCTGTGCTCCAGTGGCCTCAACAGAACTAAAACCAAGCAGGGTCTTTCCAGAAAGTGCTCCCCTCCATAAGGTAAACTGCAAAGGAAAAAGGGATTTGGAAGCCCAGGAACAGATGGGAACAGAGAGAGACTGTTCTATAAAGATCTTCAATAACAGGGTATTCTTACAAAAACCACAGAGCACCATGAGGCTTGGCAAACAGGAAAGTCAGACTCCAATTCCCTTTTCAAACACCCCTGAAGATGCCCCAGGACAAAGCCCGGCTTTCCTCAAACCCTGCCTCTCCAGAAGTAACGGCTTCCTGGTGTACCTTTACCCTGCTGGTGATCCCGAGTCCTTGTCACCACATTCCCACCCTCACATTTGAATACTCCTCTCACTGAGGAGCTGAAGTCAGAATTCGCGTGGTTTACACACATCTGCTGAGATGGGGAGTATCATTTTTTTTCGGCTCCCCATGTGAATTACAGCTCCCTCTGGGCAGTACAGAGCTGCTTTTGAAGAGGAGCTAGAAACACTTCAGCACTTTCTGAGCAGATAAAAGGGGAACTGTCGGATCTGCTAGTTCTGGAGAAGAGAGAAATTTCTGCTTCCTGACAGCTGTTTACAGCACTCGTGCAGCCTGGCTGGGGTATCATTACCCACCGTGGGGCTCCGGCAAAGACACCAGCACCACCCCATGCTCCCGTTTGCCAGAGGAGCACAACATTGCTCAAACAGCATCTGGTTACCATCCAAATCCCAGGGAATTCATACACCCCTTGCTGCCATCCAGGTTTTCCGAGGCTCTGACTCCCAACGTACTCGAGTCAGAGTTGGACTCCTTTTTTTCCAGCTAGTTGGAAGGCAGCTGCTGGAAAGGCTGGAAAGACAAGCCCTGGGGGAAGACATGGGCACATCGCAGCACCTCCCCCAAACACAGCAGTGGGACAAGCCCCCAGTACATCACAACAGCATGACACGGATGCAGAGCAGTGCGTGGCAATATGACCTCTGGCAGGGTTGGAAGCACCCCAAAGCCAGCAATTAAACCTTAAGACAGAGTGTAAAGTTTTAACCTTTGTTTATCCCAATCTCCCAAGGCCTTCCAGCAACACACAGCCCAGGAACAGCTTTCATTACTTCGTTTAAACCCTTTCCAAACCCATTTAATCTTTAGCATCCACAGTATCCCATAGCAATGAGTTCCACAGTTTGCTTACACGGCATGGCAAGCAATTTCTCCTCTTGAAGCACCCCCAAAGTAATTTCACTGCAGATGCAGAAGGAGATGAAAAAAGCAGGGGGCAGTCTGGAGGAGAAGAAATTAAACCGTCACAGCTTTAGGAAGAGCTGGCAAGGAAAGGTTAAAAGAACTAGGTTCATTCAGCCTAGAAAAAAAACAGGAGAAGACTAAGGCACAGAGGCATAACAATCTTCCAGTAGCTTGCAGGTTATTAAGACAGCAGTCGATTGTTCTCTGTGTTCAGTGGCAGAAGAAGAAATAATTTAACTTGGAGCAAAGAAAGCTTAAGTTTAGACATCTGAAAAAAAAAGATCAAAAACTTTCTCCCTAGAACAGATATAGGGAAGTTGCAGAATTTTTCACTGGAGACATCTACGGAAAGGTTAAACAAACACCTGTGTGGAGGGGAAAGGTGTAATTGATCTTGCCTCAATGCCAACACATGGAGTAGGTTATCTGCAGAGGCTCGTTCCAGCCCTCTGCGATACCAACAGCAAACTTTTTAACTGCTTTCTTCATGCATTTTTAATTGCACTTTAATTTTTGTCCTCATATAGCTTGAGACAAGTGTGAAAAACAAAGCTGTGGCTATTATATCAGAAATTACATGCTTTCTGTTCCTTCAATGTAATAAGAAGATG
This sequence comes from Hirundo rustica, assembly GCF_015227805.2. Taxonomy (NCBI): domain Eukaryota; kingdom Metazoa; phylum Chordata; class Aves; order Passeriformes; family Hirundinidae; genus Hirundo; species Hirundo rustica. The sequence continues at coordinate 30,423,921 of NC_053458.1, read as the reverse complement.
TAAAAGTTAGAACAGATATATATTGAGCTATACAGTCACACCAATAAATATGCATGGGTGTCGCATCCCCTTTCGCTTTGCCAAAAATAGTACCAAATTATGCCAACCAATGAAAAACCACGTTTCATTAGGAAATGAACTTTAAAATACAAGATTAAAACGTGGTTTTTAAATCGAGATTTCCTGCTTGTTGATTTAAATCATGATTAAAATGGGTGATTCAAATCAACCATCCTGAAGAAAACAGGCCGCCTCCTCAAGTCTTTAGGGTGGAGAAGACAGCGGTGTCCCAAAGACCAGTCAGGTAATCCCAGTTTCCCCTGCTCTGCTCTTTCTGCAGCTCAGCATTCCTACCATATCCATCTTCTCTGAAGGAAAAGCAATCTCTGTCCCCAAGCCTGACACCCCTTTCTCTACCCTTCTCTGGACCTGGAGCCTGCACAGTTCTCATGCCCAAAGCGCATCATCAAGAAATTTCAGGCTGACACAGAATCAGTCTCAAACAAACTTCTCTTCAGCAATTATAATCAGATCCTCCCTGGATGCAAATAGGGTTTCTGAGCGTGGGCTCCAATCAAAGCTTGTGAGTAATTACTACAGGATTTTAAAACCTGCCCTCAAGAACAAGAGGACTGTGGAATCAACATGCCTGCTTGAGGGGATGGAGGTACGCACAGAAGGTGGGAGCTTCCCGTCAGCAGGATGTGGAGAAGAGAGTCCCAAAGACCTCCTTACGAATGGATTGTGGAGATTACATCCCAGAGCTGGACGAGAATATCAGGGTGCCACAAAAGGTGGTAGCTCTACATTTCTGCAGAACACTCTGGTCTTGAGACGGCCAGGTCTCGTCTCCAAAGTCATGGCATTCGGGCTCATGCAGAAGAAGCTTTCACAGAGCTCTGAAGAGAGCTCCGGAGATCCTTTGGTTTTCAGGTTACTCTGCCAAGTACACTGCCAGAGGTGCAAGGCGCTGGTGCTTCAGCCTGCACTCATCTGTCAGAACTCGGTGAACACCAGTGTTCACTTCCCTGGGCTCGTGGACACAGATGGGACTGAGAGGGGAAGAAGAATCCCTGGACAGGACACTTCCCAACTTTCTTTTTCCTCCAAATCAAAGGTTTATCTATGGTTCTGAAGATTCCCCAAAAGAATCCCACCATTTTCATTCGTTGACTTATTTATTTAACAGATCTGAGGTACCAAGGAACAATAAACCAGCAAAAAAGCTGAACTTCAGTTGTTGCAAAGCCAGAATTAACTGTGCAGTCAGCACAGGTAGAGATGCAGCCTACCTGAGCAGCCTCCACAGCTCCACATGGGATGTCCCAGCGCCAGAATCTGCCTTTCCTTATAGAAGAAGTGGAGAGAAGTACTCTGAGCAGAAAAATGAGAAGTTTTCCAGCAAGAGTGTGTGAGATGGAGGCAACTCAGTCAGGCAAAGATGACATCTCTGGGAATCACAAAGATCTTAATCCAACTAGTCCATCCAGGAAGGAAACGCCTCATGGGCATTTTAATGGTCTTGGTGCTGGCAATTTCAGGACAACACAAACAGGAGTGGGAAAATGCATCAGTGAGGATGAACGTGGGAAGGAGAGACCAGGACAAATCGAAAGAAATAACCAGAACTCCAAGAGGAATTGGTCTTCTCACAATCAACTTGAAATTTTCTCAGCACCTACTGAGATTTCATCAGACACAAAACAGCTCTACCAAAGGACATTTCAGCACAAATCCACCGAACTGAAAATGTGAAATGTATGAAAAATTGTAATTTTCCTTGGTTTGGCTTTTAAAAATCAAAGATTTTTAATTTATTTTTTTTTTCTTCTTATGCCTGGTATTAAATGAAACAGAAAGAATGGCACCCAGGCAGGATTCACCTGTCTTTCTCTTCCCACCTCTTCTAACTTGTGAAGACTTGCTTCTTCTTTAGACAAAATAAAAGAGTCTGTGAGAGAAAAACTAACTCCTGTTAAAAGCTGCATCTGCAAAAAAGTGAAGGAAACTTTGAATCAAGGACAGAATACGAAGGAAAGACAACAAAAACACTACTAAAAATAAGTTTTAATCTCTCCATTAAGAAAACTCCTTCTCCTGTTCAGTAAAGTTGAACCCTTGGCTTTTTTTTTTTTTCTGTGAAGTGATTGTTGTATTGTTTTGTTTGGGATTCTTTACCAATTTAATACATTCCATCTGCATTAAGCTGGGCAGCACAAAAGGGCACCGGGCAAGTCAGACTTGAGATTTTCAGCTTTGGCTCAAAATCCAGAATCTGTTGTTGATTGCTTGGGTAGAACAGCAGAGTGAGCTTTAAAAACAAATTCAACACCTTCCACAGCCCGAGAGGCATCTCTTTCCATCTGCCATCTCATGCAATCCTCCTTGCAGCATGAGAAGCAGTCCAAGACCCGAGCATATTGTGCAGATCCTCCGGTGATTTTGCAAACTCACCCCCATGACAAGGGGAAGAGCCACAGTCTCATCTGCCTCTCCTTCTCCCAGCAAGCAAACTGACTGCCTGGCCCTGGATTCTGTCATTAGAGACAGGAGTCGTTAAGAATTCATGCCCACTGCCAACACTGCATTTTTTGGAGAGGTCCTGCACTCAGGCAGAACTAATGAGCAGGCAAAGAAAGGGAAGAGCAGTTAAAGCAGAAAACACGCGCACAAATACAGCCAAAATGAGAACGCAGACTTATCTGTAGGTCTTCTCCCCTCCGAGGTACTTCGGCAGCATCGCATAATGAAATGTTTACCCGGGGGAAGGGATGATTGTCAGACCTGAGACAGGGACGGGGAGGCTGAGGGAGGAGGGATCTAAGGGTACCCAGGCACACTGGAGGGCTCTCCTGGAACCGGGGCCGGGTTTGAGAGCACCCACCCTGACACATTCATTCTGCCGGGGAGATCACGAGGGGCAGGCAGTGCCTTCGGAGCCATCCGAAGGCTGCAAATTCTCAGCTGTAAAAATAGGCCAGATAATACCTGTCTGAAGGGGATTTAGCCTGCTGTACGTGCAAAATACTTTGCAGTCATTGGACAAAGGATTTTATCAAAATACAGCCAGAGGCTGGATGAGATATTAACCTCCCCCTCTTCCAGCTACTGCCAAAAAAAAAAAAAAAAAAAAAAAATCCTGCTGGTTTCTGGGAGCAGAAGGCAGCACTTCTTTCTTCCTGCATTTCTGTGTGAAACAGCCAGCTGTGGAGCATGTGCAAGTGCTTACCACTAATAACAACTTTAACTGCAATGGAAGAGCAGAGAACTTAATCACATATAGAAATAGGACACGCAGAGATGGGATTCACAGAGGGACAGGCTCTCTTTGCACCCACAGAGCTGACTGCATAAGGAAGGATGCTCTTCAATGTACACATCTCCACATACAGCTTTGCTGAATTGTTGCTGCCAGAGAATCGTAACTAAAGCATTTCTCACTTCCATCTGTTTCTGTTGTAAGCCATAATGTTACAGCAGCATTTATTCCTTCTTCCCCTTCTCTTCCCCTGCCTGCTTTTTCCGCAAGCATCCAATTTTTTAGGCCTATAACCCTGAAAATGATGAAAGTCTCCCATTGATTTCAATTGGCTTTTGTTTAAGGGCTTGATAGCAGAGAGAAAAATTGAAAGATCATTCATTGAACGAGACAGATTTGGCCCAGTTCCCCAGCTGGTGTAAATCAGCACGAGCACTCAGAACTTGGAGGCTCCCTGCCCTGTGCTGATGACTTAGTCCACTTCTGTGCACACCAGGAATTTTAATGCTGCTGCCCTGGCCTGGCAGCACACGGACCCGGCGTGCAGCTTTTAATGCTGCCCAACAGCTCCAGCTCAGGACCGTGCACGATCCACCCCACTCACCTTCAGGACAACCCGTGCCATGGGCTGGAAGGCAGCTCTGAAGCTGCCAGGCTGTTCCCCTGGAGCACAAGCCTTTTCACAAGCCACCAGGTATCCCAGGCTACTGGATCATCGCTCCCTGCAAAAGGTAGAGCATCCTGTTAATGCCAGTATTCAAAGCAGGATGCACCCAATGCATTACACCCATACCCTGGAGCGTGGCAGAGGAAGGGTGGCACCTCTCCATGAATTTGCTCTGCCTCCCTTCCTCCCCTTGCTCACCAGAGGGAATTAGCCCACCTGGGATTAGAGCAGGCAGCCTGCGCTGGCAGCAAGGTACAAAGCACAGGGAGGCTTTGCAGCAGCACGTGCCTGAGGCAAGACAAGAGGCATACCAAGCACAACTCTAAAGCCATGCTGCTGCTGGAAATCCCCTGGAATTACCTTCCTCTCGTGATGCAGATATTCTTCCTTTCCGCAGCTCACCTGTAGGCCTGTCCAACCTGAACAAGGTGCTCCCAAGAGGGGCGGGAGAGGATATGGATGGTGCATTACAGCACCGCCATCAGGGCTAGCAGTAAGTTTAGGGTCTGAATAGGAGTGAGGAGGCAGGATACAGGGTCAAAGGTAGTCAAACCTCTGTCAAAACGCGTTTTTCCACCACTTTTCACTTACCTAATTAGAGCCATAATACAAGAGACAGTCTGGAAGAGCAAGAACCATTTGTCTACAAGCCTCTAGCATTGATCAGCTGGATCTTTCTTTTCCTACAGAGGAGATTGCTTCAGTAGCCCAGGAAAGGAAGAGGAAAGGCAAAGCAGAGAAATGAACAAGCTAACAAGAGGAAAACCTCTGGCTGGCAAGTCTCTTGCTCACCTTGATTAGTCGAGCAGGATATAGACATAAAATTACAATTGCTTCCTCCGTTCCCCCCTGCCCCTCCCTCTTTGTGTGGGGAAGATGTTAAAAACGTCAGGCTTGATTTACCCTGACACGCTGACTGACTCACGGCAGATACAAATCCTCCCCACCAAACCAACCTCCTCTACCTGCCACCAGGCTGCAGATGGCAGGGGGAGGAGGGGGGAAACACCATCTCCCCTCCTTGCCGTGCACATCAAGGCAAATAACCTCTTCCTTCACCCACCTCCAAAAAGCAGACAAGCAGCTTTTGTTCAGGTAGCTGACGCTCCTGCACGAGTGTGTTTTAAACAAGGCCACGCGATCTCTCCTTCGCTTTGTGCCTGTCTGTGCTCATTTTTGTTGATGCAGGAATCTGGGGATGTGCTGGAGCACACATGTTCAGCTCAATCTGACCACTGCCAACTGAATTACAGCTCAATTTCACCGGGGTGATTAGCTCCAAAAGGAGAAAGGAGACGGCAGGGGGAAAAGTAAACGCCAACCTATCCTTGTGCAAACTTCCAAAGGAACAGCTAAAGTGTGTTTTGGATAGAAAAGCAAGAGAAAGCTCTAGGCAGGAGGGAAGGAAAAAGGGGTGGATAAAAGGAGAGAGGGAAAGATCTATTAGAAGCGGATGTGGTGCAGTCTGGGATACAGTTCTGGCATGTCTCCAGAGGCCAAAGCAGTTCCTATAGGATGGAGGTTTTCTTTTAAAAATACTAATGGGCTGATTTGCAGAGCTGCCTGGCTCCCAGGTCTCCCACAGAAACTACTCCTCAAACATCATTAACATGTGTGCACTGCTGAGAAAGCCTTCCAAATATGACCCCGCAGGCTGACTGCGGCAGCCGATTCCAACGGGGCCCAGGCACCACACACCACCCTCACAGGCCGGGGTTTGCTGTGCCACTGTCATGGCTCAGGGCTGGCATGAGACCCACACACCCGGCTCTTACCTCTCAAGGCTCTTACCTGCCTCAGTCCCCACGGGCTTGTGGTGTCCTCCACGCCCCCCAGGCTAGATGGTCCTGGTGGGAATCGTGATGTAGCCCAGCACCACTGCCCTGCCTTCACCACCTGCCCTGTGATTCCTCATCCAGCACACAAGGTCTCACGTAGTGGGAGAAGACTGGGGACATCCACTCCCGAGGAAGGGAAGTGCTGTCAGTCAAACCACACCTCCAGCACTCAGCCTCTGAGACCCTGTGTCAAGACAAGAGGCCACAGCAGACATAAGAACATGGCCGCAGCCTTCCCGAGAGGAAGACGGGGAAAGCAAATGAGGATATCCACGACTCTCTTCTCGCTGCAAACCCTATGATTACATTCAGCATCCCCAGGAATCTGCCTTCCATGATGATCTAAGCCCTGCTTCACATTTATTCATTCTCCTCTTTTGGACTTCACAGCAGCAAGTGACGATGGAACGTATATGTAATTATGCATGTCGGGAGAATGGACTTACCTTCATTTACTTTAAACTTTTTCCCTGATGAGTTCACTGGGTAACCCACATCACAAGATACAGCAAACCATTCTATTCCTCTCTGGACTGTACTTGGCTTGATCATCCCCCTCTCCCAGCTGCCTCTCTACTCAAACAACACTTCTCAATCTGATTAATCTCTCCCTGCCTGCAAGCTGCCCCGTAGTTTAAATTACAGACTCTGCCTTTGTGGGGTTTCCTACACCTTTCCCCCCAAAAGGCAGTCACAATTCCAGAAGTGGCAGTTTTAGAGAGAGAACCTCCCCCACCCTCCTGGTAACACACATCTGATTCCTGGGACTGACCTCCACTGAGTGTGGGTGGGACATCCAAACCCCACTCTAACGCTGGCAAAGTGTCCCTTCCCACTATTCCAGATACTGAGGGATCAACAAAATTATTCATATTGTACTTTTCAGGAGGCTGCTGGAAGGGTACTTTGTCAAATTACTGGAGGGACCAACAAGACACATTCTGGAGCTTGAGGCTACTTGTATTTACTAACAGAACCACTACTGAGTTTATATCTTATCTACAAAAACAAACCCAGGAACCTTTCCATCCCAAGAGGGAGAAAACACCATTTGTACAGCACAATACAACACAACAGTTCTCAGTGACATTGGCATGCTGAGCTTCCTTTTGCAACCTCCTGGTTAAGAAAAGCTCCAAAAAATGTGTGTTGTGCGATAAACAAAAGCAGCACAGCAGGAACTCCTGTGATACAGAATTCCGTTTCTCTGTAGTTATTTATAAACTCTTCTTTCCAATAGTTGGGAGCTTCATAAACTAGAGCAGATCAATAGACCTGAAAAGGTAGAGGCTGATCAGAGGGAATTAGATGACACTGGTGTACACATCTTTAGAAATAGGAAGAGAAGTGCTGATCAAAATGCGTGGGTCAGAAAGGCCTTTTTGTCCTTTTATTTTTCCCTCAATCCAATATTTTCTCCATTTTCAAATAAAATTTTCAAAGTGCTGGTCTTAAAAAAAAAAAAGCATATTTCCTTTTCTCACACTCAAGCTGAAGTAACTTCTGATTGGAAAATTTCCCATTGGAAAATGCCAGAAACAAAATTCATCATGGTTTTGGGAAGGGTGGCGGGGAGAAATCTGACTTGGGTCTTACTTGCCACCGAAATCCGGTCACCGCCTTTTTTAGGGTGCTCAGAAAAAGAAAAGCAAGAACATTCTTTTCTCAGCAGAGGCATTGCAGCTCTTTGGACAGATGTGGTTGTTCTTCATGTGCAAGGAACTTACGGGCTCCCGGCTGTTGAGACAGCCCAGAGATCACCCCCAGCCACGGGAATGTGAACACAACGCCGGGGTTTCTCTTCTGAGAGGCCAGAAACCACGTCCAACTCTCCAAGCTGTCTCGGAGCCACTTCCCTAGGCTGTCTGCAATCCAAATCAAATCACGTCTGACTTCAGGCCAAGTTGAGGAAACTCGATTATCTTTCTCCCCCTACGCGATGGGAGATGGCAGGTTGAGGGGAAAGAGGAGGAAGGAGTGAAAAATTAACACAAGCACTTAAGATGTTATGAAACTGCAATATGCATCTGTAGCCTGGCCCCCAGTCCTCCAGCCTATACATTATTTAACAGAAAAGAAAGCATAAATGAGCCAGAACAATAGCTAGAGGGTGGGAGAGGAATGCGTGTGTATATATACACATATATATATTTAATTCCTTAAACCATGCCCATTAGTTTTGTTTCTTATTTAGGATCCTGCATTAATCATGCTAATATTTTACAGCCGGGCTGTACACTTTAGCCATTACTTTAATCAAAGCCATCAGCGTACCCAAGAACACGCTACCAGGTGGGAATAGCTGCTACCGCTCGCTGTTAATTACTTTGCATTTTACAGCAATCAGCAGCAGGGGCTGAGATCATAATAAATTCATGACTTATGGGTCCATAAAATCATTACCGTAGGAAAATATGTTTTATCAGGCATTCGTCGGGCTGCTGCTCAGAGAGAGATTTCTTGAAGGAAATGACACCCATGAAATTAAACCGATCCTTGCAGTCAGCAGAAATGCTAATGCGGGCACAAACAGAGCCGAGGCTTGTGCTGAGCGCAGGGAGGAGAAGAGGGAGAAGGATTTCGCCAGCCAGGAAGGAGGGGAGGTGCTGGGGGAAGCCTGCTCACCCCAGGATAGGCGGGGCAGAGGGAGGACAGCGCACTGGAAGGAAAGGGAAGAACCAAGAGGAGGATGCAGGGCTGCTAAGGAGTCTCAGCATCATCACCGCCACGGCCTGAGCCTGCAGGAGCACTGCTCCATGGGGCATCTCAGCACAGGGACACAGAGGGAAAAACTTACTCACACCCTTTGAACAGGAGAATCATAAAATCATAGCGACCCACAAGGACAATCATGTCCAGCTCCTGGCCCTGCACAGAATCCCTGAGCCTGAGAGTGCTGTCCTAACACTTCTTGAACCCCGGCAGAGAGGGATCCTGCCAGATGAAGACACACCGATGAGCCGACGTGCAGCAGCTTCACCAGCCTGGGCTATATTCCCTCTCCAATGGCAGTTTTCCAGAAGGGAATACAACCGATTCATGACTAATCACAAAATCTCTTTGCCTAAATAATGACACCGAGGGCTTTGCACACAGGGAATGGCAGCTTGGCCTGAACTCCCAGCCCCTAAAAAGAGTCAACCGAAGGCCAGAGTTTTAATTCAATCCCCTAAAAGCCCAGGCAGGTTGTGGGACATGCTCCACATGGAGCACAGCAATGCCCCTGCAGTAACAGTGAGGGCGGCAGCAAAATCAAGCAGTGCCAAATTGACATAAAGAAGCAATAAAGAAGCCTCAGGATCTGAGAAGCATGAAAGGAGCCTAAATGAACTTGCTGAATATTTTCTAAGTCTTTTCTGCACTTGCATAAAATCCCATGGCACTTGCAGAGTCATTAGCCCTGCCAGCTCCTAAAAAACAAACAATAAGTTCACTTCTGATTTTTTTCCTTTTTTGCAGTCTAAGATCAACTCAGTATTCTTTGGCAAGAAGCCACTGGCTCTTTAGAACTCTCATGTTTCTTGGCCTGTGAAAATGAAAAAGTGAAATGCCAACTAGAAAATACCCCCAAAGTGTTAAATTGGCTAAGCCCTTGTTTTTTGCTGCTTGTTTCAGTCTGAAAAAACTAAGGAAGCTCAGTCAGATCTGGTTTGTTTGGTTTATTCGCCTCTTCCAATTACACTGTGCAAACAGGGAACATTATTTAGTGTTATTTAAGCATGAAATTATAACAGATCATTTTGAATATCAAGGCCCTAAAAATAAATCTTTCTATCAAGGCACAGTAGGTCTAGATCTACTAGCTTGTTAACATCCACCAGGGTGGGCAGAAGGTGGGAAAACCCCGGTGGAGAGCTCCGTGTGTAAGAGATTCGTTCCTTTCCTTTCTGGGATCGTGAACGCCTGGGCAGTTCGGCTCCAGGACTGCACTGCTGGGGCTGGCATCGGAAGGAACACGGAAGCAGAACCAACAGTGTGGCCAGAGACCACCTGATACCCTCCAGAACATCCTGCACAGTGCCCTGGGCTCTCCCACTCCTGCAGAGCCCAGAGGAGCAACACCAGCTGAGAGCCACCTGCGAGCTCCAGAGAAGATCCCTCTGGGTCCCACCTCCATGAGATGAGGGCTCTGTAAGAGGTGTTTTGTTATTCCTTCAGCCCAGGTGGTTTTCCTACAAGGAAAGCCTGCCTGCAGCACCCCACACGGCTCTGGGTGGTACCTGCATGCCCATTCCATGGAGAATGAGCCACCACACCCTTATGGCTCAATCAGGATTCCTGGCCAGAACACATCACGGTTCCCTCTCCAGGCAATGCCCCTGGATTCCTTTCCCTTAGTATCTAGGGAGACATGGGCAAAATACAGAGTGCACAGAACAGCCAGCCCATGCTGGCCAAAAGGAGAACACTTGGACCTACATCGTGGGAGATGCTCCCAGGTCTAGCTGAAGCTTACCAGAGGTTTCCACACTGTACTCCAATAAGCCAATACCACACAGAAATAACAGCCCCAGAGCTACATTAGCCTGACACCAACCTTCACCCAGATTCCAGCTACCTTGGGCTACACCAAAACGTCCTTGCTGTCCTACCTGGGGCCCCAGAGCAAGCCCCATGGCTCGGGTTGCAGAAAAGCTTATGCCAAAACCTCCTGTGCAGCCCCATCAGCCACAGAAGACAAGCCCAGCCCCACTCCCCGGCCCCACAGGGTGAGCTCCCCTCCTTCCAGACGAGTTCTGGAGCAGGGCTGATGTGCCAACAAAATCTCCTTGTGCAGAACAAGCTGTGGGTAAGAGCAGGTTGTGGCAGAGCTCTGCTGTCCCCAGACATGCTGCTTTTCTTTGCAAGCTGTCTTTACCTTAGGAAACCCCAATCACTTTAATCCCTGGGAGTGAAATGCTCCACGCACGGCCCAGACAGCTGCTCACTGCTTGGCACTGCCAGCCTGGCTTCAGCCCTGGCTGAAGGAGCAAGGAGGAGCCAAGACCTGCACCCAGGTGTTCCATCAGCCCCTTAGGAGCTCCCAACCAACCAGAACAAGCAAGCCACAGCCTCTCTGTGTGATAAACTGCCTTTCTATGGGTTTGACCCTCTCAGCAATCCCTTTCCTACCTCTCCAAGGAGCAGGAATGATCCAAACCACATTTGAATGTCTCTCCAAGATTCAGAAGGGCAACAAAACACAGTGAGCCAAAAGGAAAACCCAGAAAATATCACACTCCAGCCAAACCTACCTTCACTCTCCGGGAATCTGGCCAAATTACCTGAGCTAGACCCTCCTGTCTGGCCCAAGGCTGGACCATCACCTTTTTGCTTCCCTCTAGTGGGTTCCAGGTTGACTGTTCCTATTGGGGCAATACATAACTTCATCTGACAGGTACTGCAGCCTAGAGATTTCCCCTTTAAGGTCCTACCCAGCTATAAATATCCTTTTCTTCTTCAGGGAAAGAGCATCTGACCCAAAGTGTATGAAGCTTCCTGACAGGCTGGGAAAAGAGAAGAGGTTTAAATGTCAGCTAAAACAATCTTCATTTTCTTTTCTAAATTTGCAAAGCTCCCCGAGTCACTGGAGTGAGGAATTTGCCTGTTTGAAGTTCAGCCTGAAAATCCTTTCGCAAAATATTTGCTGAAACACAATAATGTAGGAATTGGAGGGGATTAAAACAGCTTCAGTCCTTGCCCCATCCCCCTGAAGCCCCTCTTTAAGAGGGTTTCTGTAAAAGCAGACTTAGGTCCCCATGTCTTGAAGGCACAATACAAAGGAGAGAGGAAAGGAAATAAAAACGTAAAGCTCCTAACATCACTATTATTGAAACGCCTCATTTGACATTTTGACTGTTTCAATTAGCTAACAAGGAACGCTCCACTTAATCCACCCTCAGATACTGAAAGAAACCAAGTCTTTCCCTTCCCCCATGCCAGATCCGGCCTGGCAGCTACTTCCCAGCCTCTGGAGAAATCCCAGCCGAGGTGATGGCTCCTGCCCCGGGGCAGCCAGCAAGGCAGAGCACACCCAGCACAATGCTGGCTGACATCAGGGAGCATCCTTCCCTCAAACTCAAGGCACAGCGTCAGAAAGACCAAGGAGGAAGGAAAAGGGCACCCAAAAAAACCACTGTCAGTGCCTTTCCTTACCATTTTGGGGAGCACAAGAGCAACGTGGTACTGCCAGACCAACAGAGGGGCCTCTCCCCCTCATTAGGATTAGCCAACAAGGAGCCCTGGCTGGTTTGAACTGCACCGAGCTGAAAAATTACCCTCAATGATTCAGTACCCGCAAGAGAGGATCAAACACTGTGAAAACATTTCCCACCTCCTGCACACAGTTCTGGGCTAATTCGACTGGGTTCGTTTTACTTCTCCAGGATTTATCCGCCGCTGTGATTTTATGCCAAGGAAGCCGAAGCGCCGGGAGCTCTCCTGTCAGCATGTGGAACGGCCAGAGCCTTCCTCCACGGAGCGTTTTACAAGCTTTAAGCGCACACACGCACTCCCCATCCCACAGGTGAGCTCCTGCCTGCGAGGGGGCTCGTGGCCATTCCAGGGGAGGTGCTCTACACTCCATAAAGTCAGGGCGGTCGCCTTCGGCTGGGAGAGCTCTCATGAAGATTGATTATCCCACCAGGAGCACTTTCTTTGCTTTGGGCAGAAAAACAATTCACCAGTTCTTCTATGGCTGGACTTTCACAGACAACTCTGCAGGCACCACCAAGAGGATTTTCTCCCACGTTTGGAGGTGGAGGAGTGGGCAAGGAATGACGCACACAAAGCCACAGAGATGTGTGATGTCCACAGGACATCACCTCATCCAAAACAGTGGGGTCCTGAGGCAGTAGGCCCTTACAGTCCCTTACAGTCAATGCTGTCCACCTTTCTTCACATTTGAAGGGATCAGGAGACTGAAAAAAGCCACAGTGCTGGGTTAATTGTTGGACTTGATGATCTTGGAAATCTTTTCTAGCCCTAATTAAGTGGATTTAGGTGTGGAGAGCTACCTGTGACACCACCTGCTGTAACTACAAGGACTTTCAAGTCCACACTGGAACACCTAGAATCTGGCGGGGAGGAGTAGGAGCTGCCTGACAGACTGCGGAGCAAGGTAGAGGCAATGCATCAAGGTCAGCAAAGGCCTTTTTTCCTGTGTAAGACACAGGTTTCTCTGTTGCTTCCCATAAAGAAAGTCTGGCACAAGCAATGGGACAAATCCTGCCCGTTTTATGCCAACCACAACCTCAACCTGTTTGTTCTGTCCCAACTGACAGCAATACTCTCCACGGGAGAAGAGCAAAATCAGGGCATATTTGGAATAGCCTGTTCCACTGCTGCTTTAATAACTCCCACACCAGGCTTATGTTAACAAGAGATGCAATTTCCTCTACCCATGAAAATAAACACCAAAACAATACAAGTGTTTCCAGGATCACCTCAGCAGACCCTGTCTCCCTTCTGCACAGCAACCAGCTGGCTTGGAGAGTTGAGTCAGGTGCTGCCAGCTCCTCAACAGCAAGTTACCTTCCATCATTTGGCTCTCCTCAGCAGTTCAGGAAAACATATGCGTGTCAGGCAGCACTTAACTGAGTGTGAGACTGTGTGCCAGGGGAACAAAGGTGCACGAAGGCTTTGTGGGAAACCGACCCTAATCCTCTCCTGAAATACCTTGGCTATCTTTGAGCTCCTAGCCTCAACAAAAGGCACACAAACCATCATAAATAAGAACTGTATGAAACCCCACATCCCTACATCCAGCCTCTGATCAGTGCTGGGGTTATGTCTAATAATCACTCCTGCTCAGCTCCACTTTAAACCAGTCCCAGTGCTTCCCTGCTCCATGACTGCTGGAAGGGATCACTGTCTTTAAGCTAAGTCTGCTGAGCTCCTGGACAGCCCATAACTAGCTGTCCTTGTGCCAACTCCTGCTTTCCCTAAACAGTTCTTCTCCCAGAGTGCATCACCTCTTAGCCTTGATTTTGTGAAGCCAAACTCGGGGTGTGATAGGACTTGTGTGATTCTGACTTTCTCTGCAGGCTCCTTTACACCTGCTCCCACTGACCTCATTGGTCTGCAGAAAGACTGGCCACAGTCTTTCTGATGTGGTCTCACCAATCTAGCTGACAGCAGGGCTAACACTTCCCAGCATCTCACTGGGGCTTCCAGCCGTCCTCGTTACTCCTGCTTTGGCTGTGTCTTGTCATCCTAGTGAATCACAGAATATTCTGAGTTAGAAGGGACCCACAAGAGTCATCAAGTTCAGCTCCTGGTCCTGCACAGGACATCCCCAACAATCCCACCGTGGCTGCCAGACTTCAGGGAGCATGTCCAAAAGCTTCTTGAATTCTGGCATCCATGGGGCTGTGACCGCTGCCCTGGGAAGCCAGTGCCCAAACACCCTCTGGGTGAGGAACATCTTCCTCTTATCTAGCCCACACCTCCCCTGACACAGATTCATGCCATTCCCTCAGGTCCTATCAGTCTCAGGTCCTATCACTGCCTCACCCAAGTTTTGCCCCTCTACTTTCCCACCACAGAGGGCTGGAAAGGCCCTTATTTCCTGGGAAAGGCAGCTGAAGCCTCACCAACTCAGCCCAGTGCCCAGGAGCTCCCTTACCCACGAACAGAGCGCTTCACAGAAAGAAAGCCTCACTGGGCCTGCAGAAGGGACCTGGCAACAGCTTCTCCATCCCAATCTCCCAAACAACCCATAGGCACCAAATACCTGCAGCATCCCAAGCAGAGGTGCCTCCATTAATCACAGCCCTCTGCAGTTAAAGTTATTTAATTCAGAGGTGAGAGAAGCTGCTCAGCTGTTTATGTCCAAGGGTTAAACTTGCCCCAGCCGCACACTAAACACATTTTTTACAATCTGGCAGTGATCCTTGCCTATTAAGCATCTCTGGCTTCAGAGAAGAGGTATTGATTTATTTCACTTTTATGGCTGGAGGTATTTATTCCTATTTGCTTTCTCGCTTCTTCACCCCAGCTGGGATGGGGGAACGAGGAGAAGAAAAAAAACCAAAAAAACATCACAAAGCTGGTGGAGCCAAGAGGTGATGGCTCACAATTTTCTGATGGAGGGCACGAAGGCTGGGACAAGGGAGGCGGGGACCAGCTCTGGGGCTACGCCAGGCTTTGTCACAGCTTTTATTTTTGCAATGAAAAGAGGAAAATGTGTGGCTGGAAGAAAAGGAAAACACATCAAACTACAGAGGGAAGGTTCCTATCGAAGTTGTGTCCCCATAGGGTGCTTTGTGAGTTAGAGCTTGATTGATTTGTACCAGGTAAGGACCTCAGCAAATCTCTCCTATGGGAAGAATCTCAACGCTTTCCCATGTCCTAAAACCAATCTAGAAAGGAAGATAAAACCACACAGCTGCAAGAGAGAGCATGGACTAACATCCCTGATTTTAGCCCATTCCCCATACTGCCACAGACAATCATTTCCAGGCAAGGCTCCGGGGCAGGGCCCCCACTCCAGTGTCTGACACTGTGTTTCCATCTCTCCCTGGCACAATTGATGCTGGGATGTGGCTGGCTTTGTTACAGAGGGCCAGTACAAACACAGATTGGCATCTGCATCCTTCCAGATGTTTCTTTGCACGCAGGGAGGTGCCATGAGATGCCTGGGGATGTGATGAAAGCTACAGGACAGTTCAGACCCTCCAATACAGCAGATGCTCTGGCTCATGGCATAACTCCCATCTCACATGCCCAGCTTGTTCTGCCTCCTAGTAGGGAGTTTGCTTCTCAGAAATGCCAAAAAGTCACTCACTATGAAAAAGCCAATCACATTCTTTTTCAGCAGCATCCAGTGTCAATATATGAGCCTTAAGCTCTGCCACAGAACCTTCTCACAGCACAGGACCAGACATAAAGCATCCTGCTCTCCCGTGGCTGTCTGGATTGTTTTGGAGACATTGCTTAGAGGTGAACACTGCAGTGCTGGGTTAACAGTCAGTCTCAATGATCTGAGAGGTCTTTTCCAACTTTAGCAATTCAATGATTTTGGTTGGAGGCATGTTTGAGGAGATGCTCCTATGTGCAGGTAATGCAGATTCAACACAAGCATATGGTGTGTAGGCACCATCTTTGGATTTCTGGAAGCACAGTTCACGTCTCTGTTTCTGAAATCCCATGGCACAGGTTGTGGGAACAGAAAGTGAGCAAAGGCCTGACTTAAGCAGGGAAAACTGGGGGGAAGAAGGGGAAGTAAGAGCCAGGGGCAGTGGGGAAGAGGGTAGGAATACCTGGACAGGAAAGATGGAGCAGGTCCTGCTGCAGAAGGGAGAGCCAAAAAGCATTTGAGGGAGGTGGGAGGGGCACTTTGGAAGTTCTGGAGTAATAAGGGTTGAGGGTTTGGAACTCCATACAGAGGAGCAGCAGCAGCCCTGGAGCACAGAGCACTCCAAGTGGACCTGGAAAAAAAAACCAAAAAACAACTACAATAAAAGATTTCTGGACATAGTAGACAGCCACTGAAAGACACTTCTTTGCACTTCACTGAACCTGCAAATTCCAGGGTCTCCCATCTGTCCCAAAGGCTGCAAATCTCAACTAGGGGCTTTGTGTATCTTCTGACAATTTAGCCTAGCCCTGAGAAAGCAGAACTTGAGCTCTCATCCTATCTGTTTGTTTGACATCCCTCCTGCTTCAAAGGCAATCCCGCATTTCCATTCGTCAAACACAACATGCAGAGAGAGAAGGAATGAAAGGAGGAGGTGGGCTAGCGGCAGATAGCACGGAGCGCCACTGAGCGCAGCCGGTTCACGCTTCATTAGCATCCTCTCTCACCAAGCTGCGAGCACAGCCTTGCAGTCTGGCTACACACAGACAGGCAGGCAGGGAAGGAGCGCATTTTCCATTTGGAGCCCAACTCCCCCCTTCCCAAACCCGGCTAAGCCCCGTGGAGGCTTCCTTGGGCTCAAAGGTGCACACTGGTGCTCCAGCGTCTCCCGCTCTAGTTAAATATACCTTCAGGCAAACGTCAGGAGTGAGCCCAGTTTGAAACTTACCGTGTTGTCAAGATGACAAGTGCTCTGCCAGGCTGTTGTTCTCTGCTGCCCTTCCTGTGTCTGTTCCCCCTCCCCTTCTCCTCATTAGAAGTTCCCTTGATAAACCAAGGCTGGGGTTTTTGGGCTTTTTTTTTTTAATCATTTAAATGTTTTCTTAACTTCAAAACATCAACAGCTGCAAGACTGAAAGAAGAAGGATATTTTTACACCGACACAGACAGAGATTCAGCCTGCTACAACACGGCAGGGTGGGTTCATGGATGGGGAAGAGCCCCGGTGTATCGTACTCATGTGGCCACAAGCAGGAGCCCAGCCTGGAATCTCTATTCTCCACGGGCTGCTGCTGGCTCACCCCGGCCTGGAAACCCTGGCGATGGAGTTGGGAGCAAGTCAGCATATGCTGCAACCTCACTTACCTCAGCTTTCTCTATTCTCGTGTCCAGTATGATCTCCAAAGCCCTCAGTTTCTGTCCTGCACACGACAGCCTTCAGAGCCCCCACCCACGTTTATGTGAGGCTGGCATCAAGGATGGACCCAGGGTGTGGATGACACTCCTAAGCATAACAGCACAAAGTCCTGAGGAAGGAGCCCCTGAGCCAGGCAGGAGCATAGACTGAAAGACAAACATCTGGAAGCCCCAAACACAGGCTAGGGACAGAGCTCAGCAGCCCACAGCTCAGTGGCTATTGGTGCCAGCAAGGGACTGCGTAGCCCACAGGACAGACAGCAGGGGAGCATTGCTAGTTTGGCTTTTTCCTTCCTGGCCAACTTCTCAGTCTCTGTGCCTCCATGTCCTTGGATTTCTGCTTTCAATTACTGGATATTTAAATTTTATTGGTTAAGGGTTTGAGAAGGACTAACAAGCTCCCCTTGAAAGCAAGGTGAAGCTCTGAACCTTCCTACAGGCCTTTTCTATTACACCCACCTGCCTGCGTTCCTCACAGCAATAAAACAATTCCTTTTCCCTGTTAGACGTGCTGGGAAGCATCTTCACTGGCAGCCCAGCTCCTGGAAGAGCTTGCTTTAAGTCTTGGCCAAGCCATTGAATCAAAGCCCCTTGAAAGGGAAGATGAATTATGCATTCTCCCCTTGCCTTCTTTGACTCTGGTGGCTCTCCCAGCATCCCCAAGCAGCAGCAAGTGCTGCAGCCGGGGCTAAATGGTCACAGGAGTCTCCCTACCTCACCCGGGCTCCTCCTGCACTGTTCTCACTCAAGGCTGGCTCCCACTCCTTCCAAGAACACACACAGCATCTGGCACTGGGTCTCTAGAATGAGCAGGGGCTTCTTGGTACCACTGACAAATAAATAACCACGATTAGCTCCTCTAAATGAGCATTCCCATCTTCTAATAAACATCGTAAAAAAGAAGAAATGAGCCTTAACTCACTTTTATTGTCACAACTGACGTGTTGCAAGATCTTAATTGGACTGAAAAGAGTTTCCAGTAAGGAGATGCTGTTTAACTAACTCATTAGCAGCAGCCTGACAGAGAAGGATGCTCCAGTTTTAGGAAGGGGAAAAGAAAAAACAGATCCCACCGATTCCCCACCTGCCCATGCCCCAAACAGCCTCAGGAAGGAACACAGTAAAGAGTCTCTTCTTTACCTCAGGCACACAGCAGTGTGCAGCACACACCCATTCAAACATCTGCCCTATGTTCCCTTCCACCAGTCAAGAATGACACCGAAATGGGACCTGTGGGCAGCTACCCTCAAACTGAAAATATCTGAGTCCTTCACAGTACCCATTCCCATGCAGCACCTACAGGATATTCAAAAGTTCCTGAGCAACAAGAGCTTCACCTCCTCTCCAGCACTGTTTCCACCCCGGGGTTCTCACAAGGTCTTGGGAGGCAAGGCAAGGAGCGCAGTTCCTCATCAGTCTCCCAACAAGCAGGAGGACTGCTCTGCCTCACCTATTGAAGAAATATATTAACCCAGAGACTGATAAAGCATCACCTCAACAAGGCAAACTTTCCAGCAAATTCTGAACCTGAGGGAGAGGGATGGAAAACACTGTGCAGGCGTCACAGCCAGCCCAGCATCAGCTGCACCCCACACCTCTGACTCGGACAGACAGACGGCTCTGTGCAGTTGTTCCACCCCGCAGATCTGGAGCAGCTCCTGGCTGGTTTACTCCAGCTCTCTCTGTCCCAATGCAGATAAATTTAGTTTTCTGCTCTCGCTGCCTGGGGAAGAGTAGGGAGGGGGAGCTGACATCTTTCAAACGAGACCTTAAAAATAAGCTGTCTGCATGTCTGGACATTGAAGAATTCCAGGCAAAGCTTTGCCTGGATAAAAGAACTCGTTCCAGCACCCTAACCGGGCTGCACCCTAACCAGACTGCTACCCAGCCAGAAACAGCTGCAAGCATGACTGGCATTCCTTGCTGCGCCCAGGGTGCTCCGGGGGTGCCACCACGCCGTGTGCCACGTACGCATGCTGTGACAGCCCCTGCGCTTCGTGTCTTCAGCTCTTCATAGAGATCTGGAGGACAGGAGCCGGAGCAGGAGCAGGAATAAAAGTCCAGATTGCCCATTTTCCGTAGCTGTCACCCACTCCAGTCGCTAGCCCAGCTTCCCTCCCAGAGACACTTTCTTTCCCTGGGGCTGAAAGCTGCTCTGTAAAGGCAAGGGAGCATTTGATAAAGAAAATAACAGAATGAATAAAACCGTGTGTTTGTACAAGAAAGCTTTTGCTCTGATGTTTAGTGCTGCAGTATGTTTTGACCTACTATTGCAAGACTCAGCTACACACCTTCCCTCCTTCCAAATGTGACAGAAGGCAAAAAGGAAGCCACGGCTGATGCTGCAGAGCCCTGTGCTGGGATTCCAGCTGACAAAGAGCCTCGGCAGAGCCGCCCACACAGACACACGGATTAAACCCCACACCCTCTGCTCCCCTGTCACCTGCAGGAGGAGGGGCACAGGGACAGACACATGTCCAGGCCTGATTGTCCACTCAGGTACTCAGTGAAACACCAGTAGCTTCCAACACAAGGAGAAACACACCCCCAGGATGACATACTTCCTAATGAGGGCTGACATTTACCAGCTACCACAAGAATCCTGAAAATTAATAAATAAATAAAACTTCAGACAGAACCAATGTTCTGCCTGGACAGGGCCAGTAGCACTAGACCTCAAACCCACCCAACACTTACGAGGAGCCGAGGCTGGCAAGCGGCATCTGCTCTCGTGTGGCATTCCAGGGGAGGATGGATGACTCCAAGTGGCCTTGGTTGTACAGTCTCTCTAGGCTGTGTGTCTATACAACCCTGTTGGCTTGTCAGTTCTGTGCTGATGCAGAGGGAAAAGGGGCTCTAAGCACCAATATCAGAGGCTTGCAGAGTGATGAAGACTCCAAATAGCACTAACTGAGATCTCACCCAGGACAGGATTAAAACTCTGAGGTTTGTCTTAGAGAGCTTTAGCACCAAGTCCTCCTTAGCACAGGTAAGCTCTGAACCACACACAAACTGAATGCATTTTTGCAGCGGACCCCAAGCCCTCAATGGACGTGCCTCATCTGATTTACTACTGCTGCCATGGAAGGTGGATTTATTCCCAAATTTCGCAGCTGCCAAATCAATGTGAGAGTGTTCACGTGGGGATTTGCCACAGGCTTTTGTTGAGCCAGGGCAGGACTTGCACGCTGAACAACCCTTCCCTCGAGAGGAAGCAGTGGCCTCGCTGCATCACAGCGTGGGCTGCTCATTAGGTATCTCACTCTTGCCTAAATCCAGTGGCGATCCTCTTTGGAGCTGGTCCCTCCCCTTTCAAAGATGACACAGCAACAGGAGACGAGGGGCTGACAAGGAGAAGAGGACTTCTAAACTTCAAGCCCAGCTTGGCATGCAGGGCACATGGTAGCGGGTTTATTTTTTCAGCAAGCAAGTTTCCTTTCTTCCAATCAACTCTGTGGCAATAAGAAGTGGGTTTCAGCATGGCATAAATCTGCCAGCAGCATATCAAGGCTTCAGAATAGCAAGGGCGCAGACAATTGTCCAGTGGAAAAGAAAAAAAAAAAGGTCAGAGCAGTAACTCTTGCAGTATTTGTTCCACAAACAGAGAAGGTTTACACAGCTTTTCTGGGCAATTATAAGGCAGGAAATAAATCTCAACAGAAACTCATCTTCTTCTCCCTCTTTTTGCAGTTGAATCTCTTTGCCTCCCGCCCCTTGCAATGTCCCCAAAATGCTTTGCAACAAGATGTCAGTTACACAACCCAAGGCTGAGCCCCAAGAGCCGGGGGAGAAGTGTATTAAATTTAATAGCATTGCTCCAGGTAATCTATGACCACTCATAATCAATTGTCCATGCCTGCTGCAGCATGACTGGAGCCATTTTCCCAGGCTGCAGGTGCAGGACTGGCAGAGAAAGCTCCTGCATAGGCTGGGAGTGAGCTGTTTCATGGCCTTGAGAGGCTGAGGGACAGCCAGGCAGCTCATCTCTGCTGCCACACTCCTGCAAAGCCAGGCTCCAAGGTCTCCTGCGGGATTGGAAAGCCCAGGCATGACCACACCAACCCCAAAGAGACTATCATCTGTGCTGGGGGAAAAACAAGGAGGAACCAGTCTCTCTCCTTCGGCATCAAGTCAAGGAGGCAAGAAAAGGATCACTGTCTGTTTTATGCAGAGGGAAATGATGCACAGGGAGATAGGAATGATTTCTCCTCTGCGGTGGCAGAGCTGGGAAACGATTGGCATCTCCTGCAGCCCCTGAAATCCCTTCCACACTTCGCAGCACCAGCATCATTCCACTGCTCAGGAGCAGCTCCAGGCTCCTCCACAGTGCTGAGGGGCAGCATGAGCAGCCCTGGGCAAGGGGCCAGGCTGGGAGAGCCAGGCCAGGCAGGCAGAGGGGACAGGGAGGGGATGGGGTACAAGAGGAGGGCTTCAGGATCAGGGCTTGCTCCTCCCATCCTCACCATACAGGGAGGAAACGCTGTCACACCCACCTCAACACTTCACTTAGTGGAAGTGGTAGGAATTAGCTGAAGAGGAGACTGCCCCAGCTCCCAGGTCAGCTGCTGTCACCACACCAGCCAAGCTCAAGCAAGATCTGGGTCCAGCCTTTATTTCTGGTCCACAGATTAAACCCAGTTCTCCGAAGATGAGGGTGCACTTAGATTCCTCAAACCCCAAGGAGCCACAATGAGTACAAATGGCCCAGACCTTTGCTGAATACGGCGCTTTCCCCCCTGCTCCGCTCTCTGGGGGCCTTGGCAAGGGGCTGAATTTTGTTGCCAGCTTCCAGGAGGGCAGTGATAGGGAAGAGTTACAGAATCCCAGTCTACGTGTGCTACATTTCACAGCTCCCAGGGGCAGGAACGCATCCCTGCCTTTCTCTTCTTGATCCCAAATGGATTGAGCCCATGATAAACCGTGGTCAGAAGCCAAGTGAGATCGGCCCCAAGCTTGAAGCAGAGCTATCAAGTGCAGCCAGTGAGGGACAGCAGCATTCAGGCTCCCTCCATCTTTCTCCTTTGACATTTATATGGATAAAGAAAGTACCTGTCACGTTGGCATCCCGGAGAGAAGATAAGCACGGGCACAGCCTCTTAGGTGTGGTCTCCATCCAGCATCACAGCAGGAGCCCTGGGAAAGGAGGAGGGTACTGAGCCCAGGAATCCCAACACTCAGGCAGTGAGCAGAGCCAGGTGCAGGGAGGAGGCGACAGCAAGTGACATCTCCAAGCGTGCAGGAGCAATTACAGTCCTATCCCCAGCAACATTTTCCTTCCCTAAGCTCCCAGCTCTCCTCCAGCCAAAGACAGGGCCCTAGTCCCACACAGGCAAGCTCCACACGCATTGGGAAGAGCAGTCCCACCGTCTGCATCCTCAAACACACATGGAAAACTAGCTGAGCTTCGTCACAGCAAAGGACACCCACCACCTCCACGATCCTGCTGCCACCCTGACCAACAGGCAATTGTCCGAGCAATCAATCCTGAGCCAAATCCACCGCGTGGTGGGGAAGGACAGCCAGAAACTACTGCCCAGCCTGCTAAAGCCGCTGCTCCCCTGGGGTCACGAAATTAGAGCCCCTTGCACTGAGGGAGCGGTAAGAGGCAGCGGGGTGCTAAGCTGTCCGCTCCAGGCCCGGAGCTCCTCCACAGCCCGGCACGGAGGGGATGCATGGAGCCCGCCTCAGGAAGCAGCCTGGGCTCCTGAACAGAAACACTGACATCTAGAGGCACACGGCCTTGCCTGGGAAAGGGGCTGGGAAAACCTGGGAGCAGCTTCCACGCTCCCCAGGCACCTGTGCGGAAGAGAGCTGCCAGAAGGGACAGGGAGCCTGAGGTTTGGGAGCGCAGCGTGGGCCACATTCCAGGAGATTTCAGTCATCGTTGCTCAGAGAGATTTAAGGGATGTTGCAACACTTGGGTTTTTCTTTTCTCCTCAGGAGAACTTGGCCAGAGCTTGGGTAACTATTGCTCCTTCTGCTTTGGGGTGTTCGAAAGCTTGTCTTGCTCCCAGCAACCCACTTGGAGAGATGTGAGCTGGGGAAGCTTCTTTACACCCTTGGGCAGACCATCCTGAGGGGACTGAGCTGTCCTGTGAGGAGACACGGCTGCAGCATCACTGCAGTGCCTGCAGAATGGAAATGGGTGTGAAAGCACCTGGCTCAGCCGAGCACCTCAAACTCTTCCCGCACACAAGAAAGTGCCAGCCACCCGAGGTGCTCCGTAAGGGCAGGCTCAGAGCCCAGCAGACAGCACTTCAAATCAGGCCCATACCCCACAGCAGACACAATCTCCATGACATTTTCTGGCCCATGCCGCGCCCCGAGTCAGCAGCTTCTCACATGCTGCTGCCTCCATCACACGAGCCCAGAGTGGCACATCACAGCACCTCCTCGTCAGCAGAGGGAGGCAGGTCCCCCACACAGGAACACAATCCAGGCAATTAGCACATGGGACACTCGCAGGCTTGCCTGCAGCGTCCTCCACTGGAGTGTTCAGTGCTGCAGAAACCACACCTACCCCAAAGCACAAGGAAGGGTAGAGCACGGCAGCCTCTGCCTTTTCCAATGATACGTGAGCCAGCAGCCAAGGCCCTGCTCCTGTGGCTGAGATGGCCTCCACAGCAGGGGCAAGATGGACAAGATGCTGGGTGGATCAAGGGGAGAGGATGAGCCAGGGAATTCAGCTGAGGTCAAAGGTAACATCCTCCTGTTAGGTAAACGAAGGCTGGCCCATTGAAGTCATGAATGGTGACTGGATTGTACCAGTAGAGAACAGGAGCTGGAGCACGCAGCCTCCAAGCTGATGAAACCTCTCAGCCCTACAGAGCAGCCTGCAAGCAAGATGCAGATCTCTAGCACTTCACTGGTCTCACCCTCCGAGATGCCCAGCAACAGCATCACACAGTCACTGCCACATTCAGAGTGGCCTGGATCCCCCAGCTCTGCCCCACAGTGAGTGCACACCCTATTGTGACCCACTGCCACACTGGTGGGACACGCCAGCGCTCCCTCCACCTTTGCAAGCTCACCTGAGAGCGTCAAGCACATCCTCAAACCCAGACCAGTGCTTAGTCAGAAAGCTTTTGTCAGCAAAGATTAATTTTTGTGGTTTGCAGGTTTCTACCTGAGCTACCTCAGAGCTTGAGCTCCCTGGAGAGGAAAAGAAAAGATAATAAAATCCCCTGAATGTGTGATCAGAAAGGAAGCCTGATCGGGTGTCCTGCAGTCCTCTCACGTTTTTAAACTGGTGAATCACTGGGACTACTATAGAAAAGAAAAATCACCTAGCCTGAGCCCTGGAAATCTCATCTGGGAAGGTGAGAAACTAGAAAAAACACACTTGAGCACAGGTTTTGAAAAGAAACCACTCCTCAGTCTTAATTAGGGCTTGTCCAGATGAGGCAGCCATTAAGGTGCTTGCACCGGGAGCTGCGGTTAGTGTCCACTAACGGACGAGGAAGAAGACACCCCAGGATTTAAGCTGCCGGCGCCTCCGAGGACTGATGGAGGAGAGGCTTCTTGGCAGCTCTCTTCCTCTCCTCCACGGTCAGCAGGCTGGTGATGGATGCCTGAGTCCCAGCCCTCCTCTCCCACAGCACATCATTCGATTTGCCGCAGACGCGGGGCTGGAGGTCCCCGGCAGCGCTCTGCGTGCCAGGAGAGGTCACCGTCTCTTTGAATAACGTCTTCTTAGAGTGCCAAGAAGTGACATCAAGCTTTGCCCCCTGCCACCCCCCTGGCATCACAGGGATGCTAGGCAGAGTAGGGATGAGAGGAGGCGCGTTCCCCGCCGTCTCTGCTGCCCATGCATGATTTATACCTGCCGTGTCAGACGGACAGCGATGGCACACGCTGCCTCCCAGCGCTGGCGGCACGCCTGGCAGAGATGGATGGGCACACTGCTCTGCTCCATGCCAGCCCAAGGCTTCCTCCGTGTCCCCTCCACAGAGGGCTTGCCCAGGGTAGATTACAGTTTGCAGGCAGGTGTTTGATGGGAGAGCATCTCCTGGGATGTCACTCTGCAAGGGGCCACGTTGGACAAGCCAAAATGCTCAAAAGATTCGCTGCTGAGGTCCTGAGACGGTGTGTGAGCCAGCAACATGCTGACACAAGAGACACAGATCACACAAAAGGCACTTGCATTCCTTTGTTCCTTTCCCCAAACTTCCCTCTCCATGCCAGCATAGGCTTGCAACCCTGCCTTCTGCTCTCTGACCCTGCTTTGACAGGCACAGCTGGTCCACAGACCAGCAGGTCAGACAAACAAGTGATGGCACGTGGCTCTCGGAGCTAGATAGGAACAGCTGAAAGACATAAGGGACAGACCCAACCACAGAGGCAGTCAGCACTGTGAGCAAGGACCCCTGACCCCAGGTCTTGGTTGGGAAGCTCCCCTTCTCCCAGCATTTGCAGTTTCAGGTTACAAAGAGGCCTTGCTTCAAAACAAACTGAACATCTCACCACAGGATGGAGGCTACAGATGTGTTTCCTCCCCACTCCCCTCCAAAACCCGCCTTCACCGCTGCTCACCAGCTCAGACATGAACACGCGTGAGCAGCAACCTACAAACATCACAGATCTCTCTGGAGCCATTTGATATTCATGGTGGCATCTCCACTGGCCTCTCCACCCAGCAGGATGATGCAGGACTTGAGGGCATCACTGCGAAGCTCTCAGCCTGAAATCACAAACACTGTCCCACCGCTGGGTCACTAACCACAAGATCCTCCACCGCTGCGGCTGTCTGGGGCCCTCAGCAATTTTCAGCTGCAAAGTCAGCATTCAGACAGGGCTGCTGCTGCTCTCCCAGCCAGGAGCTGGATATCTAAAAACCATACTCTAGACAGGGAAGCTCCAGGGTGGGTGGCAAGGGGGGAAAAGGTTCATTTGTCCTTGGCACAACAGCAGGGCAGCACCAGCAAACCCCTGACTTTGAGGGCAGAGGAAAGCACTGGCAGCTACAAATTACTAATCAATGTCGAGTAACAACAACAGCAGCTAATAAGGAAGGGCTGATCAGCTTACTACAGCAGTAATTATTCCTGACACCAGCCCTCAGAAGGAGCGTCCAGGCTTAGCACACTGTCTACCATGATGTTAACCCAAGATAACTAGAGAAATTTTGTGCTGGAAAAAGGGAGGGGGAAGAGAAAAAAAAAAACCCTCAGCAATTAGCAAGACTTGTGGTGCTAATTACACTGTGAACGGTGTGCAGGCTTTGTCAGAGCTCACTTGAGCCTTCCAGGTGATGCCAGGGAGGGATGAACTGCCAGCACACCTTTTCATGTGACAAACAGTTCTGGCACCCGGTTATTTTTGAGAACAGCACAGCTCTCTGCTGCTGACACCGACCCTGGCACACGTCCCTTACCATCGCTGCCTGAGGAAAAGCCTCTCACCTCCATAGTGCAGTAGAGCTACAGTTCAGCTTCACGTCACTAGGTGGTACTGAGCCTACCTGACCTGGGTACAGGACCAATTCAGGATGAGACACAGTCAGCACAGGAACAGAAATCTTAATTTACCAACGTGTCTGAGGTGGGCACGTTCAAAGCGTGCTGCATTCACCCGCAGCTGCCCAGGATCCTGCAGCGATGGTGCTCTGCAACGCTGCAGCAGCCCAGGCACAAAGGTCCCCACCACTTCCAGCACAGCCACCCATCCTCCCACTGAAGAAAAGTTTCCATCAGCCCCCCCCTCACCAGCACAGGAAGAGTTACTGCTCGCAGCAGAGGTGCAGAGTGAATGTGTAAACACGCGTGTGCTTCCTCCGTGCGCTTCTTACTGATAGAACAGGTGAGAAGAAAATCTCACAGCCCCCGAGGCTTGCGATCGCACACGCTCCTCGCTCGGCTCTCTCCCAAGCAGGCGCAATTAAAGGCACCGTTTCCTTGCACCCTTCATTCGAGGGGACTGACAAATTGCTCTCTCAGCAATGGTGTGTGTTTTACGGAGGTGAGCTTCTCGGAAAGGCAGCCGCCTCGGGATGCGGGTCACCGCAGTCACCGGCTCACGGAATCGCGAGTTCTGCAAGTCCAGAGACAAATGAAGAGGTTGCAGCTTTCCTCCACACAGATCAATGCAGTCACAGCGGCAGCAAGAGCTGCTGGAGCCCGTTCAGACCTTATCCTCTGCGGCTCTTCCTTCTCCTCCAAGATTCACAGGCTCTGGCACCTTATGCAGGATGGGGACTTTACCTTGGCCACGGGGTCTTCGCAAAAAGCCAGCCCCCTGTCAGGAATACAGACCAGTCTGGTGGGATCCAGCAGTTCAAGAGACAGTGGAGGTGCCCATCAGCACTGTGTTACTGGCCTAAAAACTTCCCAACACTTCCCATAGGTGAGTCCTATGCCTCTCCCTCCCATCAAGGGTGTTCTGTGCTGGCCCACCCTTCCCATCCTACACACATAGCTGTCATAAAGTCTACAGTCCTAATACAGGGCAGCATCAGGGGGACATGGCTACCAGCCCTTGCACAAACAAAATCCTATTACAACAGAGATCCCGATCCCAGCCTTTATTTACAGAAATTATTACTACAAAGGACCCTGAGGGAAATCACAGTTCTACGCTGCATACACTGAATTCATCATTGCTAGGCAAGAAGCCTCAGTGTTTTGAGACACACCGAGATGCAAATAACATCGGCGTTGTATGTCATGGAGTGGGAGACAAAAGGGAAAAAGAACCACCACAGCCTAAGCCATCGCAGGAAGAGAGAAAGGGAATGGCAAGTGTGCTTCTTTTGTCCAGCCCAAGGCAATTTTTATCCGCAAGGTGCACTAAATCCTTTGTGCCGCTCGATTAAATTTACAGCTGATCTAAGCACAGATTGTTGTTCTGCCAAAAAAGAGAAGTCCAGACTCAGAGTCGTCCATGGAGTGAATGGCCACGGCCCTGTGCAGACATGTGGGCAGCCCAAGGAGGGCAGGGAAGGGAAAGAGAAGGGAGATGCTGCAGGGCTGGAACAGTTTGGAATTGCTACCATGTGCAGCACCATGAGCCGTGCCAGCACTGACACCAAATCCTGTGCTGGAGCATCTACTTTCAGGTGGGGGAATACAGATGAGGAAGGGGAGCAAACCCCCATTGCATCCTCCTGAGATGCCACATCTGGACAAGGAAAGAAAACGAAGGCATCAAGCACCTGGGGCACCCTCCTACCCGCAACTCATGCATGGCCCAGTGATGCTCAAACACCAACACGGTCCAGCAGTCAGAGCGTTCCCCTGTCACAAACCTTGACTGGTTGATCAAAGCAGAGGGAAAAGGATTGTGGTGTCCAACAGGGAACAGAGAGCTCCTCCTACGGCACATCAGCCTGTCAGATGCGCACTGTTCAGGCATACTGGAAGGAAGGAGGAAGAGGAAAAAGAGAAGGCTTCTGACCTTACACAAATCTACAGGAGCTGCTCCTAAAATTTACCAGCACAAAGCAAGCAAGGCATCTGAGAAGGGGATGTGAGGTCTGTGGCACTGCAGTGTAGGTACCATAGCACTGTAAGAGTTCTAAATCACAGCACTGCTACCAGCCTGACTGTATGGATCACATCAGGCACCGTCACACACACCTGCTGCAGAGACATTCTCCAGCAGAAGGGTCTCCCTTGCACTGCAGATACTTGCAGTAACAACCCATCATCATTTTGCTGTACACAGCCAGAAAGGTTGACTTTAACACCAGGCCAAGGATGCTCTCAGTGCCTGACCTGCACACATTCCCAACTGATGTTTCTTCAGCTGTTCCCATCTACCTAGAAATTATTAATCCCATCCACTTGAAAGTATCTCCCCAAGGTGAAGCTCCCATGTCTCAACGTTATCAGAGGAAAGCAAATCCTGACAACAGGAGGAAGGCCCTATCAGTTGACACCGATGGGTGAATGTGACAGTTCTCCAGGAGGGAACCAGGAGAAATGCTGTTGCTCAGGGACAGCCCAGGTAGGACTGGCACATCACAGGGGGGAACATCAGCACAGGGTGCAAGACCAAAGGCTGAACCAGACTTCCAGAAACGGAGGCTAGAGCCAAGCCATTCCTTCTTTGTGTCCTCAACCAACTCATCTCTCCTGCTGCTGTCTCTACCAGAAAGTGAGGCCATGGTCTTCCTCACATCTGTGGATCACAGCCAAGGCAGCAGCCTGGACAAGGGTTGGCCCCTGCAAAGCTGTTCATCAGTATTTCAAGGTGAATCTGACAACACAGCTGGTTTCCTAAGCATTAAGAACATGCTTCGCTCCAGCCTTTCATCTCAAGCAACACGCAGCGCCAAAGGGCAGCTTGCCAAAAGCAAAAATCACATGCAGGACGAAAAGCATCACCCCTGGGAAATCTGCATCCAAGGAAGGCTGGAAACTTCCCCCCCAAATCTGACAGAACTCGAATCCCTCCCCTGCTGAGACAGTCTCTTTCAATTTCTTCAGTGGATGTATTTCACGCCTCACCTGCAGAGCGACTGTTTCCTGGAGAAGGAGGAACCATGGAGAAGTTTGAGCACAGCACAAATCCAAACCTGGATTGTGTCCCTTTTTTTTTTTTTTTTACCCTTTCACCCCCTAGTGAGGCATGTTAGGAGTGAGATTTCAGAGAGCCCAGCAATATTGTCAGTGTCTGAGCCCCCTGCCAGCAGCCCTGAGCTGGCAGGGACAATGCAGCCTCTTTGGGAACCCCTCCTGCTTGTTCTCTCCTCACAGCACAATCGGAGGCTAAACTCACACTCCAACAACAATGCTGTGGATGAGTCATCCTCGCTGCTGTCAGCTGGAATGATTAAGGATGAAATGGCATTGCTTATCAGCAACGAGGTGGCTGCAGGACCACTGAGACAGTCACAGACTGGGTCTAGGAAACAGAGCCCAAAGCAGGGACTTTCTCAAAAGACCCAACCCTTTGTCCAACGCCTACACAAAGCTCAGCATTGCTTCAAAGCCTAAAACCAACTTAAACTTATCTGCTTGCAGAGACAGCAACTGGCTCTTGCACATGCCTCTGGACGATAAAACTTTAAGGGGCTTAATGATAATTTTAGGACCAAATTGTGTCAAGTTTTTAATGTTTTCAAGTTGGGAGTCCTGCAGGGTCAACAGAAGTGGGCTCACAGATCATAATGGCTCTGACTGATCACTGCCAGCTCTTGGCTGGCTGCCTGGTTAAAACTTGGATTACTCCAATGGGAAGCTGACCCTGATTTAAACTCTAGCCCACATTTTACAGCTTCACATTGCAGCTGCCAGGCTGTCCCTGACATACCTTCTTTATGGCATCGCTCTTTCCTCTCACGCTTCTGGTGAGCCACAAAGCATCGGGGCCATTAGGAAGGTCTCGTAGTCGACAGGTCTAAGACAGCAACCTCCAGCCAGGAAACCAGTGTGATACATTAAATAGCTGAGCAACTAAACCCACTGGCTAAAAGCATCAGTCCTGTGGGGAGGTCTCCCTAAGCTAGCCCACATTAGTATTTATTAAAAATAATACCAGGATCTTTCCACTCATGCAATTTTCCCTCAAGATGCAAGAACAGGAAACCTATTGCAAGAAAGAGCCATACGAAGTATTAGATAAGACACTTCAAGGGCACCTCCTCAGGTACAAAAGAAGCTCCTGAAGTAGCCCTTGGCCTGCAAGACAGGTGCCTGTGTTCCTATGGCATGTGAAACCCTAAAAAGTCATGACCCACCAGCATTTCCAGCCCTGGAATTTGAAATGTAAGGAACTCGATGATCTCTAAGGTCCCTTGAAATGCAAACCATTCTATGATTCACAATAATGTGAGTATACAAGAGATCACCCTTTGCCCAAATATATATCATTTGGGCTGACAGCTGTAATGGACATCAGAGCCTTGCTCTCCAGGGGAGATTCAGCTGGAGATCACCTGCAGATCAGCTGTCTGACTGGAATATAAAGGCAGGCACTGGCACTGAGAATGGCGCTTCAGGGACTGAGAGCTGATGCTTTCCCAAATGGCCAAGTAAAGCAGATAAAGGAGCTGCAGGTTGATTTGATGATTTAATCAATAAGATAATTATATTAATTCAATAGTTTGATACAAAGCCACTTCCTTTCTGTTTGATTTAACTGCATTTCAGAATTTTCATGGCTGAGTTGATCAAATACATAAAATAGCACATTTGTGCTAATTAATTAATATTAGATGTATTTTCCTTAACCATGAATTGCAGAGGCCCAGAGGCCAAGAGCATTATCACCCGGCAACCACATCATGACAGCCCATAGATTTGCATCTCCAGCCACCACACAGCCAGGACTACCGTACCACGAGGGGACCTGGCAGAGAACAGAGGTGCAGGTGCCTCCACATCCTTGAAGTGTGGTCATCTACGCCTAATAGAAATCACTGCTTCTGGTAATGGAGTAAAGAAGGATTAATATCAGGGATATAGTTGTTTTCCACTTGCAGGAAAGAGGAGTAAAGTGTCATCCTTCAGGACATGGGAGGCTTTAGGGGTTCACTTTCAGCCTTGTCCCCCTAAGGGGACACCAGCTAGAGAAGGCAGTCAGCAACACCACCACCACCCCTGCCCAAAGCTGCAGTTACATGGTGAGCCCCATCCCTACTATTATTGCCTCACAGAACCACTGCAAGAGCGCAAAAAAAAACCCACCAAAAAATCACTACTAATAATGCCCCAGAGAATCACCGTAAGAGGGAAAAACTGATAGCAGCCTCTACCTTGTTAGACTGCAGGGCATTCCTCCCCAAGGCAGGGAGCAAGTGTTCTTCACTCTCCCTCCCACAAAGGTCCTCCACTGCTCCTGTTGCTGGGCAGCAACATTTGAGAAAGCAGGCTGAAGATGCTGGGGAGAATGGAGGTGTCTGCACTGACCTTTTGTTTTTCTGCCTTTGCCTAGGAAGGACAAAGAACACACTCCCACACTCCTGCCTGCAACTATATCCCTACAGTAATTCTCAGGGCTACCACAACCTGCTTTCAGGCTTGGTTCTTTTTCCTCCCTCCTTCTCCACTTGAAAATTCGCTAACCCCTGACACTGCCAGGAGAGATGCAGCGAAGGCGACCGTAGGTCAGCCTTCTTCAAACAATTGCAGGCCTTCTTGCCAGGTTCCTCTCGGGGTAATACCATTCCTCCAGCAAGGAAGAGAAGCCTCTAATTAAAAAGACCTGGACAGCAACCCACCAGCTCCCACTCCTGCCCTGATCAATGAAGCTTGCTAATTAAAAGCAGTTGACCTGAGCAAAGAATGGCTTGGAGGAGATTAGCCCAAGGGAGACAAGATTTAAGAATTAAATTACTTGAATGGTCTGTTTAATTTTATTTTACAATCCCCGTTCTTCCTCCTCCCCCACACAGGTAAACGGTTGCTTTGAGGACTCAGTCCCAATTTGTAAGAGCAAAGGAGCACCAAGTACGGTCCTGGTGTTTAATTCACTGTCAAACACCACAGGCTGAGTGCTCGGGGCTGTCGGAGCAGCAGCTCTGTCTGATCACCAGGTGACAACTGAAAAATGGCCCGGTGGCACCTAATTTCTGCAGCTTGATTAACTGGTCCTTTGCACCCTGCCACATCAACAGGACAGGGGACAAAACTACGGGCAGTGCCTCAGACGCTCACTCTGACTCCACAGCCAGAGTCTCGCTGACGTGTTTACCTCTGCCTGAAACCCCCAGGAGATTTATGCCCAGCAATCAAAGGGAGACAACCATCATCCCAAAGTAATAGTGCTCAAATCAGGCCCCCATCATCTGGTCTGACCAGTGACCCGCTGGTTTGAGGACCCCACCAGGCAGGGCTATAAAGCAGGTGAGAATCCTAAGGCAAACTGACATGCATCGAGCACACCACGTCCCACGTCTGGGACCTTGCAGGATGCACTGGGATTGCAAGGAAAGCTCTCTCTGGAGAGCTCTCACGTCTCGTTTCCAAGGTTGCTCTGTCCTGCTCATGCCAGTGGGAACTGCAGGAGCTCAGCACCTCTGGAAACGCTGTTAATAAGAGGCAAAGCAGAAGAATGTAACGCTTCCTTGCTTCAGGAGAATTGGGAGGAAACACGAGGTTTTTCCCCATACAATTAGAAATTCCAGTGTGAAAGTGAAACATGTTCTCCTTCAACCACCAGTATTCACGGGCCTTCACCACAGAATAACTTAAAGGGGATTTGCCCAGAGCATATACATTTGCACAGAGAGAAAGAATATTCTTGAGAGAAACAAGGAGCTTCCTAACCAAACGCTTGGGATTTTATGTATGTTCCACACACAATCTTGGCATTCACTTTCTTTTTTAAATCACTGTCTTGGAGCTGAGAGGAATAAAACCAAGAGCAGGAGTGATGGCAGTCCTATTTGTGTAACTTATTAATCCACTGCCCCTTTTTCTCTGGCATGCCATTTATTTTCTCTCGCCTCAGATGTGCCTGCAGAGCCCAGTGTCCCCCCATACTCCAGACTGTTGACACCAGATCTTCAGAGCATTTCAGCTTTCGTTCCCCCATGATTATTCTCTCTCCTTTTCTCCTTCATGCAGCCTGCAGCAACCTGCTTACCATTTTCCAACCAGCACAGCTGGACACACCTGACACCGGACTGACCACCAGACCAAGGCACTTTCTATTTCAGCTGCAATTCCCAAATGAAAATAATACTCTGTGACTTCTTCCACTTCCCTTAAAAAAACCCACCCTGACTGCAGGATAAGAAAGAAGTGATTGCATAGCATCCAGCAAAAGGAGCTGATCAAGAATTAGCACCCTAGGGCACTAACACCAGAAAGAAAAAAACACAATAACTCCTTATGAATGCCAGCCAAAGGAAAAATAATTCTGCACCAGGACTCTAAACACAGCCAAGCCATCTCAGCGAGGCAGTAATTCGTATTCCTCCCCACCAAGGAAAGTAGTGCACAGGCATGTAGCAACAGACACAGGGTTAAACCCACAGCTGCTGCAAAACCAGAGATCTGCCTCCAAAGTGCCCTAGGTGCCCACAGAGCTGGTGGGGCTCACCAAGCCCACAGGGATGTCACGGCTCA
Organism: Hirundo rustica; assembly: GCF_015227805.2. Classification (NCBI taxonomy): domain Eukaryota; kingdom Metazoa; phylum Chordata; class Aves; order Passeriformes; family Hirundinidae; genus Hirundo; species Hirundo rustica. The sequence continues at coordinate 30,389,672 of NC_053458.1, read as the reverse complement.
GGCATTGTTTAAGCTGCATAAACAAAGATGTCTGAGATGTTATAATATGCTGTTACTCAGGCCTAATTCCCCAGCTGCCATCCCTGAAGTAATCCCATCATTTTTATTACCAGGAGGAAGCCTACCGCAAACCCAGGCATTTTTTCCTTCCAAAGGGGAGAAAAATTCATCAGAAGTGCAGCAAAACATCCTCATCTGACTTGTGAAGCAAGAGATTTCTTTAAAGAAAGTCAGTCTCTCGAGCAACACCTCCCCCTCCTGCCCTAAGGAAGAGAAGTACAGGGAGGCATGACGAGAAGCAAAGCTGGATAGTCCATCAGAAGAAGGTGCCAAGGAGATGCAGTCCCTTCCAGCTACCTGGCTGAAATTCAAATGCTGGATTAGTGTCTCTGGCACACTTCTAACAAGAGGCAGAAGAGAGAAATGTAGTGCTTCCTTCCAGCCTTTCAGATCTACAAACCTCTCCCAGGCAGCAGACATTCCGGTCCACCTAAAGGAGGCTAGAATTAGAAATTAGACACATTTGTCATATAGAATTTCCAGGTACAAGGAACAAAGCTGAATTTCTATCAGGCAGAGATGCTGTAATAACACTGTAGCAGCTGGGAACTCCAGTCAGGTGAAGGTCAGGGCTGCTTGGCATCCACTACAGTCACAGGCCTCTCAGAAAACTAAAAAGAGCAAAGGACAAACAGTTCCCCTTGGCAAGCTCGCTCCTGTCCAGCTGGATACAACGAGCTTTGAAGGTTGGGAACTCAGCGGGGCTGGCTGCAGCGAAACAGGGAGGAAAAGGGAGATATGGAAGAAGAAAAAAGTTATTCTTCAAAAACAAAGTGTTTTTGTTCATCCTCTCTTTGGTCACCAAGTTAGCTCCAGCTGTGACTTGGGTCTGGGACTGAAAGGAGAACACTAGCTGGAACCCTAGGGGACTGGAGTCACTTATGTGCCTTCTTTGTACTGAGCTACAGCTCACATAAAAATGAGGGTGGCAAGCCCTGAAGGTGCCCTTTGGCCACATAAAGGGAGAAGTGCTGCAGAAGACAGACCCTGATAAAACACGATCCAAACGGGGACACATTTGGCGTCCCTCGGGGTAGGTGACAGCTGCACAGGCAATCATCCTGACAGCGCTGGGCAGGGCTGGGGCTCTGCCTTGGGCCCATTCTGGCGGGGAGAACACAGGCAAGTGCAGGGATGCTCAGCTTTGGCTGTGTCCTATTTCTCCTATTAAATCTCTGCAAAAGCAGCATACTTCCACCTCCCCCCTTGGACATCTAACAAGGATCAGCAGCTGGAAGCCCCTTACCACTGCCAAGCCCAGCACCCAAGGACCTGCCATCTGTGCTCCAGCCTGCCTTTTGTACTGATTTGTTACGTTTTCGCCGTGATTGCACGCCTCGGGCAGGCGACAGTTGCTCTGTGCAGGACTTGGAGGAGGGGAGTTTTACAGCTTGGCTGCTGCCAACGCACAGATGTTACAGGCTGGGTCACGGCAAGGTGCTAAAGGCCTTCAGAAATGTTGCAAAGCATTAATTATGTTCCTGCAGCTGTTCTTTAACCCTCATCCGTGTCTCCTTTCTTCCGTGGGCTGCCAGAAAGACAACTGTGAACGGGAAATCAAAGCAGGAGGCTTCAAAAAGAAGTAAGGCAGAGTCTTTAAAGGTTAAAAGAAACAGCACTCTGCAAAGACAGAGCTTTTTTAAAGCTGTTTGTCCCTGCCACTTGCTTGGATACCTCCTCTTCTCCTATTTCAGTGCAGCGCTGAACTCCAACAGCATCCAAGGTGAAATGGAAGAGGTCACCCAAATCCTGATGTTTCACAGAGCACGTCTCAGCTTGAGGGTTGATCCATGAGCTTGGGAATACTTTGTCTCACAAGACCGGAGCAAGGAATAATTAGTGGCACGGGTTTAACCAGCCCTCCCATCTGTGCAGATCTAGAGATGAGGCGTTTCCCTGGTTTTCCGCAGGTTGGTGTGAACCTCTTGAAGAGAATCCAGAGGAAGGCCACAAAGATGCTCAGAGGGATGGAACACCTCTCCAGTGGAGATAGGCTGGGAGAGTTGGAGCTGTCCAGCCTGAAGCAGAAAAGGCCCCAGGGAGACCTTAGAGCCCATTCCCATGCTGAGAAAGGCTGTAAGAGAGCTGGAAAAGGACTTTGGACAAGGTTCTGGAGGAACAGAAAGAGGAGGAATGGCTCTAAACTGAAAGAGAGGAGGATAGATTAGATATCTGTAGAACATTCTCCCCTGTGAGGGAGGTGAGGCCCTGGCACAGGTTGCCCAGAAAAGCTATGGCTGACCCTGGATCCCTGGAAGTGCTCCAGGCTGGGTTGGACAGTACTCAGCGCAACTTGGTCTAGTGGGAAGTGTCCTTGCCCATGGCAAGGGGGTTGGAATGGGAAGATCTGTAAGGCCCCTTCCAATCCCAACCATTCTGTTATTCTGCAATCAGAAAAACCCCATTTTGCCCCACCTGGACCAGAGCTGTACTCAAAGAGACCAGTGACTAAACTGACCTGCAGAACCCAAGCTTAGAGCTTCTCCCATCCCTGCCATGGAAGCTGGGGTTATGCCAAGTCGACAGCATTCAAGCAGGCTTACCTGGAACAGCTCTGGGAGATGTAGGAACCCAGGTCTCCTGTGTTTCAGTGCCCTTGACAGCCACCATGGGCCAGGGCTGACAACACGCCCTCTGGTGTCCCTGCATGGACACTTCTGTGGGCAGTGGGGGCCCTGGAAAACATGAAGCTACTGCTGAGGAAGTAGATGCATGCCTACAGCATGGTGCCATTCAGAGCTGCCACTGCAGGAAAGCAGTTAAGGAGGTCTGCACCCAGATTTGAGCCCTGCTGAACATTAGGACTAATGAATATCCACACACCACCAGGGCAGCCATTCTGGTGCTAAAATTGGAGCCTGCCTGGGGGGGGCAACTCCATAACCCACAAACCAGAGGTTCTCAAGGGGAGAGTTTGTCCTTTGCTTATCTTCAGGCCAGCTGCAAAGTAAAACTCCGTCTCAAACAAGGGCATTCGCGAACATCTGCATGGGCTGGGCTGCAGCTGTGCCACAGGACCGTGAGTGGGCTGATAAAACCCACCAGGCTCCTGAAAGGCCTCTCCCTCCCCAGTTCCCCACGCTTTAAGCTGCAGTCAAACAGAGCATAACTCCTTTTAAGACTAGCAGATGTGTTTCTGAATCTGGCTGGGCAGCTTGTGCTGGCGAGAGGGAACAAGATTGTCTCTGGAATCCTTTGTGCTGCAGCTCTCTGTGCACAATAGGCACCCGCGCACTCAGGGGCTGAATAACTTTTTATGCTAGAGATGAAGCAAGGGGGGAGAGAAAAAAATTAATACAGGCACAATAGCAAACAAACAGGCAGAGAGAGCGAGGTGGTGGAAAAGCAGGCAGGAATAGCAATGCTGTTGTGCCCAGACACTCATTCCAAACAGCATCTCCCACATTCAAAAAAGCATAAACTAAAAAAGAATAAGTTTTTTGCCTGACATCTCTTGGATGTACCTTCAGTCGGGGATTGTTAGGACTCAGCATGCTGGCCAGGACGTGAACTTCTGCATAATGGCCCCAGACGGCTGCTGATACCCTCAGCTGCTGCTGGCACAAATGTTCACTCCTCTGCATCACTTTGGAGTGATGATAACTAAAAAAACAAAACAAAACCCCCAATGTCCAGGCCTTGAAAGGGGATCCATGACAGCATTAAGCACTGAACCCCAAAGCCATGTAACACCAGACTGGGCTATGCTGATAGCCACAGGTGAAGGAGCTTCCTCCAGGTAGCTCAGGAGCCTCACCCCAGACGCTCAAATAGGATAGAATTCCTCCCACAGCAAAGCAGTGAGTGATGGCTTTCCCCCCTCCCCTCTGGGGAAGCCTGCCCCTGGCTTTGCAGCCATTTCAAGCAGGAACTTGATATCAGCAGTGTCACCCTCACAGTCCTTACACCCTAGGCTTGGGCTTGCCCTCCTTGGGCAGCTGCCCTAGAGTGGCCAAAGGTGGGCCAACATCATATTCCCACCAGGATGCACCAACAGCCAAACAAAAGCAGATTAAAGGCTTTGCAGGAGCAGCTTTTGTGTTGAGACATTTCTGGACACCCCCATTCTGCCTAAATATCAGAAGACAATGTTTTTATCTGACTAATGGAACTCCTCAAACCATGTGGCCCAGGCTGGCTATTTTAAAACAACATTCAGCAGAGACTTTTGTTTCTGACAGAATAATTTAACACCTCACTCTTGCCGAGTACTCTCACCCCAAGTATCAGAGTGGGTCAGAAAGGCTGTGCTGGGGAAAACCACAGAATCGCTGAGTTTGGAAAAGACCTCCAAAGATCAAAAGATCCAAAAAGATCATCAAGTCCGAACACCGATGCAGCAACATAACTCACATCACCTGTGATCCTGGAGCAGAAACTCCTACCTGCCCAAAAGATCCCTCAGCAGGGACACGCAGAGAGGCAGCTTCTCCAGCAGCCTCTCCCAAACAGCAGCTCTCCTCTTTCCACTCCCTTTTCCAGCATTCTTTCTTTATTTTTCAACCTGCTTCCCTCCTCTCCCCCCACCCCAAATTCACGTTATGTAAATTTTACAGAGGGGCTGACATCTGATGAAGAGGATCCCATCGGTGTTATTGTCTGGCTGCCAGCTCCTGGGAAACAGGCAAGGCACGAGGGCGGTTGCTGTTTTTAACCGGAGGCCGTGTCTGACTCGAGCGTTAGGGGAGTTAATGAGCACTGTGCAAAGGGAGGGATGGCTGGCAGAAAGCAAACAGGGAAAGCTTTATTTTTACATTTCATTATTTTTATAAGAAAAATAAGCCTGGGACCTTAAGGGAGGCATAAAGGGGATTTTTAATTTTTTTTTTTTTTTTTTAAATAGCAGAATTCAGAGCAGGAAGAACCTGCTGAGGTGTCCTGTGCCTAAATAGCAGGGAGGTGCCTGGGTCTCCACAGAGGTTACCTTATTCTTCTAGGTTTCAACATCTGTGAGTGTGTACGCACAAAATACAGCTCTAGGAGAGAGTCCTCCATGGCTCAACCCCATCCGTCCAACCCCGTCCCACATACAGGATGGATCTGCACAATTATCTTCTCTTGAGGGCCACAGTCTGCAGGCTGCCCCAAGGAGTCCAGGCAGGCTGGGAGCTCCCTCTCCAGCTCTAAAGCAGATTCAGGCCACTCGGTGGGTGCTCAGCACCAAGCAAGTTGAAACCAAAACCAGTAGTCTCTAGAAAAGATGGATGGGGCCAGCAAGCCTGACACTATTCCCGATAAAGCAACAGGAAAGAGGTTAAAAGAGAAGATTTATGGGCATATATCTCTGCCAGAACCACCAGGTGATCATGTGTACACATTTCTCTACTCTAAGACCTAATTTTCCACCATTTCCCTTGATTTGCTGTTCCTATTCTCCCATTTCCTTGATTTAAAGCCCAATTATTTCTTGTCCTCTTGCCAGTGAAACAAAATATTTCATAAGCACTCCTGCTGCCTCTTGCCACTCCCTCCCTCCTTTGGATGCTGGTTTCAATGCCTGACTCATGCTCCACGCTCTCTAAAATTTAGAGTATTTTAGTGAACACCTAACAATGATTTTACCATTTTTCTCAGTGATACAAATGGGATTTGGCACTGACTAGCTCGCTGTTGGAATTTAAGTGAGTCTGTGGCTGCCACAGCTCTGGCAAATCTTTGCAAAGCGATCCCTGGAGATTGTCACCTGGGCAAGATTTCACTGTGTCCTTCACAAGGGGTGAGCCACAGATCCTGGGCTGAGCTGGAGGGGAATGTGCTGGGACAGGGAGAAAGGCAGACAAGTAAAATCTGTAAAATTCATGCAGGCCAGCCCCAGCCTTCCAGGGGAGATCTGGGGACTACCATCCCTACACAAGTCCAGGATCTGGTCCTCCTCCTTATGGATACAGATAAACTCTGCCCTCATTAAAAGGAAATAATAAGGTCACTGGTGGGTCCCCAGTCTAAACTTCTAAGCACCATCAAATCTTTCAAGTGGTTCATCACAGACTGGCTTCTGTCAGCCCACTGAGCACCAGTCCCTCAAAACATTCCTAGGCAAACACCCTCCCCTTCCCTTGGAGCAATGGTTACAATAAATTTCCATTCCTCTTCCTCCTTGCCCAGGCTTGCATTTCTATAGCATCCTCCTACTAGCTCCCTCAGTCATAACCAAACCTGCCCCAACAAAACACAACCACGAAAAAGACAGTTAAAAGTGTTATTTCAGTATTGCCAGCCTTTTTCAAGGAGATGGATCCATAATGTTAGTTGAGATTAAGCACAGGCCAAGAAAGAGGTTCCTTAGGCCATGAGCCTAAGAGAGGGAAAAAGCTCAGCATTGCTCTGAATCAAGCTGAACACAGACTCAAAATTGGTTCTCCTGTATTCTCAACTCATGCAGGCCCCCAAGACCTTGAACTTCCATGACCATCAGCTGCTTACCTTTACCTGCACAACATAATTCATTTAGCCTTCTTTACCCCTACCCCCCCTGCCAAAAAAAAAACCCAACCAAACCCAAACTTAAAAGCACAACTCACTAGACATGCAGCTTTTCCATTCAAATGCCATCAAAAAAATCTCAAATTTGAAAGTTGTAGCTCACCAGCTAGCTTGGGTGGCTCTCCAGACGGGGTATCTCCAGAGATTCTAGTCCTTCCAGTGGCTGGCTGGAAGCAACAAGGAGGAATCACCTAGAGAAGATGATCAGGAGGAAGGAATAGGATGAGTTACTCTCCAGTAGATATTTTAGCTATGCCTGTTCTCTTCAGCCACACAAACCTTTACTACAGCACATGAAGACGTGTCCCAGCCTGATCTCATGCTCCGATTTTGGGTCAACTGGGTGAGAGAGCTGGACACAAGCTGGGAGACACAGAGTCCTGTCAGAAAACAGGCCCTGAAACATTGTAATGGGAAGCTCTAAGAAGGTCAAAGCATCCACACATCCCAAAGCAGGCAGGATCTGGTCTTCACACCCACCGTGGCCGCTGGCAGCTCATTCACACATTTCATGGAGCCTGGAGGACAAGTTGAGGCCTGCAATGCTGTTCCGCTACACCAGACTTGCTGCTCTGTTATGGGATTGGGCAACTTCACTCCAAAACCTTCACAAAATAATTGACCACCAAATGCCACCAGAGTGAGAACAGTTTGGTCTTTGGTAATCCAAGAAAGGACTGAGGTTTGTTGTGGGGGCAGCTCTCCATCTGAACTTAAAAAGAAAACAAGCTCTAGCTAGAAATATCGAGTAGGAATGGAAAATATGAGGAAAAACTTGAAAGACTATAGATTTCCCTGTACAAGGCCATCATCTCTTCACAGCTGGATCTACACAAGGCAAGACCCCCTCTACTTTGAGTGTGACCTGGAAAAAGCTTATGGGACTCCACCTGCCACTCTGTGGGGCACCAGACCTGCTCTGGACTCCTTCTAAGGATCAACCCAGTGAGGGCTTCTGAATTCCACTCACAGACTGGGGAGGTGTGGGGACCAGCACTCCCCATGATCTGTAAAATTCAGAGGCCTCAGAGGATCCTAACCAAGCTAACTTCATCCCTCCCTTGGTACAATCAGCTCTGCTAACTGTATTGGCCTGAGGGTTAGTAGATTAATGTCACTTTTAATTTATCATGTGGCTGTGTCTGGCTGGAAGCATCACCTCCAGAGGAAGCTGACTCACTCTAAGCACACTGTTTTCTGAAGGGCCAGCCAATGCTGCCCACTAGAACAGCTTCCCTTCAAGCTACCTGTGAGCCCAGCACAGGCTGGACAGGTCCCAAAAGCTGACACACCACAGCTCATATTCCTGGCAAGTACCATCACAGAGCTTAAATCCCCTGAAAAGTATTTGAAACGGTAAAAGCCACTCATTAGGGTAGTTTTATATGGAATAGATATTCTAGGTTGTAAAGTAGGTTCGGAAGGACCATTACACTCCCTTAGCTGCCTTTCCTCAGAGGAAAGAAGATAAATGTTCATATGGATGTTCGTAGCCCGGGGCAAGGGAAATACAACATCCTCTGGAAGAGCGAGCAGAAGAGCGGGAGAGCAGAGACTCCGCTCGGAGCCAGCACGACCGGCTTTCCCAGCATCCCATCAAACCCAAACCACCCACAGCAAACCCACTCCAGGGCCCCTGTGCCACTTCCCAGCATCCCAAGTGTGAGGTGTTAGGAAAAGAGGCGCCCATTAGAGAGCCCACCCTGACCCTGGACACCATAGCAGTGCCAGGGATGACCCAAGGTAACGAGACTACAGCATGTGGGCAGCACAGTGCCTCTGGGTGCTTACTCTGCTGCCCAAGTAAATCCTCTCCCATTTGGTTTGACCATTCCACAAGCGCAGGGATGAACTGTGTGGTCCTCGGGGAGCTCACTAAGCCAGTATTTCTGTAGGAAACAGAAGCTTGTGCACCCGAATCTTAATATAGCTTTAAAAAAATAAAAACTGCCTCTATCTGATCAAGAGAAAAGTGTTTGGAGGGTAAATTGGGACAGGAGGGAGTGAGTTGGAGAGGTCCGAACTGACTCCATCCCTTGAGCAAACTGTAACTACATAACCCTGAAGTCCAGCTATCATTTCCTGTGCAGCCTGGCAAAATGCCAGAGGTCCCTTCAACATCAGCCATTTCGTGATTCTGTGGGATGCAGAATTTATGGTACTCTGTTTTGATACTGGGAATAGGAGGGATATGGTTAGGGTCCCAGCAGATCTTCTATCCCTCGCCCCACCTCATCTGATTGACTCCAAACTTTTGTTAAAAAAGAGGTCCAGCCCTTTTCCCAAAAGGAGCTATTGAAAGACATTTACAGCTTGGAAGAGTAGATGTCTACCAGAGATCAGTTTTTCCATTCATCCATGAGATGGATCAGATTAAAAGAACAGGGACAACATAAACCCTAAAATGCACAGGTCCTCAAATGCTGAAACATGTCTCAGCCTTTTCTTTGCTAGATTGCAGGGAGGAAAAAGACAGCAGTGAAGAGAGATGTAACTTGGTTTACTGGACGCTCCTAATCGAGCTCTAGTGCCTAGGATCAAAGATTAGTTGATTAAAATCCAATTTCAGAGCTTATTAACTTTTTGAATGAGAAATGCTGCTATGGCGAGCTTACTCGGGCAGGCTATTTCTGGCTTGGCAGAAATGGCTGGCAGGGAAAAACAGCTCTTTGCTTATCAGCACCCAGCTTAGACCCAGATGAGGCAAGAGGATTTTGCCTCTTCAGACCACTTTAAATCAAGACTAAATGAACAAAAGGACTTCCCTTAAGCTGGATATTAAAACCAGCTGGGCATTTCCCCTTCATGCCACCACAGCTCATCTGAAAACCACGCAGAGCCTCTGTGTTGTTTTGCTAAATTACCCAAAATTCACTTCCCTGCACAGCATTCTGGTCAGGCTGGCAAGTGACAGCTCTGACATGAAGTCTCCAGGTATCTTCAGCCCACATCCTCCTTGCCCAAGCAGCTCCTTGTCCTTACAGCAGCTGTGCCACCAGGACCAGCTCTGTCCCTACTACAAAAGGGGCAGGAAACCCTGGCACTGCCAGCTGAGAGAGGTGACAAGCCAAGCTGAGATCTGTTTGCCACAGGCGCTTATCCCGAGGGACATAAATCCCAGCTGAGATCCTTTCAGGACACAAGTATATTTTGGAGCATGTAAGATCCAGAATCACAGAATTATTTAGGTTGGAAAAGACCTCTTAAGATGTAGGGTGGAGCTGCATCCTGGAGCTTTAGGGTTGAACACATTCCTTGTCCTAAGGACAAGTGGGGGTTAAGCACAGCCTTTGGGGAGCCAGTTCACCCCACCCCTCCTGTTTGAGCTAATCCTCGTACTGCTTGCAGAGAGTTTCGAAGCTTCTCTGCTCTTTCCTGGGCACAGCAACCACAAAGATGAGAACTGCAACACACAATCCCACAGTAAACTTTTTCAGGTGGGTAAGGGCCCATTTCTCTCTCAGGTACAGAGTTTTTCAGAACATCCCTCATCCAGGGAAACAGTATTTATGGCCCTCTGTGCCAAAACAATGGGCTTCACCTCTTGTGCAGAAGGACTGAGTTTATCAACCAGACACAGTCACTGTCTAGGTCAGCTATTGACAGGGACTCACACGTGTGCTGCAAAGGTGAAGCACCAAGGTCTGGGTCTGACTTTTGTCCTGCTCACAGTGAAACACATGATGTGTCCTCAAAAAGCACCAGAACAAGAGAAGGTTAACACCAAAGCAGGAGAGGAAAGGCAATTCTTGCTATTGTACTTAAAAGAGGGAAAGCAGCAGGCAGTCTGAGTGACCAAGTTCGATTTGAAGAGCCGTTGGTGACAGCTGCATGACAAATACCTTGTCTCTCTGGGAGGCACCCCTCACTAGCTTCTTTCCTCTCTCCTGCTGCACTCCAGGAATTGTGGACCCACTGCCCAGAGCAGCATGGCTGAAGGAACTCCGCTTCCAGACACTTTCAGAGCCAACTCCAAACAGCCATCGGATCAGTAAATGACACAGCCAAACACTTACTTCTCCCTTGCTCAATTAAATCTTATCTTTAACCAAGGAAAAAGGACAACAGCCTTGCAACTTGCCTCCGGTACACATGAAATGTGCAGGAACTTTTCAAAAGGATTCCTGCTCCTGCAGATCAGGCACAGGCTTTCAGAAGAAGAAAATCAGTTATTTCTACACATCTTTTCGCAAGGTTCAACCAGGTTCCTGTTACACATAGTGCCTCTGGGGCAGGAAGCTGTGTGGACAGCACAGACCAGAGGCCTCCCCCATCCCTGACAAACCCTGAGCATGTGATAATAGAGAAAAGGGTATAGCTGCAAACTTCACCTCCACCTGGGCACAGCAGGGATCCAGTCTCTGAAACCAAGCCCACCGAAAACTTTGAACATTGAGAAAAAATGTTGGCACAGAAGTGCAGTAGAAGACCTCCCTGCTGGTGGTGAGGCCACTCTTGCCTTGGGGAAAGAGCATTGTGTTTCTCCCCTGAACTGTAGGGAGGTCAGGATGGAAAGGCACGAAAGTTTCTTCTATGAGTAAAAAGCTGTTTCTAAAACTACCTCTAGAAAGAGAGTCTGACTCTCCCTCTCCTGTTGTTCAGCCCATGCCACCACACCAGCCCAAAGGGCTAAGGGTCCCCACACAGCCTGGGAAAGGGCCAGGAGGTCAGCATGGGTGCGAGTGCCACCCTGGAGCTCCACCATGTGCACCCACGAGCAGTAGCCCTCCTCTCTCCTGCAAGCCTACCTTGTGTATTCCAGCAGCAAGCTGCAACTGTGCTGTGAAACAACACTTGGAAAAGCAAAGGCAACACCAGATCAGCCAGGTGAAGGCTGAGGAGAGGTGACACTAACAAGGAAGGTTATGTTTAGCCTCACATCTGTGCTGTTTGGAAGCTCTCTTCACAGGGAAGAAATAAATAGCTTAAGAATAAATCTTCTACTTGGAAAACATCCAGTCTGGGAACGAAAAACAAGAGACTAAGAGAATGGGTAATTGAATGGAGAAAGATTGCCGAGCAGACGAGGTCAGGGGATGCAAGGAGCACAAAGGAAGGCCCACCAGCACAGGCAGGATTTGGGGAAAGCAGCCATCTACGGGGCAGATAGGCATGCTCTGGCTGTCTCAACCAGGATCATCTTTTGGAGGGGAAAGAACAAAGCCCTGTACTGCCTCCCCTTTGCTCAGACCACACCCCTATGAACCAGCTCCATTCTTCCCTGGGCTCTTGCACCCCAAAGCCCAGCAGAAAGCCAGATGCCAGGCAGGAACTGGAAGCTACTGGTGAATGAAGCCCAGTGTGGAAGACACGGAAAGTCACTGAATCTGGGTCTCAGTTTGGAGCCAGCCACTCCACACAGTATCCTAACCTCACGGAGCCCACCTGCACCTCCTCTGAAATGCCCCAGTCCTTCCTTCCCTATCCACACTCAGTCCCATCTGAATCACATCCTACTGTAGCAGAAAGTGCCAGTACAGGAGTAGAAAGGCACGTGATGTTTGCTCAGGACCAGGTCATTGCAGGCACATTCCCATCTAGTCCTCCAGTGCCCCAGGAGCCAACATACCATGGCAGCAACAGGATCCTTCTCTGCCCACCCCAGTCTCAAGAAAGCAGCACCATGCTTGGTTAAAATGCCAGACAACCAATCATCCAGGTCACATAAACCAGCTCCAGACAGGCTTGCTAGGGATATTTCCCCACTACTGCTTCAGTGCAGTGTGAGAAATCTGAGTCCCACTGCATTACGGGTGGTTGCAAATCCAATTTCCTTCCCCAAAAACGATGCATGTTTACACCTGCCTCAACCCCCCTGCACAAGGATGGAGCAACCAGCTGAGCAATGAGCCCAAAGCCCACATGGCATTAATCCTCCATGTTCATATCAGAGATCCAGATCTCTAATTTACTTCATCCTGAAGTCACTTAAATGTAAGCATCACTCCTGGTCCTACCTCTGTATTTATTTTTCTGGTTGCAGATATAATTGTTATACTAACGGTGCCTTAGTTGTGATTATAAATACCCAAACTCCCGTGCCTATGTATGTGCAGGCACGCATCCACACACGCTCATTCTTCTACCTCTTGAGAAATGGGTCTGTTCCGCTTTCTCCTGCTACTGATAAAATATTGATTAGGGAATTTGAAAATTTGAAATGATTTAGGAGTCCCTGGATGGGAAACGTAATGTACTGTGCCGGTCGCATTATGAGCCATCCATCACCTGTCAGCAAGCAGCAAGAAAGTGACAGAATCAATACAAACGTGTCTGAAGATGGGTTTAATTCATTTCCCTTCCCCCTCAGGCCATGGCTGGAGCATCCCAGCCGGAGGAGGAGGAAGCTCGGTAACACCAGCCCAACCTCAATCCACCCAAAGTGCAAGGGGGTTAACTTCTTCCTTGGCAGTCCAACCACATCGGGGCCAAGACGGGTGACCTTGGCCACATTCCCAGGGGAGTATGGCCAGGCCAGCCAGCCAGGAATTGCTAAATCACATCCTGAGGGCTGCATTCAGCTGCCCTTGTGCTCTGAGACACCTGCAACATCCACGTGGGTCACAGCACCTGCATGGCTCCTACTTGAAGCTGCTTTGATTGACTTGGGAAGGTTGTTACTTGTCCTGAAGCCTCCCCATGGATGGTAATTCCAGCCTGTCCCACCACATTTTATGAAACACTCCCACACCTTAGTCTGATTTCAGAGGGACCAGACTGGCCAGCAGACAGCATGACAGTGTGAACCCTCCCTGCTTCCCAACTTCCTTTCTGCATGACCCACCTTTAGTCAGCATGGCCTGATCCAGCTCTTTGTTCCTCAAGCATTTGTTGTTCTTACTCTCACCAAGAGTTTTAAAATAAAATTTAAAAAAAAAGAAAAAAAAGAAAATAAGAAGAAGGGGTGAGCAGAATCCATCCGTAGGGCGATACATCATCCTCCCGCATTTTGCAGATGGATTCAATTGGCCTGTGATCCTATTTTGCAGATTCCCTCAGAGCACTGTAATTCATCCTGCAAGGCATTTCAAATGAGACTGGACAGAGCACCAGAGAAATGACAGGAGTCGGGCGCCCTGCCGTGCTCCCCAGGAGCAGAGAGGGTGACCAGGCAGGCTATTGCTCATGTGTGATTAGAGCTAATTATTCTGGGGCACACCACAGGAGGTGATGGCAGCAAAAGGGCAACTCAGACAAGGCCAACAGAGTTCCCAAAATCTGCTCCTTAACTCCAGCCAGCCCGCTGTGGACCATGTTAGGCAGCAGCATTAACCCTGGCTGTAGAGCACATAGCGTGGCACAAGGGATGCTCCACAGCACAAGACAGCCTCTGACCCGCCAGCTGTGGGTGGAAGATCCAACAGCCTGCTGGGTGGGAACAGGAGGATCTGCAAGCTTCCACCCTGACTGGCTCTTTGTCCCGACAGAAGCCTGACAGACAACCATCCCCTCTTCCCGACACCTTTCAAGGCTTCAAGGAGGCAGCGCAGGCCAATGGATATAGGAGCAAGCACTGATCTTCTGGGCAGCATGTCTCTGTTCTTTGGCTGATGATGTGGCTTGCAGGTATGACTTCTCGGACAAAACTTCCTCATTCATATTGATTTTAATTCCATTATTTAATAGACTGCAAAACTCTTAATGTAGGAGTCTCAACTACTGTGACTGTGCAATTCACTCCAGATACATCCCTTCTACCTCACCATCCCTAATAGACTCAATAAACGGTTTCCAAATCCAGCAGAAGTGCTCTATTTGCTGCCTAGTATACCATATAATCTTGTGCAGAGGTAGTATTGATCTTATTAAACCTGCAGCCATCGAGTCCTCAAATGTCTCCACATTTGCTTACCTGCAGCAAAGCAAAGTACCTCTTCCAGCCCCACAGCAGCAGTGGGTGAGAGCAGCAGCCTACACTGACCCGGAGATGAGGGGATCAGTGCATTCCTGAGAACAATTTAATAGTCAGTAGAGCCATGGCTTTAGGGTATTTAGTCAGAAGCAATATCCCATCTTGAAAAGAAATGTCTGAGTCATTTTAACTGTAAGGGACAGAAATTAGGGACTAATTCAGGCCGTAACAGGTACTGAATGCCGAGTCCAGAAGCAGCTCTGCTCATGGCTAATGGATTTTGCACAGTGAGACCGGCTCAGGGCTCTCAGCTCATCGCTCCAGAACGCTCAAAAGACTCCTTGCCACTTTGCCAATTTTTCCTCACCCATCCATAAAGGGAGGAACTCATGAGATTATTTGCATGGTCCTCTCCAAACAAGCAACCCTTCCCACAGCACAGAAGCTGGCTCCAGATGAGAGAAGGAGAGGCTGTAGGAGGCTGGGCAAGGAAAGCAGCATTAAAATGCAAAGCACAGATTTGGAATTCTAAAAAAAAATAAATATATATATATATTTATATGCACATCTGTATGTGCAGGTACATGAAGCTCACCTTTTTGAGGGAACACAGCACCACAGTGTGCTGGGAAGTCAGAGGCATAGAGCACAGCCTAACCAGATGTTTGCCTGACAGAGCATCAGCACTGGGTTATGTTCCCAGGCTGCCCTGGCAGCGCCACCCAAGGAGAGGACAGATGGCAGCTCCACAGCGGAGCATTAGGACCATGACTCGCGTCTTTCTCCTAGACAAGGCTCTGGTGCTGCCAGCTTACAGCAGGCACCGAAGGAAGGGGTGATAAGTGGCCACCGTCTGGCCCAGAAGCGCTGGGGTGCCAAGCAGAGGGGAGAAGGAGGCACAGCTTCCACCCCTTTGACATCCACGCTGACCCAGTTGTGTCAGCCCCGCTCGTCAGCACATCCGTCACCCTGCTGGCTCCTGCCGGGGCCTCGGGGCCTGCAAAGGTGGCTACACATGTTGGAATATTTGTCTTCTCAGGTTCTTGGGACAAGGGGGCTGACAGCCCTATTAGTCATCTCACAAAGCAGAGCCCTAACACAACCCCAGAGAGGGGGACAGGGAATAACCCCAGGGAACAAGAGAGCATCAAAACCACATGGCTCCCAGTTTCCCAGGGAAAGGCAAAGTATCCGTACAGCCTGAGAAATTAAATCCTTGCAAGGAGTACGTGGAGAGGAACCCTGGAAGCTGAAGCTTTCACTCATCATCTGCCATCTTTCTTTAGCCAAAAGTAAGTTGCTTCTGTAACAGGCAGTGATCATCCCCACTTTCTACACAAACCTTTTAAGCCTTGTCCTGGGATGTGCTCAGGCTGGGAGACCTAAACTACTCCTGCACCAGCCGCAACTAATCCTGCAGTCTTCAAGAAGGCACATCATTGCTCTGGGAACCAGCTCCCCACTCACACACGTGAAGAGGAAGACACACTAATCCCACAGCCCAAAGAAATCCTCCAAACCTACACAATGCCCTGGAAGCAGCAGGTAGGGACCCGGATCTCCCTGTGCCAGAGGAAAACCAGGGTATGTACAACAGCTCATCAAGGTGCTGACAGCACCAGGCGCAGAGGCAGATGATTAAGAATTGTACTACAGGTCTTCAGAACACATCAGTGGGATGTCACATCATTTTATTCCACAGAAGAACAGCTAAAGAAGGGCCCTGCTCCTCACATTGCCAAACCAACACTCCTCCAGCCAGTGCAAGTACTTCCAATGCATACACACACCCAGGCCATGCATATCAGGGCAGCTCCTGACTTCCCACATAAGCTGGTTTTTAGGTAGGCATCTCCACATGAGTGATTATAACCCAGCTTGTCACTGTCACCCAAAGCTGCCCACCTGCCCTGCCAAGACCTCCAGCAGAGCAGGATCCCAGCCAACACCAGTTCCAGGATCTTCCCCAGCCATTCAGGACACAGCCAGAGGCAGAGACTGAGACAAGGCTTTGTAAAATGGAGCTTGTCGTAGGTGGGGAGGAGGGGAGACAGCTCTTTGAACAAGTAATTTCAGTTGCCTAGAAAAAACAAGTTGTTAAAATGATAGAAATAAATGCATTGTTGGAGCAGCCTCAGAAACACTTTCAGATAAAGCTTCCAGGTAGGAACACTGATTGTTAACACTTATTAACTGCACCTTCGTTATCAAAGAGATGTGATACATATGTTTACAAATTTTGATACATTTTTATTAATCCCACCTGTTTTGTTCTCTGAACCTTCCCAGAAGAACCGTCACCAAGCAACTCCCGAAACACAACTTCCACTTCTGCACAGGCAGGCTTCAGCACTGGAGGAGTCACACAAGCACCTGCCTGTACCAAGGAACGTGTGGTGCCAGCGTTAGACCCAAAAGGGCTCTTTTGATCCCAGTCTCTCAAAAAAGGAGGATCTCACTTCAGAAGATGTGTGATAGGGTCACTCATCAACCTTTATCCACTCATGAAAGCCATCAGCGAAAAGATTGTAGGTCTCTCTAACTCAGCCTCCTGTCTCCCACAGGAACTGGACTTGATGCTAATGGCAAGAACTGAAGAGAAGGTGGAAGGTGGAGGTGTTTTCCCAGGATGATTCTCCAGCTCCTAGCAGCCCAGCACTTACAAACTCCCAAGCTGTAAATTGCTTCAGGGCTGTGTTTAGGCCCATCATCAAGAGTTATCTGCCATGAAATTGCCAAGTTCCTTTTTAAAGGTTCATGATATTTTTTTGGCCGCCACAACATCCCAGAACAACGTGTTTCTGAGGCTGAATTAGTTCCCCCCCACGCACAGCATGTAAAGCTGTTTGATATAAACCTGAAGTCCATTATTTTCTAACCCTGCAGGAAACAACAATTACCTTCTAATCATCTTTTTGGGTGGTTTTATCCATGTCTCAAGTCCTCCTTGTTCATGCTTTCCCCAAGCTGATGGGTCCTGACCTAGGCTACCCTCAGATGGAAGCTGTGACACCAGGTTATATAAAGCA